>NC_133795.1:40174274-40544274 GCF_043250625.1 Sebastes fasciatus | reverse complement strand
TCAGCTCCTGTCTTCACTCATCTTGAAAGAACGGTGAGATAAAATGCTCAGAGAGACTTAGAACATCACCCTCTATCTATAAAAGTGAGGGGGACATGCAGTGGAAATACGCCCTCAGCTCCAACATGTTACTCCCAACATCGCTGGCAGTTCCATCCACATAACATCCAATATTAACACAATCAACTAATTTAAAAGGGAGATTGTCTGTATCTGGTTTAATTTGTTAACGAATCAAAATACATTACAATTTGCTTATTTATATGATATGACTACAAGTTGAGAGTGAGAAGAAAGGGAAGTTTAACATACATACATGACCATACAGACATGACATTGATATCCATCTTCTGCATCTCACAGTCTGAATTAAGGCAAATAATTATTTCCCAAACATGCTCAGTTGCTTCTTTAACTGTTCGTTCTCGGTCCCCCCATTATGTGAAGGGCAAATAAGGGCGGACACATTTTATTAATTTAAAATAACTGAACAGTTGTTGTACTGTAGAAAACACAGTTGGTGGATCTATTTGTGTTACTCGAAACACCTCCGACGGAGTTCACACTTAGGAATGTCAGAGCCTGTTGTGCGGTTGTGTAACCTTGACAACTATCTGTCACAGACAAAACATTTTCATTGTGAATACCAAAGCGTCACAACTTGTTCTCCAGGTGTTAATCATATTTTGACTGCACACACATTCCAGAGGATGAAACTTGAGTCGACCTAACTGATGTGTTAAGAAATAGCTGAAGTAACCACGTCTTTCTCAATTCATAAGGCAGCACTGCACTCGTAGTACAGCTCCTGTGAACGCTACCGTACTGGCAGACGATGATGCTGAACAGGTTTGCTGAATGTACACTAAGGTTACTGTACAGTGAAGTACAATTCCAGACACAAATACTTTTAAATGAGTGCCAGCTAAGCTGCCGCCGCCGCCTCTTCATGTCAAGGCAAGTTAACCTCAAGACGTGTTTACGAAACTACTGTAATCCTGCTCTAAAGGAACCGACGCCGGTGTGTTCTTCTATCCACCTAGTCTTCCTGCACTTTTCTACTGCAGCATCCCCTCAGACTGATTATTGGATGTCAACATAAAACAAGATAGAAGTAAAAAAGCAGAACAAAGAAACAATGGATGGGTTTGAACACAACCTGGCACAAGGAAGTGTTATGTCAAAATAATCGAGTTGACACAATTAATAGGATGTGCAAAATGACAGTTTAAAGCAACATAGAGAAACAAAAGCAAAATAGATCTATGCCACTGCTACTAATTAAAGCTCTATCACCACGTGAGGAACACTGAACAGACTGTGCTATAAACAAGCTGTACAAGTAAATCCTGCTTGTTTTTTTCTCCAATCCAAAGGGAAACTAGAAAAGTGCACTAGTGCAGATCTCCACAAGGCGTGTCTGCAGCGACCACTGCTGTAATGTTTGATTGAATGAATAAAAATTTACCACAACTGACCCCCGTGTAGACCGCAAGTGTATTGGACGAGTTTTTCACTCACACGTAGATAGAGACGCGTGGTGTGAGAGTGTGTGAAAAGTGACAATTGGCAGCCCTGATTAAATCAAAGAATTTTATTTTATGAAAACAAATGCCCCCTCACAAATTTGAACTGGCTACAAAAGTGTAACTATACGCAATACTCATCTGTTTCAATGCATATGCCCCCCCCCCACCGCCGCCCCTGTGTGCCTTGAAATGATTGCCCCCTTGTTCAGATGCGTTCCGCGGAGTGGACAGACAGACAGACAGACAGACACACACACACACACACATACGAATACATAATCTCCTGGTAGAGATAATTTAATGACTCATAGAGCAGATATGGATTCACTGAGGGGCTGTGTTGAAACTTCAGTGGGTGGCAAGCTTTTATTTCAAAACAGCACGAGCCGTTAAGTGACTTTTGAAATGTAAAAGTCAACAAGTCAACCCCTGCAGGTGTGTCATATTTATTTTGTGCTACAGGGAAGTACATGTCTTATTGATTGCATCTTTAAAGCTGTCAGGAAATTCAGCTAATCTTGGGGGAAAGACAGACATTCATTCTTTTGTTACTGTTGATTGATGAACTTGTTTTTTTTTAATCCCTGCCAACCCCAACTGCCATAGAGTGCTGCAGGGATGACGCATTTCTGTAGGCCAACTAGGAAGTTAGCATCGCCCTGGTTCCCTTGACAAAAAGCCAATGGGGTTTCTCCATATAGGGTTTTGGAGTATTGGAGAAAATAAGCACAGTGGCAAACACACGTTCAAAACTTCAAAATTCACGATTTCTACTGACATATTTTAAATCTTAGAATAAAACCATTAAAATCTGTTTTGACTCTGTTAACCACAGTCCTTATTTCAGGCATCTAACTAAAAACTCACTTACTTTGAGATAAGGGGACCGTAGGTGCTAAAATTGGAACTCATTTCCGGGTTTTAGGACTCATTCCTGCAGCTTTCTATTGCCGTAATCATTATTGCCATAATTATTATTGCCATAATCATAACGGTGACTCCACCCTCTTTGTCTTCCCCCCAAAATCTATATCTCCCACCCTGCTGCAGTCCCAGGAGGCCCTGGTGCTAAAGCAGCTAGCGGAGAAGAGGGAGCACGAGCAGGAGGTTCTCCAGAAGGCGCGCGAGGAGAAAAACATCTTTAGCAAGATGACGGAGGAGAAGCTCATCCAAAAGATGGAGGTCAGCAAGGAGAACCGGGAGGCCCACCTCGACGCTCTGAAACAACGGCTGCGTGAGAAAGCAAGTCTTCCCATTCTGTCATAATTGGTGATTGTGTGACTATGAAAAATATGTGACAATAATATTTCACCACGTTATGTTACACCGGAACAAATTGGACACAATCCCCGATTTTACCATATAAATTATAAGTGTTCATAATATAAAGTGTTACCATCGTGGTGCAGTCAACCCTTTTGGTTATGTTTAGAGCAGTTTTGTGCCTTAAAAGATATGACTGCAACTACTTGGTTAAAGTTTTAATCCTTAAAGGAAAAGGTCGACATATATATGCTTAGGAAAGCTGCTTATTCGCTTTCTTATTGAGAGCTTGAGGAAGAAGATTAATAGATAAAATTAGAAGAGAAGATTGATGCCACTCACATGTAGCTATAGCTATGAAGCTTTGTGCTAAGCTAGGACATGAGCGCTATCAATTTTTTCATCTAACTCTCGGCAAGAAAGGAAATACGTGTAATTTCCAAAATGTTGAACTATTCCTTTAAAGCAGGGGTCAGCAACCTTTACTATCAAAAGAGCCAATTTAGGCAAAGAAAAAACTAAATCTGTCTGGAGCCGCAAAACATTTGAGCATTGTGATGAAGGTAACACAGTTTATAGTCTAAGTATATAGTATATAAATCTAATGCAGTGAGGGCCAAAGTGCAAGGAGTATTAGGGCCACATTGAGGGAAAAAAAATTGGAGATATCCAGAATTAAGTCATAATATTATGAGAATTTTTTTTTAATATTACGAGAAAAAAGTCGTTATATAACGAGAATAAAGTCATAACTTTACGGGAAAAAAAATTTTAAATTATAAATTACTATTTTATGATATTATGACTTAATTCTCATAATACTACAACTTTTTTCTCTTAAAATAATGACTTTATTCTCGTAATATTACGACTTTTTTTTCTCGTAAACTTCTGACTTTATTCTCATAATATTATGACTTTATTCTCGAAATCTCAGATTTATTTATTTTTCCTCAATGTGGCCCTAATAATGAAAATGTCAACAAAAAACAGTTATTCATTTCCATTTTTAAAAATCCACAGGGAGCCACTGGAGAGGAGCTAAAGAGCCGCATGTGTCTCCGGCGCCGCGGGTTGCTGACCCCTACTTTAAAGGAACAGTGTGTAGCAATTAGGGGGATCTATTGGCAGAAATGGAATATAATATTAATAAAATGGACCCACCCTTTAAAGACAATGCGCTCAAATCACAAAATTTCAGGAAGCCAGGAAAAAAAAGCCCATTATGCCATCATATATAGGCTACAATTACACTAAAAATGAATACATAGACTAGTAAAAAACTGTTTGAAGTCATTGTTAAATGAGCACTGTGGATGTGACTCTAAATGTTTCCACTTGAATAGCTTATCTTCTGTAGAATTGTACATACGGCATGTGATGTAAGTTTATAACCTGCTGGTTGTAAACTAGAATGAATGACTACTGTGTGACAACAGGAACAAAGATAGTGGGTGAGAGCAGGCACTGTACTGCATGTTGTTAGGATTATAAAGTGCAGACCTTAAACTAGACATTTTATTCAACCACCAACACCTCAGGAAGGCTCAAAATTATATATCTTACATCCAGAAACATTAAAGTAGGAACATGTCAGACCCCATGGGAGAGAACCCAGAGGCAGACAACACAGAAGTCTCTTTAGTGAGTTTTAATGACAAAAAAGAGTTTTCTCTAAACCCACTTTCTGGAACATATCGCTCTGGTCGGGCTGTGACAGATAACACATCTCTGAATGCAAACAGGATGAAGCGCAACAGCTGAGCAGCAGGCTGAGCAGAGCATTAAGGCTGCAGGAAACACAAAAGTGTCAACAGCTCAGCAGTCCACCGTGTTTCCTGTTTTCAGAGATTAAAAAAGAAATAGTCGTGCCTCTAAGTTTCGTGTTCCACAGAAACCCCTCCTTCTGTCATTCTTAGTTGTTAAGTTTCATTTTGCGTCATGTGACAGTTTGTCATTTGTTTTACAGGAAGTCCACGCAGCTGAGGTACGCAGGAACAAGGAGCTTCAGGCTGACCTCTCGGGCTGAAGATGTTTCCTACACTCTTGGCAGTGGATGCTACTTTTCAAACTCTTCTGTGTGTCACAAAGTGTTCATGTTGTTCAGTATTCTCCAATATCATCCTACACAGTGCACCTTTTTGGACTCAAACTAGTTGTTAATACGCACCAAATAATCTCACTCATCTGTTTCATTTTTGGTAAACCACACACATTTGGAAATGCAGTTACATATTGTGATAAAAAGATCAGTGGGAATAAAGTCCAATCATGAGCCAAACAAGGTCTGTGTCGGGGTTGAAGTGTTTAAGTGAGAAGAAGGCGCTGAGCAATAAAAGTGTGCGTTCATACCGGCCTTGTTTAGTCCGGTTGAACCGAACCCCTGGAGCGTTTAGCCCATGGCATGTAATACTTCACGTCAGCATAATTACCTTCGCCAAGGCCGAAGGCCTAGGAAGGAGGTTATGTTTTCACCGGCATTGGTTTGTTTGTCTGTTTGTCTGTTAGCAGGATTACTCCAAAAGTCCGCAATGGATTTGAATGGCTGGAGGGCTGGGGTGTGACACAATGAACAATCCATTAGATTTTGGTCGCGATCCGGATCATGATCCGGATTCAGGAATATTTTTAAGAATTCCGATCAGGCTGAGCATTAAATCCACAGGGTATAACACATGCGCAGTGTAACTGATGATGCGTGAGCAGACAGATACGTGTGTGGATGTGTGTGCGGCAGCTGCTGTCCGTCCACGGTGAGAAAGAAAAAAGCGGTAGATGAAGGGATGAGAGACAACGTAGTGTAACGTTTTACAGACATAAGAAGGCTGCTGAATGAGAGAGGCATCCGCCGATACGTTACACGGAAACACACCGTGTTAATAACAAGCCAACCACCTCACGGTACCACCAGCTGTGAGATGTGATCTGTTTTTAAAGTCATGCACCTTGGCGGAGGTCTGCGCTCTCAGAGTGCCATTCTAGTTAAGTGCATGCAGTAAGCATGATAACATGATAACATTTAGCATGAAAATGTATGATAATCAGTCATTAGGATTCATTATCTGGCACCATGGATGTCTGGACCCAATTTTAGAGGCATGTATTTAATCTACCTTTCAAACTCTGAATGAATAAAGAGAAATGTAGCGTTTGTTTTCCATGCCTTTTAATCTTGCCATAGATGTTAGTTACCATAGATGGGTAATGTTCTCAGTAACAGCAGTAAAAACCTAAAACATGCTGTCAGGTGACATATTGTCACCTAAAGGTCAATGAACGCGACCAGACTGTTTTACAGGAAAGAGGAACCACAGTTAAGAGCAGAATAACAGCAGCTCTTACTGAGACAAGGAGAAATGATTAGACCTTTTTCACAGCACATATTCTGACACAGACTTAATTGAAAGAACCTTAAAGAGTCTATAATTAAATGAATTTATTTGACATATAGTGCACAATAGGAAAGTAGAATAACTATGAAGTCTTTGGAGATTAGACCCCATCATTATTTGAAGGGGGTAGTGATGCCATAAACTGTACTGGAGTAACTCCCCCCTCCCTCCCCCCATGGAGTCTAGACACTGGAGGTGGTGGTGGTGGTGAAGGGGTGAAGAGCAGGTCTGGATGGATGTGATGTGGAGCGGGACTTCCGACGAGCTCAGCAAAGAGACCAAAGTCTGCATGAAAGTTGCATCAGTCTGACAGAGAGAACAGGTTTTGGCAAAGTCTGATTGGTTTAACTGAACTAGTGAACACCCAGTCAGCTGATCGAGGTGGAAACAGGGACAGGAAGAGAGGGAGAATAAATAGATAGATTACAAATTGTTTATTTTGTTTATTTAGTAATTTTAATAAGGACTCTATAACCAAAATGAGTAGCTGACTCCTCCTGCACTGTGCAGTACCACCATGAAGGTTTTTATATGAAGGGAAATCAGTGAACTTCAGGGCGTATCAACTATTGTTACAATGAGGAAGAGGACTGAGAAGAGAAGAAGGGCGCATGCTTGTCACTGATGCTGACGCAAAATATGGGAAACGAAACTTAGTGAGGCTAGACTAGCTCCGGTTACCGTGCAGGAGAGCAGAGACGCTCCAGCTGCGCTCCGGTCCGTCACCGACACCGGGACACTCAGAGCAGGTGAGTCCACACTTTATAGCTTCCACTTACATCGAGGACCTGCACAACCTTTATTAAAATCAGCCTGTTTGACGGCGATTATTATTATTATTATTATTATTATTATTATTATTATTAGTGGGTCTAATATTATTATTATTATTGTAATCATAGTCATTATTATCGGGTTATTAGTCGTCTAGTAGTACTTGTAGCCTAGTAGGAGCAATATGGTTAAAACAAATTTGAAATTGTTTTGAATCAGACAACAAGAAATGGTTGCACTTTGAACGTCTTGATTGTTGAGTTGTAGGATATGCAGGTTATAGTACATGAAACAAACCCAGGTTTTAATATGATATGAGTCGTGGTGATGTGAGCAGCCCTCAGAGCCACTGACTTACTCCTGAGTCGGTGCTGCTCCTGTAGAATGGGCCACTGTGCGCCACCGAGTGGCGAGCTGCATGTAATGAGCCTGGGTTGGCATCATCAGTCATACAGCCAGGGTTCAGGCTCATACTTCTAGGTGTTAACAGGTTTTTTCTCGATCGCTTTGGCTCATTGTTTTTTTTTAAACAGTCTCAACTTTCTCTAAACTGTGAGTGCAATTATCACAACTGTTTGATGGGACATCACAACTCTATTTCCTGTCTGCAAGGCAAGGCAGCTTTATTTGTAGAGCACATTTCAACAACAGGGCAATTCAAAGTGCTGTACACAAACATTCAAGAACATTGTGTCAAAGTGCAAAAGAACATTGAGACATAATTAAAACAGTCATAAAAACATAAAGACGTTAAAGATTAGATAATAAAAACAAGCAAAAAATAAAAGCTAGAATAGAAGCTAATATGGAGTATAAAACACAAGAGTAAAAGTTATAGTGCAGTATAAGATCCTTAATCCCATATTTCTTTAATTTACTTTCTTTACCACCCGCCTTCTCTTAAATTTTTTATTTAAAGGTCCCATATCATGCTCATTTTCAGGTTCATATACTTGTATTTTGTGTTTCTACTAGAACATGTTTACATGCTGTAATGTTCAAAAAAAACTTTATTTTCCTCATACTGTCTGCTTGATTATACCTGTATTTACCCTCTGTCTGAAACTCTCCGTTTTAGTGCATTTTGACGGAATTGCAACAGAATTGCGTTGCTAGGCAACAGCTTGGGTCCATGTTTACTTCCTGTCAGCTGATGTCATTCACATACACTGCAACCAGGAAATAAACTGGGACACATTTAGAATGTTTACGTTTAAAATTGTGTCAAGGGTCTAAATATTGTATATTTGTGACATCACAAATGGACAGAAATCTTGACAGCTGGTTTCAAATGCAGAGTTTCTGAATACGGGCTTTGTATATTTCCCTGCTGATAGAGTGTTTCGATACTTTCACAATATTTATATAGGACTTAAGCCTGCTTTATAATAAAAACAATTAAAATCTCACTTTTTTTATCATATGGGACCTTTAAATGTTTTAGGACCCCGGGCCCGTGAACATTTTCCATCTGAGAAGCAGGTCCCTTAGCGGGGATCTTGCTTCCACTCTTTCCCATTTTAACCCCTGGTTAAAAGTTCCCTTTTCCATAACTTTTACTTCTTGAATTCAACTATTCCATTTGATAAAATCGGGGGTTTTAGTTTTTTTTTTCCACCCTTTCGATTATTTGCTTCAGTGCTGTGATTCTGAGTATTCTAAATAAGTTCATCGTTCATCTTTACCGAGACCAATTGGAGGTTTTCCCCGGAGTATAATATGCTCTGCTTTTAACTACAGAGGTTTTTTTTAAAATGTCTTCTATAAACTTAAAAACTTCTGACTAAAACAAATTCAATAGACTGCATGTGTAGAAAATGTGTAAATGATTCCCATTTCAACAGCAGGGAAAGTCAATACTAGTAGCTACACAGAAAAAAAAGGATATGCACATCTGCATGTATACAGTAAATGTATTTGTATAGCAATGTGTTATAAACAGAAAATTCTCTTTTTATCTTTCATATTAAGTCATATACTGTGGACAGAAATTTTGCCACAAAATGACATCTAGGCCAAAACAACAACAACAACAACAACAACCCTGCAAGAAGGAAAAAAAACGCCGTAGTTCAGTTCAACAACCACCAGTTGTACCTCCTCGTCATAGATATTTATGGTATATACATGTGTGTCTGACAGATTTTGATAATTGAACGGATAATTCTGCATGTGACGGCTCAATGATGAAAGAATGTTTAGAAGTTGTGAAGAGGGCGACAGTTTCACTGAGATTCATCTCATCAGTTTTGATCAAGACTTGTGCAAGTGGCTGTTGTACTGACTCTTTTGCACAGGTTATAATTTGCGTGAATGAATGAGATTCTAATCTGTTGTGAACAACAAAGTAATTGTTTAGAGATTTGAACTTATTGTTTTGAAAAGAAGATCAAGAAATGAGTCAAAGCGAATGAGAAAAACTGTAATCAGGCTACTGGGTGAATGGCTTTCTGAATTGAATATATTGAGCTCACTTCTCATCCGGCTGTCTTCTCCTTTTTTTCAGACACATTGAAGCAAAGTTTGGACATTTTTCTCAGACTCCGGCCTTCAGTTTAGATATAGATAATGAAAAGTTACGACCTAATTCTGTCAGAGGTCCCTTAGTTAATCGGACTTGTAACTAAATCTGGGTCTATATTGTGACTGGCTGCTTGAGCTCTGAGCATATTCCTACAATCCAAAACAGTTTTGAACCCAGGTGCTGCCTTTAGCATTATGAACGCATCACAATGTCAGCTAGTGAATCTAAACTGGCTCCTCTTTCGTCAACGCATGACCTCAAACTCGTGTGCGCTAAGTGCTCCGTCCGGGCGAAAGAGATCACGTATACGTTAAAACCAGTCCTCCACCAGTGTGCGTGCGATCTCCTGCTCTGCAGAGCCAAAGGTGGCGGCAAATGGAGGCCCGTTGCTAAACGGCCCACCTTTCCAAATCCGAGTCAGTATGCGGTATGTTGTTTCTTTAAGGAGGGCTCTGGATGCACATACCACAAGAACCGGTGCGCCTTTGCCAGAAGTGACGAGGAAGCCGTCGTTTGGACATTTGAAAAGCGTGGCAGACTAAACCGTGTGCTTCTCTGTAACCTGATAACTCAGTCTGAGAGAGGATATGTTCCGCCTGATTATACTGAGGGACCACTGAGGGACCACTTGCCAACTCTAGATTTGAAGGCTGTGTGTGATCTGTGTTCTATCGAGGAGAAGGAAATAACATACACGGTTCAGTCACTTAGTCACAAGTGCAGTAGAAATGTGCTTTTAGCCAAAGACAAAGCCTCCGACCAATGGAGGCCTGTCTCTGAGCGGCCAACGTTTGGAAACTTTGGTCGGAATGTTCTTTACCAAGTGTGTGACTTCTTTGTTGAGGGCTCTGGATGCACACAACACGGACAGGGATGCACTTATGCCAAAAGCTGCGAAGAGGCCTCTGTATGGAACTATTTTAGAGACAGAGGAATTGACAAAGACGAGTTACTCAGACTCGTAATCGAGTCTGAGCCTAGTTCAGTAACACCAGAAAGTGCAGCTGAAAGCATACTCCAACAGTTTTCAGGGGAATTCATCGAGCTCTGCAAAGACTGCTTTCACGATCGTCCGCAGAAACTAACAACCAAAAGGTGGAATTCCACTTGCTCGGCAGATGAAGCGCACACCTGGGACCCGGTCTTAGTTCATCACCTAGCAGAGAATAGTAGAAAGCACATCTACAGCCAGGTGCGCCCTCTTCACCCGAACTGTCAGTTTGAGTACTGCAGTCATGTCAGACAAGGCAAGCCCTGCTGGCACCAGGCCGGCCACTGCCAGTCCGCCCAGAGCGAGGTGGAGATGGCTGTGTGGAAGGCAGAGCACAGCGGGCTCTCCGTACGGCCTCATCTCCTTCAGTCGAGCCGGAAGGAGCAGACGGAGCCCAGGAAGGTCACCATGTACTGCAAGGTTTGCCTCCTGGTCCTTTCCTCTCCAGAGAGCTTCTACAAGCACTGCTCCTCGTTGGAGCACGCCCAGTTACTCTCCGAGGACACCACCACCAAGTGGAGAGGACGACAGCCGCCGCCACACAACCACCGATCAGAGTTGTGGCTGTGTGAGAGGTAAACTTTACATGTTTTACAACCATACTGTAGATTCAGGCAGGTTCTTTATCGTCCCACTATGAGGGGCAATCTTAAAACACCCAGAACTTAACCCTTTTGTTTGCCTTACATTACTACATTTGCATATAATTTTATGGGGCTCTCACATTTTTTTCAGTTTTATCCGATTTAAAGGTCCCATATTGTAGAGTGACATTTTCATGGCTTTTATATATATATATATATATTATAAAGCAGGTTTAAGTGATATATAAATACTGTGAAAGTACCGAAACGCTTAATCCACAGAGAAATACACACCTCCCGTATTCAGAAACTGAGCTTTTGAAACAAGCCGTCAGGATTTCTGTCCATGTGTGATGTCTCAAATCTACAATATTTAGACCATTTCACAGTTTTAAACGTAAACATTCTAAATGGGTCCCAGTTTATTTCCTGTTGCAGTGTATGTGAATGACATCAGTTGACAGGAAGTAAACATGGATCCAAGCTGTTGCCTAGTAACGCACTTCTGTTGCAATTCCATTGCGATTCCATTGAAAAGTACCCTCTGTTTCAGACCAGAGGGTAAATACAGCTATATCCAAGCAGACATTATGAGGAAAATAAAGTTGTTTTTTTTAAACATTAAAGCATGTAAACATGTTCTAGTAGAAACCCAAAATACAAGTATGAACCTGAAAATGAGCACAATATGGGACCTTTAAAGGACAAGGCTAGTGATATTCACACCAACATTGTGTGAGTCTGTCTCTCAATACTTCCCCAGTCTGTCTGTGCTCCAAGCCCATTCGCTCCTACTGAAGACGCAAATCTAAATATAATTTATATACAGTATGTTTCATGGGCACTGTCGTTTTTTTTTCCAAACAGAATGGAATAGTGCATTTGTTGGGGACTAGGAATGTTAATAATTAACCATTTAACCGTTAACCGACATTAAGCATTTTAACCTATTAATACTATCGGTTAAAAGAAATGTTAATAATTAATCAAAAAGCTGAGAAAAACTCTTCACTTAAAGGAGAAAAGCTGGTCCACCTTAAGACAGTCTGAACCGGCGTTACAGATACAGGAAGTTAGCTCCCGTCTACAGCTCGCTTGAGCGGAGGAGTTGTAGCCTCGTAGCATTTATTCACCGACAAATGAACTGTACACACACTGTCTGCTACAGCTACGTACGCAGCTATGACGCCACCAACAACACACACACACTGTCTGCTACACTTACGTACAGAGCTAGAGCGCCGCCAACAACACGCACACGGTCTGTCGGGAAACTCGCTGAAGTTACGCCGCGCTGACAGACTGTGTGTGACTATTGTGAGCACGAAGCTACCAGCAGAGCTACAGGTGCTAACGTAGCACAAACACACAGTTTGTTGGCCACTCGCTATCGTTAATCCGGGCAGACACACAGCTGACAACCTGCTAAACTAAACTAAATGTGCGGTGGAGACTTTTACTGGGAAAGTGGCTGCATGTCCGCGACACTACACGAAGCACAGTGGCTGCTAAGCTAACGCTCCCGGACGGTGAACTGGAGACAGTGAACGCAGTACCGTGGTCTGTTGTGCTCATACACTGCAGCTGGTACACCGCTGCATTTGAGGCAAAAATCTTGTCGGTTAACGGTTAATAATCGATTAACGAGGGTCGGTTATCGGTTAAGAACATTTTAAAAAATTTGCATCCCTAATGGGGACTATTTTCAGCAGTGAATTAATCCACATTTGGTGCTCTAGTGAGTCTTTGTGGCAGCAGGACGGTGTATGTGGGATTTAGTCAGAATAAACTAGTGTGTGGAACATGTGACCCAGAGCAACAGTGTGGCTGATGTGTTTTAATAGTTTCTGAACAACAATGGAGCTCTATGGCACAGAGGAAGAATATGAAGGCTTATCAGGTTTAATACACACATAATACTTGTAATTGTACATTTACTTGTTGTTAGTAGATACGTTCATTGTTGGTTTAGGTCTTTTTATGAGATCTGTTTACATATAAGAAAAACATAGAACGTCGTCAGAATTATTCTTTGAAGAGAAACGTTGTCTCAGTTGCACGACGCTCACTGATGATAACCAGCTTTAGTGTGTTCATATTGTAAGATCATCAAATTATGTACATACACTCAAAGATGCCAGCATGCATATTAGATTCCTTAGATTTTTCAGTGCGGTGTTGATGGACACTTTTGTCCACCAACGCAATACACAAAGTAAAATAAATGCAAACTACTAGCATAAGGTGGTGAGGTATGGAAGATATAAAATGCACAAATGCAAATGCAAATCAAACATTAAATAAAGTGAAATACAATACAGATTGTTAATTGCAAGTAAATAAAAAATAGGTTAAAAGGATGATTATTTGTCTTTAATAACTGATTGAATTGTTTGTCATTTTAGCATTGACAATGCATCTCCATCTCACCTTCTCATGAAAGCTATTTGCAGTGCTCTACATTTAGTATAAGCAGGTCTATGCTGCCTCCTGCTGGACAACACTGAAATTCAACACCCCTCTTCACTTTATTTTCTGTGTTGTGATTTAATTTTAATGTGGAAATGGAACATTTGCAATGAAGTGTTTTTCAGGTCTTAAAGATAAATAATTGTCCTTTTTAACATTTGTTTTTCATTTGATTATGACACAGTAAATGTATACACAAAAAGGAAATTCATATAACAATATATATTTCAATTTCTTTCTCTGTTTGATTTGTTTTAATTTAGGCATTTTATATCTTCTCCAGTAGGGAAGCTCCAGGAACACCTTCAAAAACAATAGTAATACAATACTAGAAAAAAAATAGTAAAAATCTAAATTAGTATAAATCTTCTGAGAAACATTTAGATGCCTTTTTTTATTGTTTTTTTCTGTTTCAAAGTGGCAGTTTGATTTTTTGCATTTGCACTGTTAAAATTGCCATTTCATCCTAGACCACAAACGTGCGAGTACGGCGACAAATGTCCAAAAGCTCATTCTGTGGAAGAGCTGCAGGAGTGGTTGATGCGTGCTGCAGAGGAGAAGGAGATCAGAACCAACATGGGAGCCCAGGGTCTCATGTGCTACAATGAAAGGCTCTTGGAGGAGTACAGAAACAGCAGTAATGAAGTACACATTGTGAGTACAAGGCTCTAATATGTTGTCTCATTATTATCTAATTCTGTGAAAGATTGGTTGGATGTTCCCGTGGTTCAGTCAACTGGCACAACATGTTCTCTTTGAATCCAGCCTTCATCTCATACACAGTCTTTCTCAAGGTCATAGCCAACTGTATCACTCCCCTAAAGAAAAAATAAACACTGTAGTGCCGTCAGGCCTGAAGAGACACACACAAAGAAGACAATACATACCTACTATAGTACATCAGACAAAACAAATAAAAAGGGGATATGACAAGAATTGGTGTTTCCATCAAGTGCTAAGTGAACTGTACACAGGTCATAATATACGCAGTCTGTCGCTGATGTTTTTGTGACTTTGCTTCATTTGATAAACTACAGTAGAGATAAAGATGCCTGACTGAATTTGGACCTAATGCATTGTGGGTACATATTAGCCTACCAGAGACGTTGGCCCGATTCCAATCCAGTCCCTACGCCCTCTCATGGGAACTCTGTTTGTAGTGACACTCACAGCTCAATGAAGCACCCTTCTTTAAGGTGGAGGGGATCAATACAGCGGCCACTTCGGGACAAACTTCCTTCTCTCCGGCAAGGAAATAAATATCAGAATCAGAAATACTTTATTGATCCCCGGGGGGGAATTGAGTAACATTTTGCTCCCGTTCTCGAACATAAATATAAATATATAAAAATAGAGAAATCATAAGAAAATATAAATAAGAAATGTATATAAAAACAGTGCAAATAATAATGAAAAATAGGATCTATGCAAATAATATAAATGCATGCATTTATAAAAATTCAAGAATAGTGTAAAATAAGAATATTATTTTAAATGTACTGTATAAATAAACCAGATTATTTCACCAAATTATTTATACGTAATACTTAATACTTAATAAATCAGTATTGCACAGTTAAAGATATGATGAATTATGGGGTTATAGCTCCTGAAAGGAGTAAAAAATAATAAATATATGTTGTGTGTTACAATACAACAATTTACAATCTAATGAACATGTCTACCATTTTCTAATCTAGACCAAGGTATATTTGATCCTAAATACAATCCATTTAGTTTATGTTGTTGATGTCTGTATGATAATAAAGTAGAAAAAATTAAATATCTATCAGTTTGAGTAGATTACAAGTAAATGTTTGTACTGGTAGTCGCACTGAACTTACATTGCAGCGTGTTCCATGAGGAACACAAAACGGCGTTGCACATCGTCAGTGAGGGCGGCTGGTTAAGTCGGCATCGATGCATGCTCGCTGTTGGAGCGTTTCATAACTCACTTCCACTCCCCGTGATTGGTTTGGAATGGCACTTAATATGGCGGACCCTTCACGCGAACATGCAAATGGACTGGAAGTGGGTGGGGAGAGGGTGTAGGGGCTGGTTTGGAATTGGGCCATTAATCTCGAGGTATCGAGTATAGTAGAAAAGTTCCCACACCATTTTTTCGTTCCCAATACTGACTCCGATACTAGAACTTGCGGTATCGGCCCATACTGAGTACCGATCCGATACCAGCATGATAAAACAGCTGTATGTATGCTGTACTATATTTGTTGTATGGCCTGGCTCAGGTTAAACCCTTTGTATAATGTGAACAAATACATACAGAGAATGAATACAATAGAGCTTGGCAACACTAGTGCCACCCCTCAAAACAGAAGCTTTACAAACTGTACATATCACTGTTTTACTTGTTCAATTTTCCACTGTGAAAGGTTGTATAGTGTAGTATATACATAATAGATAATAAATAGTGATTTCTGCTTCCCAAAGACTTGCAACTCTGTAGAATGATCCCTTTATCATATTTAGAAAGAGGACAGCATTTCAAGCCCAAATTGTCTCTTCATTAGGTACAGAGATATCCAAACCTAGATATCATTCAGGTATAAAAAATAATGAATCTAACAAAGGCAATTAGTTAGTTGACAAAATACAATGTTGACATATGAATCGACTTATTCTTCAGTTCCTCACCATCCTAAAATCACAGTATTTTAATTCACTGTTTCAAACGTTGAACAGATATCAGAACAAGTTGACGATGTCAGCATCTCTTGTGACGAAGATCTGACTGTGGAGTGTCAACAGGTCAATGCAACACTGCAATGGAACTTCCAAGTTGAAACAGAGGTAAGAATTTCACAATAAGGCATGAAAATGAATGTGTGGACTGTACCGCCGCAGTGGCCATCACCAGCGGGGATCTCAGCAGAAAAGTGCTGATTGAAGATCCTGCTTTCGATTACGATGGTCGAAATTGGCCGCTAATTTCAATTGACTTCTGATTTAGAATAAAAATTTGTGACACCCCTAATATATACAGTATACCCTGACCGGTCTGCGGCTACGCAGCCCCATACGCAATAAACCGCGATGCACTGCGTGTTCTGACACCTTTCTATCGGAACCAGCCCTAACTTTTTCAGTAGTTTGAGCTACAGTAGCTCTTCTACTGGATCGGACAACATGTCCTGTCAATGTTTTGTTATAGTATGCTTAACTGCCACTTTTCTGTATGTACAGAGACAGCTTGTGCACATGGCGCTGCTGAAGCAAGAACCAGGAGCTTCATTCAGCCTTGGTGACATCAGTTCTGAGCCCTGCATCTACTCCTCGGGTGAACACTTTCTCAGCAAAGACACGACCTATGACATCACCGTGTCTTTCAAATCCATCAACCCAGGCCTATATGACCAGTGGTTAGTGCTAGATTTTGACATGAGGCCAGTGCTCTTGAAGAAACTCAGAGTAAGAGTAGGCCAGCCGTCACTGGATGACATTGAACAACCAACTGTGAACCGTGTAACCAGATTTCAAAGTGCTGAGCGTTGGCATCGAGGGAACAGGGTTATCATCCCATGTTCGTCCAGAACAGAAGAACAGGAGGAGCTGCTAAAGCAGTACAAGCCTCCTCAGATTAGCTTCGTGTATAAATCCTCCTACAACAGCCAAACACCTCTGAACAATGAGAACTACAAAGAAAGAATGCACCACTTCCTGTACACTGAGGAACGGGCAGAGGACCAGATTGTCTTAAGGTAATATGCTTATCGGGTAGCATTTTCCCTGTATGTTGTTTGGAACTTGCACATATTTACTAAGCTTTTTTTTCTTGTTTACTTTAGATTAAATGTTTGTGGAGAAATTACAACATTGGATACGTTGAACAGTGCAAAGTTTGGCATGAAGATGGCTCCTCGGGGAGCACTGTTCTGTGCTGTGCCGATTCCTTGTAATCTCACACCAGACACCCCTGAGGGACTGGCACTAAAACGAAGCATCCAGTCTGGCCTGATAGCCCCTTTATCTTCAAGTGGTCGAAACTCCAAGGTCTATGAAGCCATCATTCTGCAAGACGAAACAAGTGAGAACAAAATGTATTTGCAACTGTCGGAAAAATGTTGCTCCGATCTAACACTCAAAAGCAATGAATCCTATCAAATGGAGGTGCAGTTTCAGCTGAATCGCAACAGCTTCTGCGCCATGCACAAGACCATAGACCTCCTTCCTGATACAAAAAAAGTGCTACCAGACCTTAAAAACTGTGTAGTTCCTGTGAGTAACATCCACTATGAGAAGCTGAATACAAAGCAGCAGTCGGCAATTGACTTCATCACAGGTCATTCGAATGTCCAAAAAGAGGTGGCACCACTCCTCATCTATGGACCATTTGGAACTGGGAAAACATTCACCCTCGCTACGGCAGCCAGAGAGCTTTGTAAGCAGCCTCACAACAAAGTGCTAATTTGCACCCACACCAACAGGTAATATATATTATTGAAAATGTGTTTAATTAAATATTGATTGATTAATTCATATAGACATGTGCTCCCCAAGTAATTTTGTAATCCTTGTGTGACTTTCAAAGTGTTAATCTAGGCTTCGTTCTTTGCTCTAAACTGCACTGTTGTAAAGACGTTTCAGTATAACAACACCAACATTGTCCTTGACATTTTTGTGTCCATCCAGTTCTGCAGATCTGTACGTCAGAGATCACTTCCATCCATTCATCGACAAGAAAAATGATGGAATGACGCCAATCCGCATAAAGGCAAACAATAAGAGGGCTTTGTTTGCCACAGATTCGATTACTTTGAAATACTGTTTGCTTTCGGAAGATGGACAGTATTTTCTACCACCTACAAAAGCTGCCCTTGATGGCAACAAAATAGTCATCACCACCACAACAATGGCGAAACATTTTCATGACCTCAAGCTCCCAGAAGGATACTTCACGCACATACTAATTGATGAAGCCTCTCAGATGCTAGAATGTGAAGCTTTGATGGCCCTTGCTCTTGCTGGGCCAAACACCAGAGTTGTTTTGGCTGGAGATCACATGCAAATGGGACCCAAGCTGTTCTCAGTCGATGATCATCACCGTTCAAATCACACACTCCTTAATCGCTTGTTCCACTACTATCAAGGCCAAAAGTGTGATGCTGCCCAGAACAGTAGAATCATTTTCAGTGAAAACTACCGCTCAACCAAAGAAATTGTAGAGTTTGTGTCCACCCATTTCTATGTTGGTAAGAATGATGTCATCAAAGCTACTGGAAAGATTCCGGCTCCTGCAAATGGCCATGCTCTAAAGTTTCACCATGTTCGGGGAGAGTGTCTCTTGGACACTGGGTCAATGTCTTGGTACAACAAAGAAGAGGTTGCCAAAGTGGTTGAAGCAGTGGAAGAGACTCTCAAACACTGGCCATTGACCTGGGGGACCAAGGACCAAAGCTCAATCTGCGTTCTATCAGAGGGATTTCAGGTAAATTACTACTTTTTAGTTGTCAAAAGACTGAAACAAAATATTACATCAATGATACAGTGAAGATTTCTGCATGAATGTATTTGAATTATCATTGCCTTG
The DNA here is from genome assembly GCF_043250625.1 of Sebastes fasciatus. Taxonomy (NCBI): domain Eukaryota; kingdom Metazoa; phylum Chordata; class Actinopteri; order Perciformes; family Sebastidae; genus Sebastes; species Sebastes fasciatus. The sequence goes on along the minus strand of NC_133795.1, from coordinate 40,525,200 downwards.
TAATAGTTTAATTATCTCAATTGTTTCTTATGATTCATAGGTTCGGCAAATTAGGACAGCCCTTTCGAGAAGAAGGCTTGCTGGAGTCCACGTTGAGAATCTTGCAAACGTGCAAGGTAATTTTAATTTAGCTTTAAGAACTTCTGGATGATCATCCCATTATGTACATAAGGAATGCTAAACTGCACACCTTTCTGACTATTTGAAGAGGCTTTGCCTTTTGTAAATAAGAATTTGTTTTAAAAGGGATAGTTTGGGTGTTTTGAAGTGGGGTTGTATGGGGTCCATAGTCAGTGTATTACCTAAAGTAGATGGCGGTCGGCATGCCCCCAGTTTGGAGAAGCAAACTGGAGTACCAGCACGGTAGCTTAGCAATATCGAAGATACACATTTTTTTAGGTGGGCTTACGTCCCCGTCCAAAGCAGTACATTGCTTTGCTCCAGTGCTGGTAGTCCTGTTGCTGTTTCTCCAAACTGGGGGCGTGCCGACCACCATCTACTGTAGGTAATACATTGGCTATTGAAAAGTACCTCTTACAACCCCAAATCAAAACACCCATCACCCAAATTATCCCTTTAAACTTAAATAAATAAAAATGAAACATATTTATATTACCTTTCATATATTATATTATTGTCATTTAACATAATACACATTGTTTTTATGTGTTAACAGGCAAACAGTTCAGAGCAGTCATAATGACAGCTGTGCAAACACGTGACAGCCTAAAAACATCTCACCTGCCTGGTCTGGAGCTGTTCAATGATGCCCGTGTGTTAAACACTGCAATGACTAGGGCTCAGTCCCATGTGGTTGTGGTTGGAGATGCTGCTGCCCTCTGTTGCTTTGGGAAATGCTCAGGAGTCTGGAAGAGCTACATAGACCATTGCATCAGCAACAACAGTGTTGCACCACAGCATTTCACCAAAGATTTCTTCGAAAAAGATGTTATGGAAACTGCAAGGTTTCAAAAGTCTGAACATGTGGATGAGAGCCACATTCTCAGCGATGCAATTCTTCAAGAGTTGAAAGATGAATATGAACAGCTGAAAACAGAATATAATTCGGATGAAGACAGAACGCAACTTAAAGACTTTGACCACCACAAGTCAAGATCATCACACACTATCAGTGATGTCAATACAGACCTTTTGTATTTGTGTAAAAAACAACCAGAGGTGTACAAGCAAGGAAAACTGGTCAGGGAGCCATGTAACAGAGGTTATGTCATACCATTTCATAACCCCAGCAGACGTATCAGCATCGAGGGAAGGGAAAACCTGGGTAAGGTCTTCACTGGAGATGAAGTTGTCTTACAAACAGCAAAGGTGGTCAGCATCACCAAGAAAGCTGAATCAGCCCGTGTACTTGTGTGCGTGCTTGAGGATGAGGATCACAGCAGGCCAAGACATCATTCTGAAGACAAATTTGTCAAAAGGACGATGATGCCCATTACAAAATCTGCACCCAAAGTACGCATACTGATCAGCAAGAAAAGACGTAACTTCCTTCCAATATATGAGCAAATTAATGGATGGTGGACAATTGCAACAGAAGTACGTCTTGACGAAAAGCTCACACAAAACAATGTGTTTGTGGTGCAAGTGATTGCCTGGAAAGAAAATTGTTACATTCCATTGGGGAACGTCATAGGTATTCTTCCAATTGGAAATTCTTCGGCTGATGGACTAAAGATCCTGAATGAAGAATTCAAAGTTGAACCCAATACATGTAAATCAGACGAGGTTCTCTCTTCCAAAGATGAAGACAGGACACACAGAAAGGACAAAACTGACATAATCACTTTCACTGTTGATCCAGAAAAAGCACAAGACTTGGATGATGCCATCAGTGTCAGGGAAATTGGAGACCACTATGAGTTGGGAGTACATATTGCAGATGTGGCAAGCTTTGTGAGTCCAGGTGGTGAATTAGATGAGGTTGCAAAACAACGTGGTGCTACATATTACGGCAGTAGGGAAAACACCATGCATATGTTCCCCCCAAAGAGCACTGAATGCTTCAGTCTGCTATCAGATAACAAATGTCGCAGGGTGGTTTCATTAATGTTCAAAGTGAACAAGAAAACAAATGAGATCATTGGACAGCCCGAATTCCAGCTGTCATGGATCAAGTCTAACAAGCAGTTGTCTTATGAAGAGGCAGAGGACATGATCTCCGAAAGATATAGAGAGACACCTACATTTGACTCTGTTCCAGGCTGTGTCTCAGTGGCTTATTGTTTTGCAAAAGCTCAAAGGAAGATTAGACTTGTGGATTGGGTTTATTCTCAACCTGATGATGAGAGATTGCCCGGAAAGCGCAAAGCCAATCTGATGATTGAAGAGTTGAGTGTGTTATTCAATACACATGCATCTGAGACTTTGATTGGTTCAGAGAGAACCAGGTATTGCACACCCCTTCGCTGTCAGGCAAAACCAGATCCTGAAAAGATTGAAGAATTCAAGAAGAAATGCGGAGAATTAATACCACTGTCTTTTCATGTGCGTCACAAAGTTGACCATGATGAACAACAAGCCCCAAACTGTGAGAACTTCCGCATACTCACAGAAGTGTGGGAAGATATCCAGTCAGCTGCCAGAACAGATGATATCGACAAAATGGTGGACCTGATTGCTGCAGATGACATCCACCCTCTGCTCCAGCCAGTCACTGATCAGTTCAGAAGGTGCTCTAGCAAAGCTGAGGTCATCTGTTCCAACTCCTCCTCCGAAGCACAGGTTGGGCATTATTCTCAGAATGTAAGATCTTACACACAAGCATCCTCACCAATACGGCGGTACATGGACATCATCTTGCAGAGACTTTTGCACTCCTTCATATGTAACAGGGATGTCCAATACACTGCACCCCAGATTATGACTTTGTGCAGTGAATTTGAGCACAAGCTGAAGGATGCCAAGGCATATGAACAAAAGGCTGAGCAGATCTTCTATGCAGTGAGCATGATAAAACAAAGTGCTTCAAAGCTGGCCTTTGTTGTTAGTCTCAACAGAGAAAGTTTTGCAGTGGCATTTCCTTTTAACAAGAACATATTTGCAGAGAGTCTATCAATTATGTACAAAGATTTACAATTGTGTGACCAACCAATTCTTGATGAAACAAATGACTGCGTCACTCTTACATGGAAAAGGCGGATCTATGCAGTTGACAACATGCAAATCCACCAAGAGTTGAAAATGCCAGACTGTGATCGCTGTGTTGAGCTTCCACTGACAATATGGAAAGCCACTGTCGAAGCAATTGACAAAGAAAACTGGGATCTCGCAAAGTCTCTCACAATGGACGCTAACAAAAAGCGACTGGAAAAACTAAATATTCTGCCACAATCATCTGAGGTACCTGAGGGGACTAACTCATGTACCTCCGAGGAGCAAGAGGAACAAAGGGAGCATGAAGTTGACATCGAGCTCCAGTTGCAGAGAGGTGACACCCTTCAGGTCCAAATGACAAAAGAAACAAAAAGAGGTTATCTCATGCCTGCTGTTCAGTTGGTGCGCATTAAACCAAAGTTTGAGATTTGTGTGCACCATGTCCACAGCCCTATCACATGCTTCTCCAGATCTGCAGATGATCCATCAAGGATTTATTATAACGACATCGAGGAGTATGTACGGATCTGGACACCAATGTGTGAGATGGAATCTGCTTCCAATGCAGTGGGCGAAAGTGACAGCATAGTCATCGAGAACCTGGTGGTAAACTTCAATCAAGAGCAGGGAGGCACACTAACTGGAAGTTTCTTCTTGCCTCTGGCATGGATCAATGAATGGGCCATTGAATGTAACTTACTGAAAACGTGCTTACTGTGCATACGGAAAAGAGGTTTGAAGTTGTCTTCCACCCTGGAAAGTTCCGCACTGGTGGACCCAAGAGAGTTCACATGGGTGGCCCATGGTGTCACAAAGGAAGAAGAACGGAAAAAACCTCCAAATGCAGGAAGTAAAGTGGAGTTCTATGTCAATCACCTGCCAATGGAGTCCATTCCCGATTGTGTCTTTCAGAAAAACACTTGTTTCACAGTTGAAATAATCCCAAAGCTTGTGCCTGACATGTAAGTTAAAGAGTAGTTCACTTTGACCTCACACAACTCAAATTTTTCTTGCGTTGACATTGAGGTTATATGTTGATAGACAATTTATTTTGAAACGGTTGACATATGGTTTTATCTTTTCTTTTTGTAGCCGGAAAGAAAGTGCTGTGGACAGCATTACAACTGCATGTTATCTTGTCAAGACTATAGCACTTGGAAAACACATTCCAAGAGAGGGTATGTCCATTTGTCAGCAGTAAATAGTTGCATAGAATTGACTCAAATATTTGTATCAGTGTGAGTCACACATAAGATTGAATACACATAACACACTTTGTACATTCCTATAGTGTATTTTAAATTTGATTCAATTGTTTTCTGTTTTGCTTGCAAAAAAACAACTTGTCATTTTGTCTTTGCAGTAAAACCAACGTGGCACATCATGAGGAATAAGCTACCAAATGAACTGCCACCATTTAACCTGAGTCAGCATCTTGCAGTGGAGAAAGCTCTAAATAATACCTTCACACTTATACAGGGACCACCTGGTAAGAGCTGGAACTTATATTCACCCTGATGCTTCATATTTTCTTGCAAAGTCTTAAGTCGTTTTCCCATTTGTCTTTAAGGAACTGGAAAGACAGTAGTTGGTGCGTACATAGTGTTCTGTTTTTTTGAGATGAACTCTAAGAACCAAAGGAAATTGGATGACCCAAAGGATAAAAACAAAAAGCAAGTTATTCTCTACTGTGGCCCATCCAACAAGTCTGTTGATGTTGTTGCAGGCAAGTTACTTTGTTTCTCTGCTAAAATTTCACTTGGATTTATTTCTGTTACTATAACCAATGTTTTACTGTTGTAACACAGAGTACTTGTTGAAGTTTGGGGACAGACTAACGCCCCTCAGGGTCTACGGCCAACAAGTGGAGATGCTTGATTACCCTTATCCAGACTGCACTCATCAGTTTTCCCGGAAGGCACTCCGCCAAGAACGTGCCAAATCAGAGCTCAGGTATTGTAATCACACCAGTTGATAACTTTCAATTCTAAAAATGTCTTTAATTATTAACTAACACTGGCATATTGTACGTGGTTTTAGGAGCATCACTCTGCATCACCGCATGCGACAAGAACAAAACCCTTTTTCGGGTAAAATAAAAGATTTTGATCGACGCATTAAACTTGCCCTTGAGGAAGAAGGAGAGGAGCTGACTGATGAAGAAGTGAAAGAGTAAGTTCAGTTGCACTATTGGTTTAACAAACTTTAAAGCTGCATGAAAATATCAACTATTAGTAAATAGGTTGTCAAAGCGTGGAATAAACCAGAGAAAAGACGTACAAGAGAAAAGACTTCAAGAATGAAGACTAACTTATTGCTTTGGCAAATAAACGTCTGGTTAACTTCTCCACCTTCATTAAAGAACAGCGCACAGCCGCTTCCCTGAGATTTTCTATGGGACTGTCTCCTACGCAGTGATGAGACAGTGGATGAGACATTCCCAAAATGGGGTTATGTCCAACTCTAATGTCTTGTGTTTGTTAGCATCATTTTAGTTTACTTTACCCTAACTGTATGGATTGCTTTTCCTCCTAGATACAAAAAACTTCTCCAAGATGCACGGACATATGAGCTTGAACGGCATGACATCATACTGTGCACATGTACACAGTCGTCCACCCCGAGTTTGACTAAGACAGTCAGTGCACGTCAGATCCTCATTGATGAATGTGCAATGGCCACTGAACCCCAGACCCTGATTCCATTAGTCTGCAACAACCCAGAAAAGGTGAGCTTTTCATTTAACAATCATTGTCCTGCTTATGCTTTCCATTAACACGGCCCTGGATGTGTCTGTATGCTAAGGATGAATGTTGCTCTAATTGTGGCTTGATTCGTGAAAATACGGTCCTTAAATTACATTTTCAAAGCACAATGAGTTTTAATGTCAGATTATAAATTGTGTTGTTTTTTTATTAGCCTGATCCCTATCAGACTTGTAATGTTATTAAAAAAACTGAAGGTACCCAGCAGTGCTTCTCTCCTGGGTGCCAGCTGGTGCAGGGTAAACCACAGTAAACCAAAAGAAATCAAAGTTCCAGCGCACACCAGGATACTAGGATAGACACAATTTTATATGTGTAGATCTCCGCCAGGTGTGTCAACAACGACCATATGCTGAAATGCTCGATCCAATGAATACAACCCACAATTGGCTAAACCCCCCATCTAGACTGCAAGTGATGTGTTTTTCATTTGCACATCTCCCACAACAGATACGCTCTCATTTGAATCTATTAAGATGTCTGCACCGGCTCTGTGCAGGCACACGTCTCAGCTCCGTCTCACGGGCGTAACCGTTACTTCTACTGTGCCCACTGTGTCTCTGGGCGCAGAGTAGCAGCTGAGAGGCGGCGATGCACTCAGCCGTGTAACCACTTGGGGGGCCGGTTAAGAATAGTGAGTGAGCAGTCAGTAGTTGCAGTCAGTTGTCAGTGTTCTGAGAAAGTGTGAGTCACTGTAACCACGAGAGACCAAATGAGCACCCGAAATATTATGCAGTTTGCTGAAGCAGTATGTGAGATTAGCCATGGACAGACACAGAGATTCTCGCTCACTCGTGCACACATGCAACCGATCTCATGATCCTCCTGGTGGAGATCACAAGAAGGAGAGAACTATGCGTTTCACATGTTTCTTGTGAAACATGGGGTTTGCTCCTTTAAATGTAATCTGTTAACAAAATAGTGTCTATACTGGTATCCTGGTGTGCACTGGAACCTTAGGAATTGAACTGCCAACCTTCAAATTGGTGGGTGACCCGCTCTACCCCTGAGCCATAGTCGTCCCAGTATGGGGCATATTGTCCACAGGGGATGAATCCTTATGTTTATGATGACCCCTTAATTTTTGCTCGAGTGCCCCCCACCAGATTTTCCACTCATCAAAATATAATTGGCAGATTTGGACACATTCATGCCCCCCAATAGCATCAAGCCTTCCCATTTTGGACACAGGAGGTTCTTCAAGTGCTGGTTTGCCTGCTAAACAGCCATCTACTCATCTCTGTCTCACTGGCTATTTACAGGAGTTTGGGGCACTGGTTGTATCATGACACACTAGGTATTAACCAATGTCTTACAATATCACTTTCAGATTGTTTTGATTGGTGACCACAAACAGTTGCGACCCATTGTGACAAATGAACGTGTGAGGAAGCTGGGAATGGCCAAGTCGCTGTTCGAACGCTACTATACAATTCACAAGAGCAGGGCAGTGATGCTGGATACCCAATACAGAATGGTGAGAATTATGTATACATACAGTATATATACTTACTGTAGCAATATTGTATTACCATATGTCTGAGTTTAGTATTTTAAATTGTTATCAACTATCAATTATTCGTCTTTATAGCACAAGGACATATGCGAGTTTCCGTCAGAAGAATATTATGAGGGAAAACTGAAAACTGGGGTGGAGCAGCCGAGCAGCGTCCTGCGTGTTGAAAAGAGGACGATGCCAATTGTTTTTGGGGACGTCAAAGGAAAGACCATCAGTCTGGTTGTCAACACGGCCAAGGGCAACCAGAACTCCAAAGCAAACCAGGAAGAGAGAGACAAAGTGGTACTGTATTGGGCACCCGTGTTTTTCATGTTGATTTTAAACAGTAATATTAAACTAGAAAAACTTTGTAAGAAATGTTCACAGTGTGCCTGCTCTTACATAATACATCAACGCTTTTATTTTGCAGATTGAGATTGCTGAAAAGCTGGTGAAGGATGCCAAAATCGAAGAGCAAAGTATTGTGATTTTGTCGCCTTATAATGCCCAAGTGTCAGAAATCAGAGACGAGCTGAGGAAGAAGAAGAATCTGACTAAAATCACCGTTACCACAATCACTAAAAGCCAAGGTGACAGTGTACCTATCTGCTGCCTAATGACAAATCTTTACTGAAAGTAACCCGTGTCTAGAAGGTACCCTGCAGATTGCAAAAACTCCGCAAAGACTCGCTGCCCGTTGACATATCCTAACCTCAACCATTGCAGGTCAATGCCTAAACTTAACCATTGGAGGTCAATGCCTAACCTTAACCATTGGAGGTCAATGCCTAACCTTAACTATTGGAGGTCAATGCCTAACCTTAACCATTGTAGGTCAAAGCCTAACCTTAACCATTGGAGGTCAATGCCTAACCTTAACCATTAGAGGTCAATACCTAACCCTAACCATTTGAGGTCAAAGCCTAACCTTAACCATTCCATGTCAAAGCCTAACCTTAACCATTCCAGGTCAATGCCTAACTTTAACCATCTCGTGAGAGTTTTGCAATTTGCGTGTTATCTTCTAGACAACCAAAGTAGGGTAGCTACACAACAATGAAAAAATATTCCATAGTAAAACTACTCATTCTGAAGAATTACTTGTAACCAGTACAGTATGTTGGTGCTTGTCCCAGTGATGCTGGGTCTAACTACTTCCTGTCCTAATGGGTAGTGTGTCATATTTTATGACCATATCTCACATTTTGAATTTAATATCATAATCTGATTTTTTCAGGACATAAACAATTTTTCTGGACATGTGAATGACAATCCCATGACTCAATCTGGTATTTTAGAAGAAACCAAAGAAACAACCTCCACTCTGTTGTTTAACAATGGTTCATCGTGTGACATACAACATTTTGTCTTCTAGGAAGTGAATGGCGGTATGTCATCATATCTACAGTGTGCTCTCTGCCAAGTGAAGAGATTGAGAGAGAACCGGACGGAGCTTGGCTGTCCAAACATCTAGGCTTTGTGGGTGATCCCAACCAGATAAATGTAGGCATCACCAGAGCCAAGGAGGGACTTTGCATCATTGGTAAGATACTGCAGCTCATCTCTTATTTCTATGCTTAAAACCCAAAGCTCCTATGTAGCTTCATAACTGAAATGTCTGTGTCCTCTCAAAGGGAACCAAGAGTTGCTGAGCTGCAGTAGAGCTTGGAAACAGCTCCTGGACCACTACAAGCTTCACAATGCAGTGACAGATGCAGACAAGATTTCAGTTTGCAGTGCCACATAGCTGATCTCATCTATCATTTTTAAGAGACTTGATTTCTGCAAGCTGCAGACCAGAGTTCCTACACTCACGCAACAGCACAACTTCATGAAATATGTATATACTTTTTTCTATGATGTCGCAGTAACATTTTATGTACTTTTTACAGTTTTATAGCATATTTGGGGTTTTTGATATTGTATTTGACACTGTTTTTTTTGTGCTTTGATTTACATACACCTTTTTATTAAATATACATCTGTAAATAGGAAACCCTACAACTACTAGATAGGTTCTTAATGTTTTTCTTTATTATTATTTGTCATTTTTGTTACTACAATTTAAGATATTGCATTTAAGAAAAGCTGTAAATACTTTATTACACAATGCAAATCTTAACTACGGACAGATGACAGTTCAAGAGTTTGGAGTTTTGTTGTTTGGATCTTTTAATTCATCTTAAGGTTTAGTTTAAATGTATTTACCATTATGAAGTCACCTCCAGCGAGGCATTGTTCCTGTTTACTGCTGAATGAATCAGCATTTGTTTTCATTGCATTGACACCATGGTCTTAACCATTAAGTGAGTCTAGTCTGTAGGTTTTTTTTTTATGTTTGACCTCTCATAGCATTGTTTTTTTTTTTATACTTTTTAGATGTTGTATGCTATGGGATTAGCTTTGGCTAAAGACATGTTAATAAAACATTTTCATTGCTTAACACAGCTACTTTTCCGTCTGAATTTTTTTACAGAAACATGAGCCAGGCAAGGGCGAGACAGAGGCACAATGCGATGTTTACAGACTGTGATGCATGTCTACAATTCAGAATATACATTTTCAGATTTATTCAACTATTTCAGAATTTTATCTGGATATCTACTCATCTGCTCGTGTCTGCAAGGGTCCCAAAATGTATGACCGTGTGGACTGTAAGTGCCCACAAGTGCACATTTGCATACACAAATGTAATATGTACAGAAATGTGTGTGCATCCGCTGTCCACCTTGCTATCCACATCCGTTTTTGGACTATATCAATACTTTAAGAGGGACACTATCGAGTTGCATTATGGGAAGTGTAGGATCCAGTGTTTCAAAGATTGACCCGTAATAGGGGTTAAATGTGAGGATATCTCGGCCAATGCTGCACCAATTTTGATCACTCTTTTTTTGGCTGGACCGCAGAGGGCCAGCCCTACAAACGCAAAAGTCTGTCACTGAGTGAGTGAGTGAGTGAGTGAGTGACGGACTGACTGACTGAGTGAGTGATGAAGTTACAGGATTGGTCGGCCAACTGTTGGAGTTTCCTCATTGGCTGTTGCTCTTTCAAAATGAAAAGGCGGAGAACAGTTCTGTGTTTACGTTTTCTGGGGAGCGTGTCAGTGGTTCAATGTATCGTTACATAATGCTGTTGTTGTACATGTGCTATTGTTTATGTTCGTTTAAGTTACGTTATGTTGTGCTTCGTATTGTGTTGCTTTACATTCACACCAAGCGCGAAGCAAATTTCCGCCCTGCTTTCCTCCATTTTTGCAATCAGCCATGGAAGAAATAACCACTGTTACTGCTTTGTACATGTTGTGGAAGTCCCAGATATGCCAGAAAACCAAACGCCGTTGTGTCTGGGTTCATAATGTCACCCGACAGCGAGCTGTATTCACATACAGCACTATTGAACTGACTATGTAGCAAGCCACACGTCTCTACTGCGGAATGGACCCAAAATAAACAGACTGTGCTGTGATTTAATTGCAATAAACAGAAAAAAAGGATGCCGAAATAACGACATTATGATGTTGATTTGTAAAAAGACAGAATTCATGCTTAGTCAGGTCTGTCCGCAACACGACAAGCAAACAACTTTTAAAATGCTTATTTTCTGAATGGAGTTTGGATCGATCAGTGCCAGACTATGCTAACATTGTAGCTGCTCCATTAACACTCCATCTAGGAATAAATACGGCAGCAACAACGTCAGTGATGACAGCGGGAGAATCTCAATGCTGATAACCTTTTGCGAAGTATGTATATATTGTTACACACCACTTATATGATGAATGCTTTTGATACACATGCTTTAATAAAAGAATGAAAATATTTTAACCTTGCATACTGTATGTCATGCTAATACCTTTTCAGGTTGTATAAAATATATAATATACTGACTGGTAAATGTCACCATTTACTATTACTGAATGTAATTTTCTTCATTATAAGTTGTCTTTCAATCAAACACTAAGATATAAGTGGAAACAAACAAAACATTATAGACATGACCACTGACTACTTATGTAACAATTTAGCCACAAAGTCACATGCTGACCACATACGGTCCAGACATATACTCAGTTTTGAACGAGTCTTGTTAATCTGTCTCCCACAATTCCCCCATTTCCTGAAGTGCAATACTGAATAGATGGAGTACCCTTTAATGTGAATTTGAGTATAACGTTCTTTTGTTATCTTTTTTTTAAGTCTTTTAAATATTTTAAACGAATATTCACACAAGATCGACTTTCTATGCTGAATATCATTCATTCCTGCATAATGTAGTCCTGCTAATAAGCACAAGGGGGGGCTGTGGCACATGTGAGAGTCCTCTCTCCTCCCGTGACCCCTTAACCACCATAAAGTTATCTTCCAATCCTTAAATGCACCTCGAGGACACGAGGAGTGAGTGAAGAGGAGGCTTCTGGAGGAGCTGAGGGGAGGAAACACTGGTGTGTCCTTCGCGGAAGTTATTTCAGCAGCCGTGATGTTAAAGAGGTGTAAAACACAGTTAAAATAATCTCAAACCATGGCAGGACTCTACAAATGTAACTGTTCCTTTTGTATTAATAAATTGTAGTTTTTTAAGATGATCAAACTTTCTGCCCTTCACCGTTTGTGTAGCGCCTTGTAGGCGCTGTTTCTAACCGCATTCCTTAATGTCATTTCACCTTGATATTACTGATGCTTGTATCTTGAATGTATTTAATTGACGTTGCTTTAAAATGACGGCTCCGATGCCAGGATGTTGCCTTCGACTCCTCTTTCCTCGCGTCTCTCCCTCGAATATCCCGTGGGCGGGGACCAAGACGCGAGGTTAGGAATCGAGAAAAGGAATTGAGGAGACACGTTAGCAAAATAAAAAGGACCCAAGATATTTCAGTGATTTAATGAATTAATGAATTAATAAAAATATCAGTTGAGTTTGAAGGTCATGTATATATGATGTGCATGATATAGTTTTTTTATCTGGATGATCTTCCATACATACATCTATCTACACACTCATTGCTTAACACATTACAGCTTGCAGTTTGAAGGGTCTCTTCGACCCCAACCGAAATAGCACATCAGTATTTTATCTTCATTGGATTTGTCAGGCCCTCTGCATCATCCTAGCCAGCAGGCCCTCTCTCTCTCTCTCTCTGTGTGTGTGTGTGTGTGTGTGTGTGTGTGTGTGTGTGTGTGTGTGTGCTATGCTTGATTGCAGAAGGGGTGTCCGGTGTGCAGGGGTTGTGCTGCAGCTCCAACCGTCATCAATCTACTCTACTACAAATACTGGTCTTCAACTTCACCATGCTGCCAGATCGTAGACTCTGTTCCCACAGTCAGTCTAGTTCAAGCCTGTATTCTGAAAATCTCTTGTCTGTTTTTGTATGATTTTCTCATACCTGTTTTCCTCTGCCTACAGCAGCACTTGGCCAAATTCCTGCCCTCCATTCCACTCCTGCCTAGCACACATCTCTGGATCTCTGGACTCAGCACTCAGCTCTGGACCTCTGGATCTCTGGACACAGCTCTCCTTGCCCCTCTGCCTGCAAACTCACCTGCCTTGCTCTACCCAGTTCTTGGATAATCCTCTGCATTCCCCTGACCAAGAGACTGACCATCATAAATTAAGTATTGTAAATAAATGATTTCATTGCATCTATTACCTGCCTTAGTCTCTGTGTTCTACACTACTACACTGTAACTTCAAAAAAGAGGTGTTATCTGCAGTGCTGTATGGCACGTGCTTCAGAGGAGATGATATTCACCTGGGAATGGAAAAATAAACATTATCACATCCCAGACATTCTCTCATCAGGGACACGGCAGACCGATGAAGTCATCTGAGGTCAATCATAACTTTCGTTTCATAAGGGATGATGTCAGCACAGCACAAAGAAAAGACTATTCTGCCATTCACAAAGACACAAACAAACACTGGACAAGTCAAGCTGACTATACCTGCTGTGCCAAAGACCTGTCCCTGTTGATGCACTGGACAGTCCAGTTTGGAGCACAACAGTTTGTGTAGTTCTTTAATAAATCAAAGAGAGAGGCCTTATGGAAGTTTCAGTTTCAGGTTTATAGTTCCTGTGCAGGGGTCAGCAACCTTTACTATCAAAAGAACCATTTTAGGCAAAGAAAAAAGAAAATCTGTCTGGAGCCGCAAAACATTTGAGCAGTGTGATGAAGGTAACACAGTTTATAGTCTAAGTATATAGTATATAAGTCTAATGCACTGAGGGCCAAAGAGCAAACGTACTACGGAGTATAAGGGCCACATTAAGGGGAAAAAATCGGAGACTTCCAGAATAAAGTCAAAACATTACGAGAATAAAGTCATAACTTTATGAGAAAAAAAGTTATGACTTTATTCTCATATTACGACTTTTTTTCTCGTAAACCTATGACTTTATTCTCGTAATATTATGACTTTATTCTTGAAATCTCACATTTATTTTTTTTCTTCAATGTGGCCCTAATACTCCGTCGTACCATAGACTTACAACAATGATAAATAAAAATGAAAATGTAAACAAAAAACAGTTATTCGTTTCCATTTTTAAAAATCCACAAGGAGCCACTGGAGAGGAGCTAAAGAGACGCATGTGGCTCCGGAGCCGCAGGTAGCTGACCCCTGTTCCTGTAGGATAAAATAAAACAAACATACACATATACAGTAAATATATATGAACTTGGAGCTTTTTATGGCTTTTATGTGTCCTAATAAAGTAAACTGAGCGATGGAGTCATCCACTCCATTACACTAAATTTGCCAACACATTTTGTCTTATTCCTTATTTGTACTCATGAGGAGAGGAGTCGAGGAGAGGAATCGAGTCATATAAAATCACAAATGGGAAAGGCCCAATGTCTAGCCTAGTCTACGCTCCCAAGGCCCTGAGAAGGTGCAAACTGGAAATGCAGGTGAGGTGATACAGATGACTTGATTACCAATGATGTGATTGTCCTATATAGGATGCCTTGTTATGTTTGGATATTTGCCACATACTTATTTGTTTTTCTTCAGAATAATGCTTCATTTAAAGAATATGATTGGTATTAATCTGTATATGTTTTTAACTTAAAAACAAAAAATGTTGTCATAAAAGTTTAATGAAACTGGACTGAGTTCCAGATTTCTAACTATGATAAAAATCTTTACTACTGGATGAAACATTTTAAAAACAATTTTAAATGTAGTTGTCTATTTGTCATTTAGAATGTTCATACATATTCTTTTATTTATTACAGTGATGTAATCATCCTTTAATGATGTCACATTCTGGAACATTAGGCTAGTTTGGGTAGACACCTGAAGCGTGATGCTACAATACACTCACAGTTGACAATCTCTACTCAGTTGAATATTTGCAACATACTTATTTTTTTTTCTTCAAAATAATGCTTCATTAAAAGAATATGGTTGGTATTAATCTGTATATGTTTTTAACTTAAAAAAAAATATTGTCATAAAAGTTTAATGAATAATGGATGAAGAATTTTAAAAACAATTTTAAATGTAGTTGTCCATCTGTCATTTAGAATGTTCGAACATATTCTTTGATATATAATAGTGATGTCATCATCCTTTAATGATGACATATTCTGGAACATTAGGCTAGTTTGGGTAGACACCTGAAGCGTGATGCTACAATACACTCACAGTTGACAATCTCTACTCAGTTGGATATTTGCAACATAGTTATTTTTTTTCTTCAGAATAATGCTTTATTTAAAGAATATGGTTGGTGTAAGCGCCATTTACTAGTGCCAAGTTTATGTTTATTGTTTTGATAATATTATTTGCTGAAGTTCAGTGAGAAATATATTTCAGTTAAATGTGAGAGAATATTATGACTATATATGGTGATTCCTTCCTGTATGTTTACCACTGTGAATTTGAGTTTCATCCTGTGAGGCTTCCGTACACACGTGACTTAGGGACAGGAAGTGAACTTTTATTGTGAAATGACTTTTATTGTGAAAAGGTTCAGTTGTAAATAAACAAGTTACCGGCGGAGCAACACGGTTGTTGGCGTTGCCGTTGGCGTTGCTACCGGGCCGACTCAACGCGTAAAACATTGTGATGTCGTCCTTGAAGTGTGGTTAACGACAGAAAGTAAGTTAAGACGAAGATAGAAGTATGAAGACTAAAGATAGCCACTACATTAAGTAAAACAACCAGCTCACGAGGAGCAGGCCTACTGCTGCTTCGCCATGACGACAAAAGAACTGAACAGAAGGAATAAACTACGGTTTCAGATAAGTGCCCAAAGTTATAAGAAGACATAAGGAAACTATCTGAAGACAGCATGGCCAAAGATATGCTGCAGAAATGTCCCGAAAATTAATAAACATATGATACTCAACTTCTAAAGAAAATGAGACAGCAAGGGCGTTTTGGTCTTAAGAAGATGACATTTGTGAAGAAAGCCTGCTGTGCTTTGTGTCATAGACCATTTCTCATGAACACTTGTTGAGTTAGAAGTTTTGTAAACAGCTAAGATGGCGGACGACGACAGACAGAATTCGACGTCGAGAGCCCAGAGCTGCAGCGGCAGGTCTAAAATACACCGAAAGAGGTTTGGAAGATCGACTGACCAGGCATATAAATGCAAGGAAATCTAAACTGTCACAGTTAACATCAAAAACAAATAAGATTAATGGACTAATGAAAGATAATGAGAGTCCAGAAATTGTTGATGAACATTTGTATGAATGCTCAAAACTACTAAAGGAGTTTATTGATGTAAATGAGGATGTACTGTTGCTGTTACCTGAAGAAGAAAAGGATGCTGACCAAAGGTTTTGGTACAAGCCAAAAGAGGAACAATTCAGTAATTTCATGAATGAAGTTGAAAAATGGATTTCTACAACGAGGGAGCAACATCAAGAAGATGTGAATCCAGATGATAGTGTATCTGTAACTGATACACCAGCAAAAAATAAATCTGGTTTATATGTTGCACGAAGCACAGTTACCAGCAGCTCATCAAAATCATCCAGAGTCTCCTCCATATCATCTATACGACACAAGGAAGAAGCAGAACGCGCCGCTTTACTTGCACGTGCAGCATCCCTGAAACAGAGACAAGCATTAGACATCGAAGAATGCAAGTTAAAGGCAAAAAGGGAACAGCTTGATATCGACACAGCTATTGCTGCCTCTACAGCCAAAAAAAAGGCGTTGGAAAATTGTGAGTATGAGAGCGTAACGGTGATGTAATTGTTCACCGTGAGGCAATTTTAGTCAATCAGCAGCTAAGCAGCCAAGAGCCAGAAATACGTTATGAACATAACGAGCAGTCAAAGGCAAATGACTAACAAGTGAAACAAGAAGATGAAATACAGCAAAATGATTACAATGGAAATGCAATCAACCTGTGTGAAGTGATGTTGAAACAAAATGACATCACTGAGATGTTAGTCAAACAACAGAGACTGTCACATCTGCCCCAAAGAGATGTTCCTGTATTCAGTGGGGATCAACTTGAGTTTAGATCATTCTTAAGGGCTTTTGACCATACTATTCATGACAAAGCTGATAGTGATGGTGACAGGTTATATTACCTTGAACAGTTTACCAGAGGTGAACCCAGAGACTTGGTCAGAAGTTGTCAGCACATGAGTCCTCATCAAGGCTACATCGAGGCAAGGAAATTGCTGACATATCACTATGGTAACGAACTGAAAATTGCATCTGCATACATAAACAGGGCCCTCAACTGGCCGCAAATTAAACCAGATGACGCTAAGGCTCTTCATAGTTGCTCCCTGTTTCTCACGGGTTGTAACAATGCAATGAAAGACATTGACCAGCTTCAAGACATGGAGAATCCCACTAACATCAGAGTCATTGTCTCTACGCTACCATACAAAATGAGAGAAATGTGGAGAGTTTCTGCCTTCGACATTCAAGAGAAAAGTGGAAAAAGAGCAAAGTTTCCAGATTTGATCAGATTCATAAACAGGCAAGCTAAAATAGCTGCAGATCCTGTGTTTGGGGACATAAAGGGTGCTGAAGATAAGGGAAAACCTTATGCAAATTTGAGAATGAATCAAGCACCTAGGCCAAAGGGGACTGCATTTGCCACAAGTGTAGCACCAGCATCAAATGAAAGTTCATCTGAAAACAGTAAAGACTTATCATGTTACACCAGTAATGCCTTCCAGAAGCCATGTGTATACTGTGAAAAACAACATGCCTTGGCAGAATGCCACAAAATCCGAAACCAGCCTTACAAGGAAAGACTACAGTTTCTCAAAGTAAAGGGTCTATGTTTTGCATGTTTGACACCAGGACATTTGAGTAAAGACTGTAAGAAAAGAGCTACATGTGAGCACTGCTCTAAGAGACATCCAAGCATGCTTCATTTCACAAGGGAAGATAAGGAAGCATTTGAGAGCAGTCAGAAAAGCTCCACTGAAAGTACTACGACTAATGAATCAACACACATTTCAGGTGGAACTTGTGGAGCCACCGGGGCCGGAAAGGACAGTCGTGTTCTGTCAATTGTGCCAGTGTGTGTCAAGTTAAAGAAAAGCAACAAGAAAATTGAAACCTATGCATTCATGGATAATGGAAGCCAAGCCACATTCTGCTCTGAGAAGCTGATGAGACAGCTTGAGACTGAAGGCAAGAAAACTCAAATTCTGCTTCGCACTATGGGTCAGGAAAAGTTAGAGTCAAGCTACCATCTTTCAGGATTAGAGGTGTGTGGTTTGAAAGAGAACATTTATGTTGACTTACCTGACATTTACACCCACAAAGACATTCCAGTGTCCAAAGACAACATTCCAATGCAGGAAGATTTGGAACAGTGGCCACACCTTCAGAGAATCGAGCTGCCACACATAGATGCAGACATTGGACTGTTGATAGGATGTGATGTTTACAAGGCTATGGAGCCATGGGAGGTCATTCACAGTGAGGATGACGGTCCATATGCAGTTCGCACAATCCTAGGATGGGTCATCAACGGTCCTCTCAGGAGAGATGATTGTACTACTCCACATGAAAGTGGACTAAGTGTTTCTGTGAATCGAATCTCTATTGCAAGGGTAGAAGACATGCTGATGCAACAATTCAACCACGATTTTCCAGAAAAGGCCAGTGAAGAAAAACAGAAAATGTCACAAGAAGACATTCAGTTTATGAACTCTGCTAACGAAACAGTTAAAGTGGTTGATGGACACTACAGTATATGTCTTTCTTTAAGAAACAAGGCTGTCAAAATGCCTAACAACCGCAGTGTAGTTGTGCAGAGAACAGAAAACTTGAAAAGGAAACATCAAAAACAAGGAGTTTCACAGAGAATATCAAAGCTTCATGTCTGACCTGTTGATTAAAGGTTACGCAGTTCCAGTACCAAATGAAAAGACTGTGTCTGAGGATAAGAGAGTTTGGTACATATCTCATCATGGGGTGTACCACCCCCAAAAACGGAAGCTCCTCGTAGTTTTTGACTGTGCAATAACATATCAAGGCAAGTCATTAAATGGAGAACTTTTGCAAGGTACAGATTTAACAAACTCAGTTGTTGGAGTGTTGACACGATTCAGACATGACCACATTGCCTTAATGTCAGACATAGAGGCTATGTATCACCAAGTGAGAGTACCACCAGAGGACAGTGACCTTCTACGTTTCCTATGGTGGCCGAATGGAGACTTGAACGAACCTCTGCAAGAATACAAGATGGTTGTGCACTTGTTTGGGGCGACTTCCTCCCCCAGCTGTGCCAACTTTGCACTGAGGAGGACAGCTGAAGATGCTAAAGACAAAATGACACCTGCTGCTGTTAAAGCAGTTCTGAACAATTTTTATGTAGATGATTGTCTACAGTCAGTATCAGATGAAACCCAAGCGTGTACTATGGTCAAGGACTTAACAGCACTGTGTGCGAGTGGAGGATTCCATTTAACAAAGTGGATGAGCAATAGCAGAGCCGTCCTTGCCTCCATACCTGAAACAGAAAGGGCAAAGGAGGTTAAGGATTTGGATCTCAGTCATGATGCGTTACCTGATGAAAGAGTCTTAGGAGTAAACTGGTGCGCAGAGTCAGATGTATTCAAGATCAGGATAAATGCAAAACATACGCCACAGACAAGACGTGGCATCCTCTCGTTTGTGAGTGCTATATATGATCCGTTAGGATTTCTGTCACCAGTCATCCTTCCAGCAAAAATGATCCTGCAGGAGCTATGTGGCAGGAAAGTCTCCTGGGATGAGGATATCCCTGCTGAACTGGCTCAAAGGTCACAAAGGTGGCTTTCTGATCTCACAAAGCTTCATGGTTTCACTGTGGATAGATGCCTGAAACCAACTGGATTTGGAAAAATCACATCAGCAGTTGCATCACTTCGCTGATGCGAGTGAAAAAGGCTACGGAGTTGTTACCTACCTTCGCATAACAAATGAAAAAGGGGAAACTCACTGTTCATTCATCATCAGCAAGTCAAGAGTGTCACCGTTGAAACAAACAACGATTTCGAGGCTGGAATTAACAGCAGCTGCAGTTGCTGTAAAAGTGGACCGGCTCATGAGAAAGGAGCTGCAAATGCCGCTGGAAGAATCAGTGCTTTGGTCTGATAGTACTACTGTGTTAAGGTACATTGCCAATGAAAATGTCAGGTACAAAACATTTGTAGCAAACAGAGTGTCACTCATCAGAGACAATACTAAACCAAGTCAGTGGATGTATGTTAATTCCGAGTTGAATCCCGCTGATCATACATCACGAGGAATGAATGCAGACACATTCACAAGATGTCAAACCTGGACTGCTGGGCCACAGTTTTTGACAAAGGACAAGGAACATTGGCCAGTTTCACCAGACATGAGAGAAATACACACAGATGATGTTGAAGTTAAAGGAGCAATGTGTGTGAATGCCACAGATGTGCATGAAAACCCACTTAACAAGGTGATTTGTCACTATTCAGAGTGGCACTGTCTAAAAAAGGCAGTTTCCTGGATGATGAGATTCAAACAACTGCTTCATAAACTGAGCACACATCGTAAGTTTCTCATCTCACAGGCAAGTGACAGTTGGAGTCATGAGAAGAAAACTGAGATGGTTACAAGACAAATGCATAAATTCAGATCAGGGATCTCTGCTCACTGTTCACTGTTGAAGATGTTGCAACAGGAGAAATCTGAAACCAGGAGATGTCGTCCTCATAGTTGATGACAGTACACCAAGAAGCTCCTGGTTGATGGCAAAAGTTGAAAGGACAATATCTGATTCAAACGGACTTGTCAGACGTGTATTTGTGAAAACTAAAACTAGTCTTTTGGAAAGGCCAACAGATAAGTTATGTCTGTTGCTTGAAATGGATGACCAAGTGTAGATGTTCATATTTCATGTATGATATACTTGTGCTTAAAGCATGAGATTTATGCTATATACTACATTTGAGTAAATTTTGTATTCAAACTAAATGTGGATTTGAAATGTACTGTTTAGGAGATGAATATAAGTTCATGTTTAAATGAGTCAGTCATATAAATCCTGAGTTTTAAGTTACATGACGCTTTAATGTGTTAATGTGTAATTGTTATGCCTCAGCAGTAACAATTAGGGGCCGGAATGTAAGCGCCATTTACTAGTGCCAATACGATACTGTTTGGCACAAAGGCCTCCTGCTAAAACTCACAAAAGCACTCCCTGCCTGGGCAACAGCAACAATTAAAACTCTGCTAACTAACCGGAGGTTCAGAGTTCACCTTGGACAGAATAAGAGTGCATGGAGAAAACAGTCAAACGGGCTCCCACAAGGGTCAGTCCTCGCCCCAACCCTGTTTAACCTTTACACAAATGACCTACCCACCACTAAATCCCGTAAATTCATCTACGCTGATGACATCTGTCTGGCAACCCAAGCACCAGACTTTGACTCTCTGGAACAGGTGCTCACGGAAGACCTCGCAAAGCTGGACCAGTACTGCAAAACCTGGCGCCTAAAACCAAGCCCCGCTAAAACAGTCTCCAGTGTATTCCACCTCAACAACGCAAAAGCTGCTTCGGAGCTAAATATCCAACTCAGCGGACTTAAGCTGAAGCACGCCCTCAACCCAACTTACCTGGGAGTGACACTTGACAGGACCCTATCCTTCAAGGAACACCTGAAAGGAACGGCAGCTAAGGTGAAGACTAGAAACAACCTGCTCTGTAAGCTCGCTGGCTCAAAATGGGGGGCAGCAGCCCCCACATTGCGCACCTCGGCACTGGCCCTTGCTTACTCTGCAGCAGAATACTGTGCCCCTGTTTGGTCCAGGTCACCCCATACACACCATGTGGACACCCAGCTCAACACAACCATGCGAATCATAAGCGGGACTATTCGTTCAACACCACTCCCCTGGCTCCCTGTCCTATCCAATATAACCCCCCCACATATCCGGCGAGTAGCATCTACTCAAAGGATGCTTCAAAAGGTCGAAGACTCTCCCCATCTACCAATCCATGCAGACATCTGCAACCCACCCACTGCCCGTCTTCCATCTAGACGACCAATATGGAAGAATACCCCACCAGCCGACTTCACCACCCAATCAGCATGGGAAAAGGAATGGGAGTCCAAGGATGTCCCAAACAAACATCTGGTGTCAGACCCCACCCAACAGGTCCCTGGCACCAACCTGCCAAGGATACAGTGGTCAACTCTTAATAGATTCAGGTCCGGACATGGCCCCTGCTTGGCCAGCCTTCACAAATGGGGCAGCAGCCCAAGCCCATTGTGTGCCTGTGGAGAGGTGCAAACAATGGAACACATCATTGAAGCTTACCCGCTCCACAGTCTAAAAGGAGGGTTAGACACCCTCCATACAGCAGACCAGGAGGCAACCGCATGGCTCAAGGACTTTGCATTCGCTAAATAAATAACTAGTGCCAAGTTTATGTTTATTGTTTTGATAATATTATTTGCTGAAGTTCAGTGAGAAATATATTTCAGTTAAATGTGAGAGAATATTATGACTATATATGGTGATTCCTTCCTGTATGTTTACCACTGTGAATTTGAGTTTCATCCTGTGAGGCTTCCGTACACACGTGACTTAGGGACAGGAAGTGAACTTTTATTGTGAAATGACTTTTATTGTGAAAAGGTTCAGTTGTAAATAAACAAGTTACCGGCGGAGCAACACGGTTGTTGCCGTTGTCGTTGCCGTTGCCGTTGCTACCGGGCCGACTCAACGCGTAAAACATTGTGATGTCGTCCTTGAAGTGTGGTTATTGACAGAAAGTAAGTTAAGACAAAGATAGAAGTATGAAGACTAAAGATAGCCACTACAGTTGGTATTAATCTATATATGTTATATAAATATTGTCATAAGAGTTTAATGAAACTGGACTGAGTTCGAGATTTCTTACTATGATAAAAATCTTTACTAATGGATGAAACATTTTAAAAACAATTTTAAATGTAGTTTTCCATATGTCATTTAGAATGTTCATAGATATTCTTTGATATATAACAGTGATGTCATCATCAACAGTTGACAATCTCTACTCAGTTGGGTATTTGCAACATACTTATTTTTTTTTCTTCAAAATAATGCTTCATTTAAAGAATATGGTTGGTATTAATCTGTATACAGCATTATTTTAACTTAAAAAAAATGAATTTACTCTAACATGTTAGCATGTAGCTACATGCTAACATGTTAGCTCTGTAGCTCCCATGTAAATAGAACTATCTACTCTCCATTGGGATGATTCTGTCGGTCATTTCTCACAAATGGACCTGTAAAGACAAACGTAAAACAGAGTGTATGTTTACGGTTTACAGAGTTAAATGCAGAACGTAAATACTGAGCTAAGGTGACAGAGCTATAAAGTAGCATAGTTACCGGAGAAAAACCATCAAGAAAACCTGGAATCTTGACCGCAGATGTTCATTTCTCGCTGATTTCGGATCAGATTCCTCCGGTAACGTGCGCTGTGTGAAGTTTCTGGTTTATAAACTTTTAAGTAGTTTATTATTCACGGTACTCTTCCTGCTGCTTCTCTCTCTAGATCAGCTAGCTGCAGGGGCGGGGAAGAAAGTGACGCTGTGTTGAGGGCATTTGATTGACAGCAGAGACCAGGAAACACTGACCAATCAGAGCAGACTGGGAGGAGACAGGCTCTGAATCAGGGTTTTTCGGACAGAGAGTGAAAAAGGCTCTATGCAGGCAGACAGTATGAGAAGAATAACGTTTTTTTTTAACATTACAGCATGTAAACATGTTCTAGTACAACATTAAAATACATCTATGTTATGCTCCCCCTCCTCCTGATCATGCTGATCCTGTCATGCCTAATCTTGGTCTGTGTCTTTCTCTGCAGGTGTGGCAGCTCCTGCTTGATTGGAGTTAATAAAGAGGGGGATGGGAGTGTGGATTGGCCTCTCTCTTCCACTCTGCCCTGGCAGCAGCAGCAAGCAGCAAGCAGCAGCAAGCAGCAAGCAGCAGCAAGCAGCAAGCAGCAGCAAGCAGCAAGCAGCAGCAAGCAGCAAGCAGCAGCAAGCAGCAAGCAGCAGCAAGCAGCAGCAAGCAGCAAGCAGCAGCAAGCAGCAAGCAGCAGCAAGCAGCAGCAAGCAGCAAGCAGCAGCAAGCAGCAAGCAGCAGCGCAGCAGCAGCAGCAGCAGCAGCAGCGCTACTAGTATATTGACCAATTGTAGTTTTGTTTTCTTTATCTTTTCTGGTGAGTCCGGTAGTTTAGTTTTCGGTGTTTTGTTTATGTTTCTTAGGGTTTAGTTGGGATTATGTTGTTTAGGGGAAGGGGGAAGCACCTGGTTCCGCCGGCTCTGTAGGAGCCGGGCTGAGGTGGCTTCCCCTCTTTTGTTACTTTTTGCCGGCTCACCAGTTCATTAGTTAGGGGTAAACTTTAGGGGTTAATTTGAGTTTTTTTACTTAATTTAGATCTTTTGTTATTTACTGGTCTATATATGTGTTGCTCCTAAAAATATAGTCTTGTATATATTTTGAAACTCTTGATTCTTGTTATTATGTTCGACCTAGTATACGAGTTTTCTTCGGGGTCGTAACATAAATTGGGGGCTTGTCCTAACTAGTTGAAAACTTAACTTTTTCAAGGTGATTTTGTGACATCTAGTTTTGATGGTTTAGTGGCAGTAGGCCTGTGTTAATCTGGATGTTTGTGGTAACTTTGTTGACAGTTTTGTCGGCTTTGAGGTCGACTTGTGGCTGTACTGTTGGTGCAGTAATTTGTGAGTCAAGAGTTGCAGTTGTGTTGAGGCCGTTTAGTGTGGCAGTGTTTGTGCTGTAGGCTGAGTTGTGTTGGTGCTGGTAAAATGGAGTTTAAATTGGCTGAGTTTCTTGAGTCTCCTTCCCAGAATGTGTTTGATCGGTGTACTAAGGCTAATCTGGTGTTAATTGCTGATCATTATGAAGTAGTTATTTCGAAGCAAGCTAAAAAGCAAACTACTAAGGCAGAGTTGTATGATGCCCTAGTGGATAAAGATATTTTGCCCCAGTTACAGAGTTCTTCAAAAGGGACGTCTTTTGATGAAGCAATAAGACTTAAGGAGCTAGAAGTTGAGATGAAACGTTTGAATTTGAGAGAGAAAGAGTTACACTACATGAATGATCTTGAAACTAAAAGGCTTGAACAGCAAACCATGATCCGCATGCATGAGTTAGAGCTCAGTGTTACTTCTCCAGTTGCTGGTAGATCCACTGATTTTGATGTGAGTAAAAACATCCGCTTGGTTCCTCCTTTTAATGAGAAGGACGTTGATAAATATTTCATCTTGTTTGAGCGGGTGGCATCTACATTGAAGTGGCCGAAAGGTGTGTGGACGTTGTTGTTGCAATGTGTTTTGAGTGGTAAAGCGCAGTCAGTTTATTCATCACTTCCGGCAGAAGATAGTCTTGATTTTGACAAGGTAAAAGCTGCTGTGCTCGGCGCATATGAGCTGGTACCGGAGGCGTACCGTCAAAGGTTTCGTTGGCTGAAGAAGCAGGGGCATCAGACTCGAGAAAAAGAGGCTCTTTTTGATCGCTGGTGTACGTTCAATAAGGTTGAAGAATTTGCACGGCTTAGACAGTTGGTGTTAATGGAGGACTTAAAAAACTCTCCCAGAGAGGGTGTCAACATATCTGAATGAGAAAAAG
Source organism: Sebastes fasciatus (assembly GCF_043250625.1). Classification (NCBI taxonomy): domain Eukaryota; kingdom Metazoa; phylum Chordata; class Actinopteri; order Perciformes; family Sebastidae; genus Sebastes; species Sebastes fasciatus. Next base: position 40,499,715 of record NC_133795.1, on the reverse strand, counting down.
GTTTCAGACATTTTTAAGGCTGCTGTCTTAGTGGATGAATATGTTCTCACTCATAAGGCCATTTTTGTGGATCGCCCTTTCAGTAATGAGCCTGTTGAGAGCTTAAATAGTACTGGGAGGGATAGTACTAGAGGTATGGCTGTGGGGTCTGAGTTTGCCAGAAGTGCTGGTCCATCTGAGCTTGAGGTTAAGGCTGAGAAGGATGAGTTGAAGGGAAAAGATGAGGTGATGTGCTTTTACTTTAGGAAAAAGGAACATATTGTGGCAAGTTGCCCTGTGTTAAAAAAACAAAATGCAAAGCCAGTAGCTTTGGTAAATAAGTTTGATAACACCTTAACTGAGATGTCTGATGGAAAGTCCAGTGATCTGGCACATTTTGCTCCTTTCATTATGGATGGCTTTGTGTCGTTGCCTGGTAACGGTCCTAAGGTCCCTGTGAAGATGCTACGGGACACGGCTGCTTCCCAGTCTCTTATTTTGGAGGGAGTGTTGCCATTCAGTAATGATTCTGCTGTGGGTTCGGACATTCCTGTGATAGGTTATGACATGAAGGACATAGGTGTGCCTTTGCATAAGATCTTGGTGGAGTCTGACCTTGTTTCAGGTGAAGTAGTCTTGGGAGTACGTCCTGGTTTCCCAATTAAGGGGGTTTCCTTTTTAATGGGGAATGATTTGGCAGGGGGAAAGGTGCTGGTTACTCCTGAAGTGACCCTGATCCCTGTTAGGCAGTCTCCTGATGAGATCGCTGAGAAGTTTCCCAAGGTTTTTGCAGCTTGTGCTGTTACTCGGTCTCGGTGTAAACAGGACGAGGCTGAAGTTGATTTGAGTGACAGTTTTCTTTGTGATCGTGATGATAATTCCTTGTTTTCTCCAGAAGCTGTTGAGAGTAAAGACGTGAGTGTGGAAAATGTTTCTGAGGTTGAACATTTGTCCCTGACTCGTAACCAGTTGATTGTTGCGCAAAAGAATGATGCTACTTTGTCTCCCTTGGTCGAAGCTGCGGTAGCTGGGGATAAAGTGGAATCTGTGTCATCTGGTTATTTTGTGAGAGACGGATTGCTCATGCGTAAATGGACGCCATTGAGTTCCTCGGCTGCAGACGACTGGAGTGTTGTGACTCAGATTGTAGTTCCTGGTCCATACCGAAACGCAATTTTGAATCTGGCTCATGACAAATCCCTTGCCGGTCATTTGGGGGTTGAGAAAACATATGACCGTATCTTGCGGAATTTCTTTTTGCTGGGGTTAAAGAGGGATGTTATGCGCTATTGTAGATCTTGTCATACATGTCGCATAGCGCCTACGCACCCGTTCTTGCGGCGCCCCAGTTTGATCAGCCCTTTAAGCTGGACGTGGACGCGGGTGATACTGGCATTGGCGCTGTTATTCTGCAAGAAGGTTCTGATGGTGTTGAGCATCCAATTTCTTATTTTTCAAAAAAACTATGTCCATCAGAAATGGAGCGTTTAATGAATTGGAGTTTGCGATTGCAGGCCTTTAATATGGAAGTCCGACATGTCCGTGGCAGGGATAATGTTCTGGCTGACGCATTGTCGCGCCTGTAGCCAGTTGTTCCTGAACAATGTGTCCTGTAGGGGGCTTGCAGATTTCACGGGATACATTGTTCAGTAACTTAGTGTGGGGGTGTTATGCTCCCCCTCCTCCTGATCATGCTGATCCTGTCATGCCTAATCTTGGTCTGTGTCTTTCTCTGCAGGTGTGGCAGCTCCTGCTTGATTGGAGTCAATAAATAAAGAGGGGGATGGGAGTGTGGATTGGCCTCTCTCTTCCACTCTGCCCTGGCAGCAGCAGCAGCAGCACTACTAGTATATTGACCAATTGTAGTTTTCTTTATCTTTTCTGGTGAGTCCGGTTGTTTAGTTTTCGGTGTTTTGTTTATGTTTCTTAGGGTTTAGTTGGGATTATGTTGTTTAGGGGAAGGGGGAAGCACCCGGTTCCGCCGGCTCTGTAGGAGCAGGGCTGAGGTGGCTTCCCCTCTTGTTACTTTTTGCCGGCTCACCAGTTCATTAGTTAGGGGTAAACTTTAGGGGTTAATTTGAGTTTTTTTACTTAATTTAGATCTTTTGTTATTTACTGGTCTATATCTGTGTGTTGCTCCTAAAAATATAGTCTTGTATATATTTTGAAACTCTTGATTCTTGTTATTATGTTCGACCTAGTATACGAGTTTTCTTCGGGGTCGTAACATCTATAAACCTGGAAATGAGCATAATATGAGACCTTTAACATCTTAATAATAATAATATAATGTAATATAAATCTAATCTAAGCTGTTTTCACCCTGTTGAAATCAAATCTGGTTCAGCCATCGTATGCTCCATCTAATGGATGTTATAATGCAATTTGATAGATTATATTACATGCCAGGCTATTCTCATGCACTGTTCGTAGTTATACCTACAAAAGTGATGCACTATGATTCATATATAACCCACAATTCATGTGTAATGCACCTGATTGTGAGCCAGTACAGGTGCCGTATAGTATAGAGAGCGATAAAGTCTACGTAGGGAGGAGGTCGGGGTAACACCGGACATTCACCCAGGAGAACGCTGTTCGTGTCTCGTGTGAAACCAGAAGTCAACGTTGACTTATTATTTGTCACATACTGTAACTTCCGTACTGAAGTAACGCTACTTCTGTACTTATTTTAACCAAAACCACGATCTTTTCTTAAACCTAACCATGTAATTTTGTTGCCTAAACACTGCAGTAGCACAGGCACACTGATCGCTTGTGTTGCTGGACAATCGTAGGAAAACACACAAAACATAACAAAATAACTTTTCATAAGTTATCATGTCTAAGGATATGTTGCACAAGCGGACACTGTTTTTTATGAGAATCCTTCAATACAAATATGCATGCATATATTGTATATAATGAAGTGGTATTAATATACATTTAAATCAGGGGTCTCCAACCTTCTTTCCTCTGAGAGCTACTTTGACAAAATGAAAGTGTCCGAGAGCTCCTCATATTTTATATTATTAGTAACATTTATTCACATCGCTCAGCTCCACCCAAACCAGCTGAATAAGTTTCTTTTGTGTGAACATTTAGAACATGTTGATATCCAACACCTTAAGGTGATGGTTCCTCTCTAGGAACCATCACCGTAACATGGTGGAGAGGTTTGTGTGTCCCTATGACCCTGAGGGCTGTGTTGTCTGGAGCCTGGTGCTCCTGGTAGGGTCTCCCATGGTAAATTGGTCTCAGGTGAGGGGCCGGACTAAGAATGGTTCACAACACCCCAATGAACAATCGAGAAAGAGGAAGAGTTACCCGGCGTGGAGGAAGCCCGGGGCCCACGTCTGGAGCCAGGCCCAGACGGAGGGCCCGTCAGCGAGCGCCTGGTGGCCGGGCTTGCCACGGAGCCTGGTCGGGGACACCCCGAAGAAGCGACATGGCACCCCCCTCCTCTCCATCCTGTGGGCTCACCACCTGCGGGAAGAACCGCTGGGGTCGGGTGCGCTGCCACACGGGTAGCAGTGAAGGCCAGGGACCTCGACGGACCGGACCCGGGCACTAGAGGCTGGTTCTGGGGACGTGGAATGTCACCTCTCTGTGGGGGAAGGAGCCGAAGCTTGTGCGTGAGGTGGAGCGCTATCAGTTGGATCTGGTAGGGCTTACCTCTACGCACAGCCTCGGTTCTGGAACCGTACTCCTGGATAGGGGTTGGACTCTATTCTTCTCTGGAGTTGCCCATGGTGTGAGGCGCCGGGCGGGTGTGGGGATACTCACAAATCCCCGGCTGAGTGCCGCTACGTTGGAGTTTACCCCGGTAGACGAGAGGGTCGCGTCTGTAGGGATTTGGCAGGAACAGATTTGGTTATTAGCAAATTAATTAATAAATAATAATAGAATTATTAATATTAATAAAAATTATCAATAAGCATTAATAATAAATGGGGCACCACCCTGGAATCAGGGACCAATAACCAAAACGTTAATGTAGTCTCATTAAATATACTAAATTATCAATTTGGAATGTTGATTGATACTTAAATTAATAACTATAACTATAATGTTCTAATCTAAGCCCTAACAATTTTTCTTTGTGTTGACATAGATCTAACTTTGCTGAATGCAGGTCTTCTAAGTAACGCATGACTTTCTTATTAGCTGTCTGAACTTCATGGAGGAGATCAGCATTTTGCGTTCTTAGGCTATCTACCTCTTTTTCCTCAACTGAGGAGGTAATCGGGCGGTGGAAGGAGCACTCCTGAATCTGACCAATACGCCCTCTGTTGTAGAGGTAGAGCTGGAAGCTGATGGAGGACCATCATCAATTTCCCTGGTGGAAGTCATTGAGGTAGTCAAACAACTCCACAGTGGCAAAGCCCTGGGGATTGATGAGATCCGTACAGAAATGCTGAAGGCTCTGGGTGTGGAGGGGCTGTCTTGGATGACACGTCACTTCAACATTGCGTGGAAGTCGGTGACAGTGCCTACGGAGTGGCAGACCGGGGTGGTGGTTCCCCTGTTCAAAAAGGGGGACCAGAGAGTGTGTGCCAATTACAGGGGTATCGCATTACTCAGCCTGCCTGGTAAAGGGAAAGGGAAGTTTGGGGTCCCCTGCTGGAGCTGTTGCCCCCGCGACTCGACCCCGGATAAGCGGTTGAAGATGGATGGATAGATGGATATCCAACACTCACATTTTGTATCAAAACATTTTAAATTCAGCAGCATGTGCATGTTTTCTTTCTGTATGCATTTCTTTACATTTTCAATGTGTCAAGCTCACACTGCATGTAGTCAACAAGAGAGGTGTATGCTGGAATGTATGGTTCACTCTTATGGAGTCATTTAAATGTTCATCTGTCAGTCTGGTTCTGAACTTAGATTTTATGATATTCATGTCAAAAAAAGCTGCTTCACAACGGTGTGTAGACCCAAACAGAGCAGACATTTTCAGAGCTGCTTGGTGAAGGTTCTTGTAGTTTTCAGAAATGCTGTGAATGTTGAGATTTTAGCTGGACATCATTTTGGAGGTTTATAACCTCCATCTCCATCTCCACAGGATTGACACAGAACAGTTTGAGCCATCTGTCCTGAAATCTCACCTATATGTCCAACTTCATGAAGGCATTGGCAATAAATGTCAAGCTTGGACAGTAGGTCACACAATACTTGTGTACGTTCACAACGTCAGCTGCCCCTGCATGGCTTTCCAACATCTTTGACACTGACGGGAAGTGCTGAAGCCTTTTTGTTTTTCACTTGCTGAATGTAAAATGAAAAAAAACACCACTTTTCAGAGATTTAGCAATTAGCAACAAAAGATAGAAAACAGTTCAGTTTTTTGAGCGAATCCGCTTCTCGAACATAGAGGCTCTCTGCATCTCTGGATCTCGCTGCTGCATGGCGATGTTGTGTGTGTGTCAAACTCCGACACAGAGAGCAGAGGACAGAAGCAGCCGCGTTTGGCAAGGTGTTAATTTCAGATCCTGCAGTGCATCGTACGCTAACTTCGGTACTGTAGAAAACAAGCACCATCACGTTTTTAGTATTTTGGCATCGACTTGGTACCAAAGTATCGGGTCTCGTGACATATCAAATTTGTTTACAAATTCTTTGAACCTTTGGCGAGCTACTCAGAAATGGGTCGCGAGCGACGTGTTGGTGACCCCCGATTCAAATCAATCAAATAAACAACAGCTTATGATCAAATTGATTATTAAAACAGTAATGTTATGTTAACTTGACGTTATTTGTCGTTTCCTTTATAGATAGCTGACACTTTATGATAATTGTTGTTTTTGCATCTTAACAACGAAGACCTTTGGGCTTAACTGTTATACTTTTGACTGATGATCTATTCTGATGTCTCTTTAGGTGCATATTAACTGTTAATGAAAATATAAATTACATTCTTTTTTTTTAAATAAATGAGTTTATCAGCTTCTGTCTTCACTCATCTTGAAAGAACGGTGAGATAAAATGCTCAGAGAGACTTAGAACATCACCCTCTATCTATAAAAGTGAGGGGGACATGCAGTGGAAATACGCCCTTAGCTCCAGCATGTTACTCCCAACATCGCTGGCAGTTCCATCCACATAACATCCAATATTGACACAATTGATTCAACTAATTTAAAAGGGAGATTGTCTGTATCTGGTTTAATTTGTTAATAAATCAAAATACATTACAATTTGCTTATTTATATGATATGACTACAAGTTGAGAGTGAGAAGAAAGGGAAGTTTAACATACAGACATGACATTGATATCCATCTTCTGCATCTCACAGTCTGAATTAAGGCAAATAATTATTTCCCAAACATGCTCAGTTGCTTCTTTAATTGTTAATTTTCGGTCCCCCGCGGCCATTATGCGAAGGCAAATAAGGGTGGAAACATTTTATTAATTTAAAATAACTGAACAGTTGTCGTTGTACTGTAGAAGTCGGTGGATCTATTTGTGTTACTCGAAACACCTCCGATGGAGTTCACACTTAGGAATGTCAGAGCCTGTTGTGCGGTTGTGTAACCTTGACAACTATCTGTCATAGACAAAACATTTTCATTGTGAATACCAAAGCGTCACAACTTGTTCTCCAGGTGTTGATCATATTTTGACTGCACACACATTACAGAGGATGAAACTTGAGTCTACCTAACTGATGTGTTAAGAAATAGCTGAAGTAACCACGTCTTTCTCAATTCATAAGGCAGCACTGCACTCGTAGTACAGCTCCTGTGAACGCTACCGTACCGACAGACAATGATGCAGAACAGGTTTGCTGAATGTACACTAAGGTTACTGTACAGTGAAGTACAATTCCAGACACAAATACTTTTAAACATAAAACAAGATAGGAGTGAATAAGCAGCCAGTACCAACACAAGAAACAATGGAAAGAGGGTTTGAACACAACCTGGCACAAGGAAGTGTTATGTCAAAATAATCGAGTTGCCACAATTAATAGGATGTGCAAAATGACAGTTAAGCAACATAGAGAAACAAAAGCAAAATAGATCTATGCCGCATTACTAATTATAGCTCTATCACCACGTGAGGATCACTGAACAGACTGTGCTATAAACAAGTTGTACAAGTAAAACCTGCTGGGCTGTGTTGAAACTTCAGTGGGTGGCAAGCTTTTATTTCAAAACAGCGTTGTAATTTCCACACACACATGACATATTGTCACCTGAAGGTCAACGAATGCGACCAGACTGTTTTAAAGGAAAGAGGAACCACAGTTAAGAGCAGAATAACAGCAGCTCTTACTGAGACAAGGAGAAATGATTAGGCCTTTTTCACAGCACATATTTTGCCTTAAAGAGCCTAATTAAATGAATTTATTTGACATCTAGTGCACAATAGGAAAGTAGAAGAACTATGAAGTCTTTGGAGATTAGACCCCATCATTATTTGAAGGGGGTAGTGATGCTATGAGCTGTACAGGAGTCTAGACACTGGAGGTGGTGGTGGTGGTGAAGGGGTGAAGAGCAGGTCTGGATGGATGTGATGTGGAGCGGGACTTCCGACGAGCTCAGCAGAGAGACCAAAGTCTGCATGAAAGTTGCATCAGTCTGACAGAGAGAACAGGTTTGTGGCAAAGTCTGATTGGTTTAACTGAACTAGTGAACACCCAGTCAGCTGATTGAGTTGGAAACAGGGACAGGAAGAGAGGGAGAATAAATAGATAGATTACAAATTGTTTATTTTGTTTATTTAGTAATTTTAATAAGGACTCTATAACCAAAATGAGTGAGTAATAGCTGACTCTTCCTGCACTGTGCAGTAACACCTTGAAGGTTTTTATATGAAGGGAAATCAGTCAACTTCAGGGCGCATCAGCTATTGTTGCAATGAGGAAGAGAATGCAAAGTATGGGAAACGAAACTTAGTGAGGCTAGACTAGCTCCGGTCACCGTGGAGGAGAGCAGACAGGCTCCAGCTGTGCTCCGGTCCGTCACCGACACCGGGACACTCAGAGCAGGTGAGTCCACACGGTGCTGCCACCGACACCGGGTAGCTCCAACTTTACATGGAGGATCTGCACAAGCTTTATTTAAAAAAATCTGCCTGTTTGACGGTGATTATTATTATTATTATTGTTATTATTAGTGGGTCTATTATTATTATTATTATTATTATTATTAGTGGGTCTAATATTATTATTGTTGTTTTAATCACAGTCATTATTATCAGGCTATTAGTCGTCTAGTAGTACTTGTAGCCTAGTAGGAGCAATATGGTTGAAAAATTGTTGAAATTATTTTGAATCAGACAACAAGAAATGGTTGAATTTTGAACGTCTTGATTGTTGAGTTGTAGGATATGCAGGTTATAGTACATGAAACAAACCCAGGTTTTAATATGATATGAGTCGTGGTGATGTGAGCAGCCCTCAGAGCCACTGACTTACTCCTGAGTCGGTGCTGCTCCTGTAGAATGGGCCACTGTGCGCCACCGAGTGGCGAGCTGCATGTAATGAGCCTGGGTTGGCATCATCAGTCATACAGCCAGGGTTCAGGCTCATACTTCTAGGTGTTAACAGGTTTTTCTCGCTTGCTTTGGCTCATTTTTTTTTTTTTGAAACAGTCTCAACTTTCTCTAAACTGTGAGTGCTGTTTGATGGGACATCACAACTCTATTTCCTGTCTGCAAGGCAAGGCAGCTTTATTTGTAGAGCACATTTCAGCAACAGGGCAATTCAAAGTGCTTTACACAAACATTCAAGAACATTGTGTCAAAGTGCAAAAGAACATTGAGACATAATTAAAACAGTCATAAAAACATAAAAAAATTAAAGATTAGAAAATAAAAACAAGCTAAAAATAAAAGCTAGCATAGAGTATAACACACAAGAGTAAAAGCTATAGTGCAGTATAAAATCCTTAATCCCAAATTTCTTTAATTTATTTTCTTTACCACCCGCCTTCTCTTCAATTTTTTCTTTAAAATCACTTAAGTCTTGTTTCTTTAGACTTCCATTACAGGGAATCCCCATTGACTCCATTGCTTTAAATGTTTTAGGACACCGGGCCCGTGAACATTTTCCATCTGAGAAGCAGGTCCCTTAGCGGGGATCTTGCTTCCACTCTTTCCCATTTTAACCCCTGGTTAAAATTAAACTACTCCTAGAACAGTTATTATAAGCCCCCAGGACTGCAAAAGGTAGTCACTCACCCAAAACACTTCATTCATGCTTCAGAATCTAGTTATTGTGTCAGTAAACTGGCCAACAGCACCAAAATGAAAAATAGTTTTGTCGTGGTTTGAGCCGTACTGGTCAAAATGTTGAGGTGTTTTTTCACCATCAACCGTAGAAATGTTTCTTATATATACAAAGCTCTGTTTTGTTCTACTTTTTGTTGTTACTGTAGACAAAACGTCAGTCTTGTCCAGCTGCATGTTGTTGTGTAGTGCACTGAGCTTTTTAGATTCCCATTTCATTTTTATATATATATATGTATATATATATATACTTTTCCCTTTTGTTTTCGAGGTTGTTTTCGTATATGCAATTTACAGTTTGTAATTACAAGTTTATAAACCAATTTTCAAAATTGAAATAAAAAAAAAGAATAGAATAAAATAGAAATAGAAATAAAAAAATAATAATAATAATACAAAGAGAAAAAAATTAATAATAATAATAATAATAATAATAAGTTAAAGGTCCCATATTATATTATTTGTGATGTCACAAATATACAATATTTAGACCCTTTATCATTCTAAATGTGTCCCAGTTTATTTCCTGTTGCAGTGTATGTGAATGTCATCAGCTGACAGGAAGTAAACATGGACCCAAACTGTTGCCTAGCAACTCAATTCTGTTGCAATTCCATCAAAATGCGCTAAAACGGAGCGTTTAAGACAGAGGGTGAATACAGGTATATTCAGGCAGAGAGTATGAGGAAAATAAAGTTTTTTTTTTAACATTACAGCATGTAAACATGTTCTATTAGAAACACAAAATACAAGTATGAACCTTAAAATGAGTACGATACGGGACCTTTAAAAAAAAAAATAAGTTAATAGAAAGCAGAAAAAAGGGAGGGGGGGGGGGTGCAGATCAGCAATATCATTTACATGGGCACACACATGCGTCCGCCTTCACATGTAAGGTCACTTCCAGGCATATGTGTATGTGCATGCGTGCTAACCCATGTAACTATATTTTTCATTCTGTCAGACTCCATCTCTTCTCAAAAACATCCTCCATATTCCTTATTTTGTGAGTTCCCTTTTCCAGAACTTTTACTTCTTGAATTAAACTTTTCCATTTGATAAAATCTGGGGGTTTAGTTTTTTCCCACCCTTTTGTTATTTGCTTCAGTGCTGTGATACTGAGTATTCTAAATAAGTGGCGTTCATCTTTACCGAGACCAATTGGAGGTTTTCCCCGGAGTATAATATGCTCTACTTTTAAATACAGAGGTTTTTTTTAAAATGTCTTCTATAAACTTAAAAACTTCTGACCAAAACAAATTCAATAGACTGCATGTTTAGAAAATGTGTAAATGATTCCCATTTCAACAGCAGGGAAAGTCAATACTAGTAGCTACACAGAAAAAAAAGATATGCACATCTGCATGTATACAGTAAATGTATTTGTATAGAAATGTGTTATTAACAGAAAATTCTCTTTTTATCTTTCATATTAAGTCATATACTGTGGACAGAAATTTTGCCACAAAATGACATCTGGGCCAAAATAACAACAACAACCCTGCAAGAATGAAAAAAACAGCCATAGTTCAGTTCAACAACCACCAGTTGTACCTCCTCGTCATAGATATTTATGGAATATACATGTGATACAGATACAGATTATTGAACGGATCATTTTGCATGTGACGACTCAAACGATGAAAGAATGTTTAGAAGTTGTGAAGAGGATGACAGTTTCACTGAGATTCATCTCATCAGTTTGGATCAAGACATGTGCAAGTGGTTGTTGTACTCTTTTGCACAGGTGCCAAAAAACGTTGCAATTTGCTTGAATGAATGAGATTCTAATATCTGTTGTGAACTACAAAATAATTGTTTAGAGATTTGAACTTATTGTTTTGAAAAAAAAAAAAATTCTCATTCAAGCACTGAGTCAAAGCGAATGAGAAAAACTGTAATCAGGCTACTAGGTGGAGTGGACTGGACTATTAGCGTAGTAGTGCATACCACAAAAGAAATGCGTGTGTGTGTGCATGTGCGCGCACACTTTCTGGTAAAAAGAGACAACGGAGCGGAGGCAAGAGAGGTGAGCACCAAGTCATTGTAAGCTATTATACTCAAACAACACTCCTCATTAGGGGTGCAACGATTCATCCACTACATCGATGTATCGATTTATATTCCTACGATCTAACTATACATCGATAGGTACTCGGCAAGTTGTCCTTCACGGGAGACGTATATCGACATAAAATCGGTTTGAAACGCAAAAAAATCGGTTTGAAACGCAAAAAATCGATTGTGTCGATACTAAGGATTTGCACCTAGTAATTAAGGACGACAAATGTTACATGAAAGTGTTTTTCAGAACTTTCATAAGTAAAGAAATGTTAAACGTTACTCCGGTTCACTCACCAGACGTGTGCCAGCTTGCCAGCTCTGCCCTCTGCAGCGCGAGCACGCAGCCGTGTCGTACGAACGGCGCACTGGACTCCTCGCTCTCTCACACGGTAGAGGAGCCGGTCGAGTTATCAATCCACTTGACGAGGGCGGCTTCACTCACAGGTGTTTTCCCCGTGCGCTGTTGTTTTTTCATTTAGAGAAAATCACTTTCCTTTCCCCGTCATGATATCTATGTGCATCAGCCTCAAGTATCCAGCCGGAGAGCAGATGGTCCGCGAGGCGAATTATCACAGGAGTAAAGTAAAAAAAAGAAAAGAAAATCAACTAACATTAGTCTGACGTAGTTTTAAAATGTTTTTCCGTATGTTTTCATGTATGAAAAGAGCCCAAATGAACACTGTAGGTGGAATACTTGATTACTATAAGCAGATTATTTAAACAGCGTTTGTAAAGGAATGATTCTGTCCCAAGCTGTTTGATCACTATCAGCTGTTTGATCACTATCAGTGGTTGATCTCTGTATTATTGCTCCACAGTTTATATTTGAAAACGAGGACAGAAGCAGCAGGTTAAACCACTGTTCATTTAACTTGATTAGAAGTTAGTTTATTATATTTAGTGTTAAATATTGCACTGCCTTGTATCTTGAGAACTGAATCCTGCAGTTGCACTTTTTATTATTTTCTAATAAAAGCTGTATGTATTTGCCATTAATCGTTGTTTACTTGTTTCCATCCATAATTAATTTATCCCTGATTCCCTTACAAGAAAAACTTCGAGGAATCCTGACCTGCTCTGTCCAGTATCACATATTTATTTCACACACACTGATTGAATTTTTGGCAAAAAAAAAAGTTACTCTATCGATTTCAAATCATTGAATCGTATCGTATCGTATCGTATCGTATCGTATCGCTCTAGATGAGCCAAATATCGTCCTTGAATCGTATCGGAACCATGGAAATCGTATTGTATCGTATTGTTACACCCCTACTCCTCCTGGCTGCTGTCTCTCCTTGGGTTACCGATGGATAACTGGCAGGCTATCATGAGTCAAGTCAAGTCGAGTCAAATTTATTTCTATAGCACATTTAAAACAACATGAGCTGACCGAAGTGCTTTACAGACATAGGCAGAATAAAAACAGAATAAAAGCAGGTCAACAGAGCAGACAACAAAATCTCACACATCCACAGACAGAAACCAAGTTAAAATCCATGAGTAAAAGACTGTTATAATGAGCATTATAAAAGGCCAATTAGTCATCACAATTCAAGTACATTCAAAAGCCAAAGAAAAGGGGTGGGTCTTAAGCTGTGCTCTGAAAGACTCTGTAGAGGGAGCAGATCTGATGTGGTGGGGCAGTTTGTTCCACAGACTGGGGTCCGCAACTGAGAAGGCGCGGTCGCCCCTGAGCTTCCGCCGAGTCCGAGGGATGACCAGAAGTGACTGGTCGGAAGACCTGAGTGACCTAGGTAGGGTATAGGGAGTTAAAAGGGCAGATAGGTAGGAGGGAGCCGATCCATGAAGTGCTTTGAAGACAAATAATAAAGTCTTAAAATGGACTCTAAAAGTGACCGGGAGCCAGTGGAGGGAAGGGAGTTCGGGGGAAATGTGCTCACGTTTCCGGGAACCAGTTAGAAACCGTGCAGCAGCGTTCTGCACATACTGCAGACGTGACAGTGAAGACTGGCTGACTCCCATGTAGAGGGAGTTACAGTAGTCAAGGCGAGAGGTAATAAAAGCATGGATAACTTTTTCACAATCTTGGAAAGATAAGAAGGGTTTTTTTTTTGTTAGGCTTCACATTTGGAAGAAGCTGCCTCTCACCACGGAGTTTATCTGTTTATCAAACTTAAAAGCAGAATCAAAAATCATCCCAAGTTTTTTTGCGGAGGGCTTCACACAGGATGACAGTGGGCCGAGCTTTTCACACAGAATGCTGGTGTATTCGGGGGGGCCAAAGAGAACCACCTCAGTTTTTAGTTAATTTAGCATCAGGAAGTTTTGGGACATCCAGTCTTTAATGTCCTGAAGACAGTCAAACAGAGGTTGTAAAAACAGAGGGTTGGGACTTTTTAATGGTAGGTACAGCTGGGTATCGTCCGCAAAACAGTGAAAGGAGATGTTGTGGTTCCGAATGAGAGGTCCTAGTGGGAGCATATAAAGGGAGAAGAGGAGAGGAGCCAGAAGAGAGCCCTGAGGGACCCTGCAAGTAAAGGGGGCTGTGGAGGATGTAGCATTCCCTACAGACACCGAGAAACTTCTATTTTCTAGGTATGACTTGAACCATTGTAGGGCTGTTTCCTGGATCCCGACCCATTCTGGAAATAAGGACTTCATGATCCACTGTATCGAAGGCCGCACTAAGATCTAAAAGTATTAAAATAGCACAGTTCCCGTTGTCACCTGCTAATAATAAATCATTATGAACTTTTAGAAGAGCAGATTCAGTGCTATGTTTCTCCCTAAAACCAGACTGAAGAGCCTCGAATATGTCATTTTTGTTTAAAAACGGTTAAAGCTGCTGGTAAACAACTTTTTCCAGTATTTTGGATAAAAAGGGGAGCTTAGAAATGGGCCTAAAATTCGATAAAACATTTGTGTCCAAGTTGGGTTTTTTCAGGAGTGGTTGAACCACTGCATGTTTAAAACATGAGGGAAAACAACCAGTTGAGAGACAGTAGTTTATGATGGATAGGATGCTGGGGCCCACAATATCAAACACCTCTTTTAGTAATAGTGCGGGAATGCAATCAGAGGGACATGTTGTGGGCTTCAGGTAAGAAACTACTTCTCGCAGAGTTGGAAGAGACACGGGTTTGAATTGATTAAAAACAGACAGGGCTGGGGGATAAACAATAGGTACAGGTGGGGATAGTGGGATTTGGCTTCTAATATCCGCTATCTTGTTGACAAAGAGGTGGCTGCGGACGGGTCAGGAATACTATTACAGTTTGGTTTTATAGCAGCATTTATGGTGTTAAAGAGGACTTTGGGTCTATGGCAGTTTTTTTAAATTAGAGAAGTATTTCGCCCTTGCTGCTTTGACAGAGTCCTGGTACTCCGTCAGGTAATCTCTGAGCATCTCATAGGAGATTTGTAGCTTGTCTTTTTTCCATTTTCTTTCAGCCTTCCTGCAACACTGTCTAAGATTACGAGTAGTGTCATTTAGCCAGGGCTGAGAGTTACATGAAGCCGGGTGTAAAGCCTCATCCACACTGGGAACGTCAGGAGCTCGTGGCGGCTGCGTTACCTGTTGTTTTTTATTTCGCCGTCCCTGTTAGAGCAGCCACACTGCCCGCGCGGCTTCTTCTAGAGAATAGAGGTCTCGCCTATTTTTGACGCGTGTCACACGCGCGTCTCCAGCAACAACAGACAGTGAAAGTGATCTGTTGACTGTATATTAACATCATACCAGCAAGATTACTACAGTTTCGATGTCTATCTGTAGAATATGTTACGGAGTTGAAAAAAAGTAAAGACTTATTTTTAAATCAACACTTCCTGCTTTCATTTCAAAATAAAAGCCCTCAAGCGTTTTTTCTGTTGACAGAATTCGTTAATTTGTTAACACGAGGCTTTTATTCTGAAATATGTTCTGGACAGTGTTCTACAACATAGAGTGACTTGGACAGCTCCATGAATGAATATAGTACGGAGTTTTAATTGTGGATTATTACTATTATTTACAAATTACCACACGTTTCTTAACCTTTCTCTGTCTAAAATAAAAATAAATGATATTTATAATGAAATGAAATGGCCATTAAAAGGCAAACTCTATGTAGAAAGAAAGGGCTGACAGCAGCAGCAGGAACGCAGCAGACACGCAGCTGAAATGCAGCTGGTGTGAACGCCCGATGCGTGAATCACGCAGCCACCACGCTACGCAGCCGCCACGTGCTCCTGACGTTCCCAGTTGGATGAAGCTTTAACACTGGGGTTTCCCGCTACGAGCGGAACCACTGCGTTACAAGGAAGAAACATGAATGAAGTAGACATGATCATGTTGTGAACAGGTGCAACAGGTGACCATAGCAACCACGCACACTTTGTGTCCTTCCTGGATGTCTACACCTTGAATTTTAATACCATACTCTTCAAACGATTCTGTAGATAAACAAACAGAAAGTGGTGAAAGAATATTTGCAAAAAACATGATTTGCTTTCTGAATTGAATATATTGAGCTCACTTCTCATCATGCTTTCTTCTCTGGTTTCTTTTTCAGACACTGAAGCAAAGTTGGACATTTCTCAGACTCCAGCCTTCAGTTAAGACATAGATAATGAAAAGTTACAACCTAATTCTGTCAGAGGTCCCTTAGTTTATCGGACTTGCAACTAAATCTGGGTCTATATTGTGACTGGCTGCTTGAGCTCTGAGCATATTCCTACAATCCAAAACAGTTTTGAACCCAGGTGCTGCCTTTAGCATTATGAACGCATCACAATGTCAGCTAGTGAATCTAAACTGGCTCCTCTTTCGTCAACACATGACCTCAAACTCGTGTGCGTTAAGTGCTCCGTCCGGGCGAAAGAGATCACGTATACGTTAAAACCAGTCCTCCACCAGTGTGTGCGCGATCTCCTGCTCTGCAGAGCCAAAGGTGGCGGCAAATGGAGGCCTGTTGCTAAACGGCCCACGTTTCCAAATCCGAGTCAGTATGCGGTATGTTGTTTCTTTAAGGAGGGCTCTGGATGCACATACCACAAGAACCGGTGCACCTTTGCCAGAAGTGGCGAGGAAGCCGTCGTTTGGACATTTGAAAAGCTTCACAGACTAAACCGTGTGCTTCTCTGTAACCTGATAACTCAGTCTGAGAGAGGATATGTTCCGCCTGATTATACTGAGGGACCACTGAGGGACCACTTGCCAACTCTAGATTTCAAGGCTGTGTGTGATCTGTGTTCTATCGAGGAGAAGGAAATAACATACACGGTTCAGTCACTTAGTCACAAGTGCAGTAGAAATGTGCTTTTAGCCAAAGACAAAGCCTCCGACCAATGGAGGCCTGTCTCTGAGCGGCCTACGTTTGGAAACTTTGGTCGGAATGTTCTTTACCAAGTGTGTGACTTCTTTGTTGAGGGCTCTGGATGCACACAACACGGACAGGGATGCACTTATGCCAAAAGCTGCGAAGAGGCCTCTGTATGGAACTATTTTAGAGACA
Organism: Sebastes fasciatus; assembly: GCF_043250625.1. Classification (NCBI taxonomy): domain Eukaryota; kingdom Metazoa; phylum Chordata; class Actinopteri; order Perciformes; family Sebastidae; genus Sebastes; species Sebastes fasciatus. The sequence goes on along the minus strand of NC_133795.1, from coordinate 40,482,981 downwards.
GAGGAATTGACAAAGACGAGTTACTCAGACTCATAATCGAGTCTGAGCCTAGTTCAGTAACACCAGAAAGTGCAGCTGAAAGCATACTCCAACAGTTTTCTGGGGAATTCATTGAGCTCTGCAAAGACTGCTTTCACGATCGTCCGCAGAAACTAACAACCAAAAGGTGGAATTCCACTTGCTCGGCAGATGAAGCGCACACCTGGGACCCGGTCTTAGTTCATCACCTAGCAGAGAATGGTAGAAAGCACATCTACAGCCAGGTGCGCCCTCTTCACCCGAACTGTCAGTTCGAGTACTGCAGTCATGTCAGGCAAGGCAAGCCCTGCTGGCACCAGGCCGGCCACTGCCAGTCTGCCCAGAGCGAGGTGGAGATGGCCGTGTGGAAGGCGGAGCACAGCGGGCTCTCCGTACGGCCTCATCTCCTTCAGTCAAGCCGGCGGGAGCAGATGGAGCCCAGGAAGGTCACCATGTACTGCAAGGTTTGCCTCCTGGTCCTTTCCTCTCCAGAGAGCTTCTACAAGCACTGCTCCTCGTTGGAGCACGCCCAGTTACTCTCCGAGGACACCACCACCAAGTGGAGAGGACGACAGCCGCCGCCACACAACCACCGATCAGAGTTGTGGCTGTGTGAGAGGTAAACTTTACATGTTTTACAACCATACTGTAGATTCAGGCAGGTTCTTTATCGCCCCACTATGGGGGCAATCTTAAAACACCCAGAACCCATTTGTTTGCCTTACATTACCACATTTGCATATAGTTTTATGGGGCTCGCACATTTTCTTCCGTTTTATCCGATTTAAAGTACAAGACTAGTGATATTCACACCAACATTGTGTGAGTCTGTCTCTCAATACTTCCCCAGTCAGTCTGTGTTTCAAGCCTAGGGATGTCACGATACCAGAAATCTAGTAGTCGATACCAATTTGATAGGCTTTGATACACACATAATACTTGTTATTGTATATTTACTTGTTGTTAGTAGATACATTCATTGTTGGTTTGGGTCTTTATGTGGGATCTGTTTACAATAAGAAAAAACACAGAACGTCGCCAGAATTATTCTTTAAAGAGCAACGTTGTCTCAGTTGCACAATGCGCACTGATGATAATCAGCTTTAGTGTGTTCATAATGTAAGATCATCAAATTATATACATACACTCAAAGATGCCAGCATGCATATTAGATTCTTTAGATTTTTCAGTGCGGTGTTGATGGACACTTTTGTCCACCAACGCAATACACAAAGTCAAATAAATGCAAACTACTAGCATAAGGTAGTGAGGTATGGAAGACTTAAAATGCACAAATTAACACAAATCAAACATGAAATAAAGTGAAATACAACACAGATTGTTAATTGCATTTGTCATAAGTACAGAAAATGAAAAAATATGTTAAAGGATGATTATTTGTCTTTAATAACTGATTGAATTGTTTGTCATTTTAGCATTGACAATGCGTCTCCATCTCACCTCCTCATGAAAGCTATTTGCAGTGCTCTACATTTAGAATTGGCAGGTCTACGCTTCCTCCTGCTGGACAACACTGAAATCAATACACCTCTTCACTTTATTTTCTGTGTTGAGATTTAATTTGAATATGGAAATGGAACATTTTTGCCGCAATGAAGTGTTTTTCAGGTCTTAAAGACAAATAATTGTACTTTTTAACATTTGTTTTTCATTTGATTATGTCAGAGTAAATGTATACACAAAAAGTAAATTCTTATAACCATATATATTTCACTTTCTTTCTCTGTTTGATTTGTTTTGATTTAGGCATTTTATATCTTCTCCAGTAGGGGAGCTCCAGGAACACCTTCAAAAACAATAGTAATACAATACTAGTAAAAAAAAAAAACAAGTAGTATAAATCTAAATTAGTATAAATCTTCTGAGAAACATTTAGATGCCTTTTTATTGTTCCAAAGTGGCAGTTTGAATTTTTTGCATTTGCACTGTTAAAATTGCCATTTCATCCTAGACCACAAACGTGCGAGTACGGCGACAAATGTCCAAAAGCTCATTCTGTGGAAGAGCTGCAGGAGTGGTTGATGCGTGCTGCAGAGAAGAAGGAGATCAGAACCAACATGGGAGCCCAGGGTCTCATGTGCTACAACGAAAGGCTCTTGGAGGAGTACAGAAACAGCAGTAATGAAGTACACATTGTGAGTACAAGGCTCTAATATGTTGTCTCATTATTATCTAATTCTGTGAAAGATTGGTTGGATGTTCCCGTGGTTCAGTCAACTGGCACAACATGTTCTCTTTGAATCCAGCCTTCATCTCATGCACAGTCTTTCTCAAGGTCATAGCCAACTGTATCACTCCCCTGAAGAAAAAAAAACGCTGTAGTGCTGTCAGGTCTGAAGAGACACACACAAAGAAGACAATACATACCTACTATAGTACATCAGACAAAACAAATAAAATGGGGATATGACAAGAATTGGTGTTTCCATCAAGTGCTAAGTGAACTGTGCACAGGTCATAATATACGCAGTCTGTCGCCGATGTTTTTGTGACTTTGCTTCATTTGATAAACTACAGTAGAGATAAAGATGCCTGACTGAATTTGGACCTAGTGCATTGTGGGTACATATTAGGGGGGGGGAATTGAGTTACATTTTGTTCCCGTTCGCGAATATAAATATAAATATATAAAAAAATAGAGAAATCATAAGAAATATAAATACAAAATATATATAAAAAACATGCAAATAATAATGCTAAAAAATAGGATCCATGCAAATAATATAAATGCATGCATTTATAAAAATGCAAGAATAGTGTAAAATAAGAATATTAGTTTAAATGTTCTGTATAAAGTAATAAAGTGGTGGACACACTAGCAACGTCAGGAGCGCGTGGCGGCGGCGTGGAGTGTTGTTTTTTATTTCGGCGTCCATGTTAACAGGTTAGAGTGGCCACACTGCCCGCATGAGACGCGCGTCTATTTTTATAGAATACAGGGCTCGCCTATTTTTCACGCGAGCCGCTCGCGTCTCAGCTGCATCACACTGCAGCAACAGACAGGGAAGGTGATCTAGTGACAGTATAACATCATATCAGCTACATAGAGACTTTACTACAGTTTTGATGTCTAGCTGTAGAATATGTTACGGAGATGAAAAAAAGTAAAGACTTATTTTTAAATCAACACTTCCTGCTTTCATTTCAAATTAAAAGCCCTCAGGCATTTTTTTTATGGACAGAATCCCTTCATTTGTTAACACAAGGCTTTTATTCTGAAATATGTGCCGGACAGTGTTCTAGAACATGAAGTGACTTGGAGAGTTCCATGAATCAATACAGTACGGAGTTTTAATTGTGGATTATTACTATTATTTATTAATTACCGCACGTTTCTGAACCTTTCTCTCTCTAAAATAAATATAAATTATATTTATCATGAAGTTAAATGGCCATTAAAAGGCAAACTCTATGTAGAAAGAAAGGGCTGACAGCAGCAGCAGAAACACAGCCGACATGCAGCCGACACGCAGCCAACACGCGTCTGGTGTGAACACGTCTACCATTTTCTAATCTAGACAAAGGTATATTTGATCCTAAATACAATCCATTTACTTTATGTTGTTGACGTCTGTATGACAATAAAGTAAAATAAATTAAATGTCTATCAGTTTGAGTAGATTACAAGTAAATGTTTGTACTGGTAGTCGCACTGAACTGACATTGCAGCGTGTTCCATGACGAACACAAAACGGCGTTGCACGTCGTCAGTCAGGGCGGCTGGTTAAGTCGTCATCGATGCATGCTCGCTGCTGGAGGGTTTTATAACCCACTTCCACTCCCCGTGATTGGTTTGGAATGGCACTTAATATGGCGGACCCTCCACGCGAACGTGCAAACGGAGTGGAAGTGGGTGGGGAGAGGGTGTAGGGGCTGGTTTGGAATTGGGCCATTAATCTCGAGGTATCGAGAATAGTAGAAAAGTTCCCACACCATTTTTTCCTTCCCAATACTGACTCCAATACTAGAACTTGCGTCATCGGCCCATACTGAGAACCGATCCGATACCAGCATGATAAAACAGCTGTATGTATGCTGTACTATCTTTGTTGTATGGCCTGGCTCAGGTTAAACCCTTTGTATAATGTGAACAAATACATTCAGAGAATGAATACAATAGAGCTTGGCAACACTGGTGCCACCCCTCAAAACAGAAGCGTTACAAACCGTACATATCACTGTTTTACTTGTTCAATTTTCCACTGTGAAAGGTTGTATAGTGTAGTATATACATAATAGATAATAAATAGTGATTTCTGCTTCCCAAAGACTTGCAACTCTGTAGAATGATCCCTTTATCATATTTAGAAAGAGGACAGCATTTCAAGCCCAAATTGTCTCTTCATTAGGTACAGAGATATCCAAACCTAGATATCATTCAGGTATAAAAAATAATGAATCTAACAAAGGCAATTAGTTAGTTGACAAAATACAATGTTGACATATGAATCGACTTATTCTTCAGTTCCTCACCATCCTAAAATCACAGTATTTTAATTCACTGTTTCAAACGTTGAACAGATATCAGAACAAGTTGACGATGTCAGCATCTCTTGTGACGAAGATCTGACTGTGGAGTGTCAACAGGTCAATGCAACACTGCAATGGAACTTCCAAGTTGAAACAGAGGTAAGAATTTCACAATAAGGCATGAAAATGAATGTGTGGACTGTACCGCCGCAGTGGCCATCACCAGCGGGGATCTCAGCAGAAAAGTGCTGATTGAAGATCCTGCTTTTGATTACGATGGTCGAAATTGGCCGCTAATTTCAATTGACTTCTGATTTAGAATAAAAATTTGTGACACCCCTAATATATACAGTATACCCTGACCGGTCTGCGGCTACGCAGCCCCATACGCAATAAACCGCGATGCACTGCGTGTTCTGACACCTTTCTATCGGAACCAGCCCTAACTTTTTCAGTAGTTTGAGCTACAGTAGCTCTTCTACTGGATCGGACAACATGTCCTGTAAATGTTTTGTTATAGTATGCTTAACTGCCACTTTTCTGTATGTACAGAGACAGCTTGTGCACATGGCGCTGCTGAAGCAAGAACCAGGAGCTTCATTCAGCCTTGGTGACATCAGTTCTGAGCCCTGCATCTACTCCTCGGGTGAACACTTTCTCAGCAAAGACACGACCTATGACATCACCGTGTCTTTCAAATCCATCAACCCAGGCCTATATGACCAGTGGTTAGTGCTAGATTTTGACATGAGGCCAGTGCTCTTGAAGAAACTCAGAGTAAGAGTAGGCCAGCCGTCACTGGATGACATTGAACAACCAACTGTGAACCGTGTAACCAGATTTCAAAGTGCTGAGCGTTGGCATCGAGGGAACAGGGTTATCATCCCATGTTCGTCCAGAACAGAAGAACAGGAGGAGCTGCTAAAGCAGTACAAGCCTCCTCAGATTAGCTTCGTGTATAAATCCTCCTACAACAGCCAAACACCTCTGAACAATGAGAACTACAAAGAAAGAATGCACCACTTCCTGTACACTGAGGAACGGGCAGAGGACCAGATTGTCTCAAGGTAATATGCTTATCGGGTAGCATTTTCCCTGTATGTTGTTTGGAACTTGCACATATTTACTAAGCTTTTTTTTCTTGTTTACTTTAGATTAAATGTTTGTGGAGAAATTACAACATTGGATACGTTGAACAGTGCAAAGTTTGGCATGAAGATGGCTCCTCGGGGAGCACTGTTCTGTGCTGTGCCGATTCCTTGTAATCTCACACCAGACACCCCTGAGGGACTGGCACTAAAACGAAGCATCCAGTCTGGCCTGATAGCCCCTTTATCTTCAAGTGGTCGAAACTCCAAGGTCTATGAAGCCATCATTCTGCAAGACGAAACAAGTGAGAACAAAATGTATTTGCAACTGTCGGAAAAATGTTGCTCCGATCTAACACTCAAAAGCAATGAATCCTATCAAATGGAGGTGCAGTTTCAGCTGAATCGCAACAGCTTCTGCGCCATGCACAAGACCATAGACCTCCTTCCTGATACAAAAAAAGTGCTACCAGACCTTAAAAACTGTGTAGTTCCTGTGAGTAACATCCACTATGAGAAGCTGAATACAAAGCAGCAGTCGGCAATTGACTTCATCACAGGTCATTCGAATGTCCAAAAAGAGGTGGCACCACTCCTCATCTATGGACCATTTGGAACTGGGAAAACATTCACCCTCGCTACGGCAGCCAGAGAGCTTTGTAAGCAGCCTCACAACAAAGTGCTAATTTGCACCCACACCAACAGGTAATATATATTATTGAAAATGTGTTTAATTAAATATTGATTGATTAATTCATATAGACATGTGCTCCCCAAGTAATTTTGTAATCCTTGTGTGACTTTCAAAGTGTTAATCTAGGCTTCGTTCTTTGCTCTAAACTGCACTGTTGTAAAGACGTTTCAGTATAACAACACCAACATTGTCCTTGACATTTTTGTGTCCATCCAGTTCTGCAGATCTGTACGTCAGAGATCACTTCCATCCATTCATCGACAAGAAAAATGATGGAATGACGCCAATCCGCATAAAGGCAAACAATAAGAGGGCTTTGTTTGCCACAGATTCGATTACTTTGAAATACTGTTTGCTTTCGGAAGATGGACAGTATTTTCTACCACCTACAAAAGCTGCCCTTGATGGCAACAAAATAGTCATCACCACCACAACAATGGCGAAACATTTTCATGACCTCAAGCTCCCAGAAGGATACTTCACGCACATACTAATTGATGAAGCCTCTCAGATGCTAGAATGTGAAGCTTTGATGGCCCTTGCTCTTGCTGGGCCAAACACCAGAGTTGTTTTGGCTGGAGATCACATGCAAATGGGACCCAAGCTGTTCTCAGTCGATGATCATCACCGTTCAAATCACACACTCCTTAATCGCTTGTTCCACTACTATCAAGGCCAAAAGTGTGATGCTGCCCAGAACAGTAGAATCATTTTCAGTGAAAACTACCGCTCAACCAAAGAAATTGTAGAGTTTGTGTCCACCCATTTCTATGTTGGTAAGAATGATGTCATCAAAGCTACTGGAAAGATTCCGGCTCCTGCAAATGGCCATGCTCTAAAGTTTCACCATGTTCGGGGAGAGTGTCTCTTGGACACTGGGTCAATGTCTTGGTACAACAAAGAAGAGGTTGCCAAAGTGGTTGAAGCAGTGGAAGAGACTCTCAAACACTGGCCATTGACCTGGGGGACCAAGGACCAAAGCTCAATCTGCGTTCTATCAGAGGGATTTCAGGTAAATTACTACTTTTTAGTTGTCAAAAGACTGAAACAAAATATTACATCAATGATACAGTGAAGATTTCTGCATGAATGTATTTGAATTATCATTGCCTTGTAATAGTTTAATTATCTCAATTGTTTCTTATGATTCATAGGTTCGGCAAATTAGGACAGCCCTTTCGAGAAGAAGGCTTGCTGGAGTCCACGTTGAGAGTCTTGCAAACGTGCAAGGTAATTTTAATTTAGCTTTAAGAACTTCTGGATGATCATCCCATTATGTACATAAGGAATGCTAAACTGCACACCTTTCTGACTATTTGAAGAGGCTTTGCCTTTTGTAAATAAGAATTTGTTTTAAAAGGGATAGTTTGGGTGTTTTGAAGTGGGGTTGTATGGGGTCCATAGTCAGTGTATTACCTAAAGTAGATGGCGGTCGGCATGCCCCCAGTTTGGAGAAGCAAACTGGAGTACCAGCACGGTAGCTTAGCAATATCGAAGATACACATTTTTTTAGGTGGGCTTACGTCCCCGTCCAAAGCAGTACATTGCTTTGCTCCAGTGCTGGTAGTCCTGTTGCTGTTTCTCCAAACTGGGGGCGTGCCGACCACCATCTACTGTAGGTAATACATTGGCTATTGAAAAGTACCTCTTACAACCCCAAATCAAAACACCCATCACCCAAATTATCCCTTTAAACTTAAATAAATAAAAATGAAACATATTTATATTACCTTTCATATATTATATTATTGTCATTTAACATAATACACATTGTTTTTATGTGTTAACAGGCAAACAGTTCAGAGCAGTCATAATGACAGCTGTGCAAACACGTGACAGCCTAAAAACATCTCACCTGCCTGGTCTGGAGCTGTTCAATGATGCCCGTGTGTTAAACACTGCAATGACTAGGGCTCAGTCCCATGTGGTTGTGGTTGGAGATGCTGCTGCCCTCTGTTGCTTTGGGAAATGCTCAGGAGTCTGGAAGAGCTACATAGACCATTGCATCAGCAACAACAGTGTTGCACCACAGCATTTCACCAAAGATTTCTTCGAAAAAGATGTTATGGAAACTGCAAGGTTTCAAAAGTCTGAACATGTGGATGAGAGCCACATTCTCAGCGATGCAATTCTTCAAGAGTTGAAAGATGAATATGAACAGCTGAAAACAGAATATAATTCGGATGAAGACAGAACGCAACTTAAAGACTTTGACCACCACAAGTCAAGATCATCACACACTATCAGTGATGTCAATACAGACCTTTTGTATTTGTGTAAAAAACAACCAGAGGTGTACAAGCAAGGAAAACTGGTCAGGGAGCCATGTAACAGAGGTTATGTCATACCATTTCATAACCCCAGCAGACGTATCAGCATCGAGGGAAGGGAAAACCTGGGTAAGGTCTTCACTGGAGATGAAGTTGTCTTACAAACAGCAAAGGTGGTCAGCATCACCAAGAAAGCTGAATCAGCCCGTGTACTTGTGTGCGTGCTTGAGGATGAGGATCACAGCAGGCCAAGACATCATTCTGAAGACAAATTTGTCAAAAGGACGATGATGCCCATTACAAAATCTGCACCTAAAGTACGCATACTGATCAGCAAGAAAAGACGTAACTTCCTTCCAATATATGAGCAAATTAATGGATGGTGGACAATTGCAACAGAAGTACGTCTTGACGAAAAGCTCACACAAAACAATGTGTTTGTGGTGCAAGTGATTGCCTGGAAAGAAAATTGTTACATTCCATTGGGGAACGTCATAGGTATTCTTCCAATTGGAAATTCTTCGGCTGATGGACTAAAGATCCTGAATGAAGAATTCAAAGTTGAACCCAATACATGTAAATCAGACGAGGTTCTCTCTTCCAAAGATGAAGACAGGACACACAGAAAGGACAAAACTGACATAATCACTTTCACTGTTGATCCAGAAAAAGCACAAGACTTGGATGATGCCATCAGTGTCAGGGAAATTGGAGACCACTATGAGTTGGGAGTACATATTGCAGATGTGGCAAGCTTTGTGAGTCCAGGTGGTGAATTAGATGAGGTTGCAAAACAACGTGGTGCTACATATTACGGCAGTAGGGAAAACACCATGCATATGTTCCCCCCAAAGAGCACTGAATGCTTCAGTCTGCTATCAGATAACAAATGTCGCAGGGTGGTTTCATTAATGTTCAAAGTGAACAAGAAAACAAATGAGATCATTGGACAGCCCGAATTCCAGCTGTCATGGATCAAGTCTAACAAGCAGTTGTCTTATGAAGAGGCAGAGGACATGATCTCCGAAAGATATAGAGAGACACCTACATTTGACTCTGTTCCAGGCTGTGTCTCAGTGGCTTATTGTTTTGCAAAAGCTCAAAGGAAGATTAGACTTGTGGATTGGGTTTATTCTCAACCTGATGATGAGAGATTGCCCGGAAAGCGCAAAGCCAATCTGATGATTGAAGAGTTGAGTGTGTTATTCAATACACATGCATCTGAGACTTTGATTGGTTCAGAGAGAACCAGGTATTGCACACCCCTTCGCTGTCAGGCAAAACCAGATCCTGAAAAGATTGAAGAATTCAAGAAGAAATGCGGAGAATTAATACCACTGTCTTTTCATGTGCGTCACAAAGTTGACCATGATGAACAACAAGCCCCAAACTGTGAGAACTTCCGCATACTCACAGAAGTGTGGGAAGATATCCAGTCAGCTGCCAGAACAGATGATATCGACAAAATGGTGGACCTGATTGCTGCAGATGACATCCACCCTCTGCTCCAGCCAGTCACTGATCAGTTCAGAAGGTGCTCTAGCAAAGCTGAGGTCATCTGTTCCAACTCCTCCTCCGAAGCACAGGTTGGGCATTATTCTCAGAATGTAAGATCTTACACACAAGCATCCTCACCAATACGGCGGTACATGGACATCATCTTGCAGAGACTTTTGCACTCCTTCATATGTAACAGGGATGTCCAATACACTGCACCCCAGATTATGACTTTGTGCAGTGAATTTGAGCACAAGCTGAAGGATGCCAAGGCATATGAACAAAAGGCTGAGCAGATCTTCTATGCAGTGAGCATGATAAAACAAAGTGCTTCAAAGCTGGCCTTTGTTGTTAGTCTCAACAGAGAAAGTTTTGCAGTGGCATTTCCTTTTAACAAGAACATATTTGCAGAGAGTCTATCAATTATGTACAAAGATTTACAATTGTGTGACCAACCAATTCTTGATGAAACAAATGACTGCGTCACTCTTACATGGAAAAGGCGGATCTATGCAGTTGACAACATGCAAATCCACCAAGAGTTGAAAATGCCAGACTGTGATCGCTGTGTTGAGCTTCCACTGACAATATGGAAAGCCACTGTCGAAGCAATTGACAAAGAAAACTGGGATCTCGCAAAGTCTCTCACAATGGACGCTAACAAAAAGCGACTGGAAAAACTAAATATTCTGCCACAATCATCTGAGGTACCTGAGGGGACTAACTCATGTACCTCCGAGGAGCAAGAGGAACAAAGGGAGCATGAAGTTGACATCGAGCTCCAGTTGCAGAGAGGTGACACCCTTCAGGTCCAAATGACAAAAGAAACAAAAAGAGGTTATCTCATGCCTGCTGTTCAGTTGGTGCGCATTAAACCAAAGTTTGAGATTTGTGTGCACCATGTCCACAGCCCTATCACATGCTTCTCCAGATCTGCAGATGATCCATCAAGTACTTCTTATAGCGACATCGAGGAGTATGTACGGATCTGGAAACCAATGTGTGAGATGGAATCTGCTTCCACTGCAGTGGGCGAAAGTGACAGCATAGTCATCGAGAACCTGGTGGTAAACTTCAATCGAGAGCAGGAAGGCATACTAACTGGAAGTTTCTTCTTGCCTCTGGCATGGATCAATGAATGGGCCATTGAATGTAACCTTTCAAAGTGCTTACTGTGCATACGGAAAAGAGGTTTGAAGTTGTCTTCCACCCTGGAAAGTTCCGCACTGGTGGACCCAAGAGAGTTCACATGGGTGGCCCATGGTGTCACAAGGAATGTACATGAACGGAAAAAAACTCCAAATGCAGGAAGTAAAGTGGAGTTCTATGTCAATCACCTGCCAATGGAGACCATTCCTGATTGTGTCTTTCAGAAAAACACTTGTTTCACAGTTGAAATAATCCCAAAGCTCGTGCCTGACATGTAAGTTAAAGAGTACTTCACTTTGACCTCACACAACTCTCATTTTCCTTGCATTGGCATTGAGGTTATATATTGATAGACAGTTTCTTTTTAAATGGTTGACATACGGTTTTATCTTTTCTATTTGTAGCCGGAAAGAAAATGCTGTGGTCAGCATTACATCTGCATGTGAACTTGTCAAGACTATAGCACTTGGAAAACCCATTCCAAGAGAGGGTATGTCCATTTGTCAGCAGTAAATAGTTGCATACACTTGACTCAAATATTTGTATCAATGTGAGTCACTCATAAGATTGAATACACACAACACACTTTGTACATTCCTATAGTGTATTTTAAATTTGATTCAATTGTTTTCTGCTTGCTTGCAAAAAAAACAACTTGTCATTTTAGTCTTTGCAGTAAAACCAACGTGGCACATCATGAGGAATAAGCTACAAAATGAACTGCCACCATTTAACCTCAGTCAGCATCGTGCAGTGGAGAAAGCTCTAAATAATACCTTCACACTTATACAGGGACCACCTGGTAAGAGCTGGAACTTATATTCACCCTGATGCTTCATATTTTCTTGCAAAGTCTTAAGTCGTTTTCCCATTTGTCTTTAAGGAACTGGAAAGACAGTAGTTGGTGTGTCCATAGTGTTCTGTTTCTTTGAGCTGAACTCTAAGAACCAAAGGAAATTGGATGACCCAAAGGATAAAAACAAAAAGCAAGTTATTCTCTACTGTGGCCCATCCAACAAGTCAGTTGATGTTGTTGCAGGCAAGTTACTTTGTTTCTCTGCTAAAATTTCACTTGCATTTTTTTCTGTTACTATAACCAATGTTTTACTGTTGTAACACAGAGTACTTGTTGAGGTTTGGGGACACACTAACACCCCTCAGGGTCTACAGCCAACAAGTGGAGATGCTTGATTACCCTTACCCTCTTCAGTTTTCCCGGAGGTCACTCCGCCAAGAACGTGCCAAATCAGAGCTCAGGTATTGTAATCACACCAGTTGATAACATTCAACTCTAAAAATGTCTTTAATTATTAACTAACATTGGCATATTGTACGTGGTTTTAGGAGCATCACTCTGCATCACCGCATGCGACAAGAACAAAACCCTTCTTCGGGTAAAATAAAAGATTTTGATCGACGCATTAAACTTGCCCTTGAGGAAGAAGGAGAGGAGCTGACTGATGAAGAAGTGAAAGAGTAAGTTCAGGTGCACTATTGGTTTAACAAACTTTAAAGGGACTGTTTGTAACTTTCAGGGCGTATAAATGTAGCGGGTCGGCACATATGCGCGCTCGCATATGCGCGCTCGCATATGCGCGCTCGCTGTCTCGTCTCCTCTGCCTGCTCGCCTTCACTCAGACAGCGCGCGCGTACTCGCTCCACCTCTAGACGTGAACGCGCGCTCACTCCACACTGCAGAAGAGTTAGTTTAGCTCTGAGAATATCTAGTGAATGTACAGTGGACGTTTGTGCAGAAATAAATGCTGCAGCTCCTCCAGACCAACAGAGGTTTCCCGTGTCTTGGGATGTAACGGGGCTCTTCAGAGAGAAACGTTACCGTCTCGTTACCGACCGGTTGCCGGTGTCTTCCTGCTCTCTCCGGCTGCGGGCGGAGGGAGACGAGTTTCTCGCTGGGGAGCCCCGCTGCTGAAGCCTGCGCTGAGGCAGGAGAAGCAAACACAGTATCAGCATTGATTCATGGAGAGACCATCGTCTGGTCAGCTAACATTACTGCCAAGCAGGTGAAATATAGAGTAATATTATGGTTTTAGCTGACGTGTGTCGCCTCACTGTTTTGAGCGATGCTCGTTCATGTCCATTTAGAGCGAGCAGAAGCACGAGCCCGACGCTGACTTTCGTTGATTTCACGGCCACAGGTGTCGCTGTTAAGAAGCATTTCTGAAAGTTACAAATAGTCCCTTTAAAGCTGCATGAAAATATCAACTATTAGTAAATGTGTCAACGTTTGTTTTCGAGCGTGGAATAAACCAAAGAAAAGACGTACAAGAGAAAAGACTTCAAGAATGAAGACTAACTTGTTGCTTTGGCAAATAAACATCTGATTAACTTCTCCACCTCCATTGAAGAGCAGCGCATGTGGCCCGGGCCCAACAGCCAATGGCAAGGCCGCAACTTAAAATACCAGTTAGATTTAACAATGAATGATTTTGCTCAGAGCCGACAACGCCACCTAGGAAATACTTAGAGCCTAGGACTCTGATAAATTCAGGTTCTTTTAAAATCAGGTGAGCAGAGTTAAAAACCAGGCAGAAGTCTAAGTCAAATTAAAACCAGATTTATTGCAATTAAAATAGCATGGGTCTAAAAATGAATGATTAATCTAAAAGCTAAAAGGAATAAAATGCTACTAGCAGCAAGGTTAAAACCCTATAAAAAGTCCAGTCCAATCCGGCTCTTTAATCCAGTCCAGTCCAGTCCAGTCTAATCCGGTTCTTTAATTCAGTCCAGTCCAGTCCAATCCGGCGATCCTCCCGTGTCCGCGTCTTAGCCCCCCTGTACTCCTAACACGCTGCTGCCCGTCTCAGCCGTCTCCCCAGCTCGTCCGAAACTGTGAAATAACAGAGACCAGGACCAGTAGTGTGTTCCGCACTACTTGGCTATCACAACTCCAGCTAAAAGCTTTCCTGGCCTATTTCAGTGTGTCCGCCACGTAAATGTACCAAAGGGTACTTACGATTTCTGAGTGAATCTGCGTTGGCGGACACGGTCTGCTGCATGTAGTCCCACAGGAACTCTCAGGTCACTGGGCTGGTAGGTAGTAGTCAGGAGAGCTGTTCTGCTGCACCGCCTTCCCTGGACTGTCTCTGACTGAAGATCCCCTCCTGCTGCGAGCCGCTCTCTCCTTTTGTCCTCTCCACCTGTGCTGCATCTTGCTAATTGCAGGCGCTCCGCCACACCTGTTGCCCCTCTCCTAATCAGTCTCTTTGATTGGGGGTGTGGCTGTCCATAGGTCTAGTTCCAGTTCATGACATCTTAAAAACACACTTCAATCTACGTATTAAAAGCAACCCAAACAACCAACATGCAGGGATAAAACACACAAAATAGAATAAAAACAACCATAAAACATGCAAAACAGAATAAAAAAAACAAAAAAACATGCATCATGCACAAGTCATTTTTGACCCTGTCACACGCACAGCCGCTTCCCTGAGATTTTCTATGGGACTGTCTCCTATGCAGTGATGAGACAGTGGATGAGACATTCCAAATGGGGTTAAGTGGGACACTACTACGTATGTCCTGAAATAGTTAGTGAAAGTACTGTAACATGCTCATCCTTATGACCCTATCATATTGTTCCTTATTCAGTCATAGAATAATGATCAAAAGGACATTAGAGGGAACTCATAGTCACTTTTATTCAGTGTGATGAGACAGTCCCAAATGGGGTATATGTCAAACTCTAATGTCTTGTGTTTGTTAGCATCATTTTAGTTTACTTTACCCTAACTGTATGGATTGCTTTTCCTCCTAGATACAAAATACTTCTCAGAGATGCACGGACATATGAGCTTGAACGGCATGACATCATACTGTGCACATGTACACAGTCGTCCACCCCGAGTTTGACTAAGACAGTCAGTGCACGTCAGATCCTAATTGATGAATGTGCAATGGCCACTGAACCCCAGGCCCTGATTCCATTAATCTGCAACAACCCAGAAAAGGTGAGCTTTTCATTTAACAATCAGTATCCTGCTTATGCTTTCCATTAACACGGCCCTGGATGTGTCTGTATGCTAAGGATGAATGTTGCTCTAATTGTGTATTGATTCGTGAAAATACAGTCCTGAAATTACATTTTCAAAGCACAATGAGTTTTAATGTCTGATTATAATTTTTGGTGTTTTTTTATTAGCCTAATCCTTATCAGACATGTAATGTTATTAAAAAAAACTGAAGGTACCCAGCAGTGCTTCTCTCCTGGGTGCCAGCTGGTGCAGGGTAAACAACAGTAAACCAAAAGAAATCAAAGTTCCAGCGCACACCAGGATACTAGGATAGACACAATTTTATATGTGTAGATCTCCGCCAGGTGTGTCAGCAACGACCATATGCTGTAATGTTAAATCAAATGAATACAACCCACAATTGGCTAAACCCCCCATCTAGACTGCAAGTGTATCAGACGTGTTTTTCACTTGCACATCTCCCACAACAGATACGCTCTCATTTGAATCTATTCAGATGTCTACACTGGTGCACACATGGAACCGATATCATGATCCTCCTGGTGGAGATCACAAGAAGGAGAGAACTATGCGTTTCACATGTTTCTTGTGAAACATGGGGTTTGCTCCTTTAAATGTAATCTGTTAACAAAATAGTGTCTATACTGGTATCCTGGTGTGCACTGGAACTTTAATTTGGTTGAATGTAATGATATTATTTCACATTATGTATTGTAACATCATTCACTATTATTCATTCCTAATGATAATGGTAATGCCTCCCAGTCATTTCTCTAGTCAACTCAAACTCTTACCTTGACCAACAGATTAGTCCATGGCAATGAATCTCAAAGACAACTGGCCAAATGTCCATGAAATTTGTGGCATATGGAAAATGGATTGATGGACTTGCATTTATATAGCGCCTTTCTAATCTTCCGACCACTCAAAGCACTTTACACTCAGCATTCACACACACATTCATACACTAATGGCAGAGGCTCATCAAGCTTTCCATTTTGGACACAGGAGGTTCTTTCAAGTGCTGGTTTGCTGGCTAAACAGCCATCTACTCGCCTCTGTCTCACCGGCTATTTACAGGAGTTTGGGGCACTAGGTATTAACTAATGTCTTACAATATCACTTTCAGATTGTTTTGATTGGTGACCACAAACAGTTGCGACCCATTGTGAAGAATGAGCGTGTGAGGAAGCTGGGGATGGCCAAGTCTCTGTTTGAACGCTACTATACAAAGAAGAAGAGCAGGGCAGTGATGCTGGATACCCAATACAGAATGGTGAGAATTATGTATACATACTGTATATATACTTACTGTAGCAATATTGTATTACCATATGTCTGAGTTTAGTATTTTAAATTGTAATCAACAACTATCAATTATGTGCCTTTATAGCATAAGGACATATGCGAGTTTCCGTCAGAAGCATATTATGAGGGAAAACTGAAAACTGGGGTGGAGCAGCCGAGCAGCGTCCTGCGTGTTGAAAAGAGGACGATGCCAATCGTTTTTGGGGACATCAAAGGAAAGACCATCAGTCTGGTTGTCAACACGGCCAAGGGCAACCAGAACTCCAAAGCAAACAAGGAAGAGAGAGACAAAGTGGTACTGTATTGGGCACCTGTGTTTGTCATGTTGATTTTAAACAGTAACATTAACCTAGAAAAACTTTGTAAGAAATTTTGACAGTGTGCCTGCTCTTACATAATACATCAACGCTTTTATTTTGCAGCTTGAGATTGCTGAAAAGCTGGTGAAGATTGCCAAAATCAAACAGCAAAGTATTGTGATTTTGTCGCCTTATAATGCCCAAGTGTCAGACATCAGAGACGAGCTGAGAAAGAAGAAGAATCTGACTAAAATCACCGTTACCACAATCACTAAAAGCCAAGGTGACAGTATACCTCTCTGCTTCCTAATGACAAATCTTGACTGAAAGTAACCCATGTCTAGAAGGTACCCTGCAGATTGCAAAAACTTGCAAAGACTCACTGTCGTTGACATATCCTTACCTCAACCATTGGAGGTCAATGCCTAACCTTAACCATTGGAGGTCAATACCTAACCTTAACCATTGGAGGTCAATGCCTAACCTTCACCATTGGAGGTCAAAGCCTAACCTTCACCATTGGAGGTCAATGCCTAACCTTAACCATTGGAGATCGATGACTAACCTTAACCATTGGAGGTCGATGCCTAACCTTAACCATTGGAGGTCGATGCCTAACCT
Source organism: Sebastes fasciatus (assembly GCF_043250625.1). Classification (NCBI taxonomy): domain Eukaryota; kingdom Metazoa; phylum Chordata; class Actinopteri; order Perciformes; family Sebastidae; genus Sebastes; species Sebastes fasciatus. The sequence continues at coordinate 40,465,551 of NC_133795.1, read as the reverse complement.
TAACCATTGGAGGTCAATGCCTAACCTTAAACATTGGAGGTCAAAGCCTAACCTTAACCATTGGAGGTCAATGCCTAACCTTAACCATTGGAGATCGATGACTAACCTTAACCATTGGAGGTCGATGCCTAACCTTAACCATTGGAGGTCGATGCCTAACCTTAACCATTGGAGGTCAAGGCCTTACCTTAACCATTGGAGGTCAATACCTAACCCTAACCATTGGAGGTCAAAGCCTAACCTTAACCATTAGAGGTCAATACCTAACCCTAACCATTGGAGGTCAATGCCTAACTTTAACCATCTCGTGAGAGTTTCGCAATTTGCGTTTTATCTTCTAGACACAACCAAAGTAGGGTAGCTACACAACAATGAAATAATATTCCATAGTAAAACTACTCATTCTGAAGAATTACTTGTAACCAGTACAGTATGTTGGTGCTTGTCTCAGTGATGCTGGGTCTAACTACTTCCTGTCTTAATGGGTATTTTAAAGCAGTGTGTCATATTTTACGACCATATCTCACATTTTTTATTTAATATCATAATCTGATTTTTTCACAACATAAACAAGTTTTCTGGACATATGAATTGCAATCCCATGACTCAATCTGGTATTTTAGAAGAAACCAAAGAACAACCTCCACTCTGTTGTTAAACAATGATTCATCGTGTGACATACAACATTTTGTCTTCTAGGAAGTGAATGGCGGTATGTGATCATATCTACAGTGTGCTCTCTGCCAAGTGAAGAGATCGAGAGAGAACCGGACGGAGCTTGGCTGTCCAAACATCTAGGCTTTGTGGGTGATCCCAACCAGATAAATGTAGGCATCACCAGAGCCAAGGAGGGACTTTGCATCATTGGTAAGATACAGCAGCTCATCTCTTATTTCTATGCTTAAAACCCAAAGCTCCTATGTAGCTTCATAACTGAAATGTCTCTGTCCTCTCAAAGGGAACCAAGAGTTGCTGAACTGCAGTAGAGCTTGGAAACAGCTCCTGGACCACTACAAGCTTCACAATGCAGTGACAGATGCAGACAAGATTTCAGTGTGTCGTGCCACATAGCTGATCTCGTCTATCCTTTTTAGGAGACTTGGTTTCTGCAAGCTGCAGACCAGAGTTCCTACACTCACGCAACAGCACAACTTCATGAAATGTGTATATATATATTTTTTTTTTTCTATGATGTCGCAGTAACATTTTATGTACTTTTTACGGTTTTATAGCATATTTGGGGTTTTTGATATTGTATTTGACACTGTTTTTGTTAAGCTCTGATTTACATACACCGTTCTATTAAATATACATCTGTAAATAGGAAACCCTACAACTACTTGATAGGTTCTTAATGTTTTTCTTTATTATTATTTGTCATTTTTGTTACTACAATTTTAAGATATTGCATTTAAGAAAAGCTGTAAATACTTTATTACACAATGCAAATCATAACTACGGACAGATGACAGTTCAAGAGTTTGGAGTTTTGTTGTGTGGATCTTTTAATTCATCTTAAGGTTTAGTTTAAATGTATTTACCATTATGAAGTCACCTCCAGCGAGGCATTGTTCCTGTTTACTGCTGAATGAATCAGCATTTGTTTTCATTGCAGGACACCATGGTCTTAACCATTAAGTGAGTCTAGTCTGTAGTTTTTTTTTATGTTTGACCTCTCATAGTATTGTTTTTTTTTTATACTTTTTAGATGTTGTATACTCTGGGATTAGCTTTGGCTACAGACATGTTAATAAAACGTTTTCATTGCTTAACACAGCTACTTTTCCGTCTGAATTTATTTACAGAAACATGAGCCAGGCAAGGGCGAGACAGAGGCACAATGCGATCTTTACAGACTGTGATGCATGTCTACAATTCAGAATATACATTTTCAGATTTATACAACTATTTCAGAATTTTATCTGGTACCTGGTCATCTGCTCGTGTCTGTAAGGGTCCTAAAATGTATGACCGTGTGGACTGTAAGTGCCCACGAGTGCACATTCGTTTTTGGACTATATCAATACTTTAAGAGGGACACTATCGAGTTGCATTATGGGAAGTGTAGGATCCAGTGTTTCAAAGATTGACCCGTAATAGGGGTTAAATGTGAGGATATCTCGGCCAATGCTGCACCAATTTTGAACACTCTTTTTTTGGCTGGACAGCAGAGGGCCAGCCGTACAAACGCAAAAGTCTGTCACTGAGTGAGTGAGTGAGGGACTGACTGAGTGAGTGATGAAGTGACAGGATTGGTCGGCCGACTGTTGAAGTTTCCTCATTGGTCGTTGCTCTTTCAAAATGAAAAAGGTGGAGAACAATTCCATGTTTATGTTTTCTGGGGAGTGTGTCAGCGGTTCAATAATATCATTACATAGTGCTGTTGTTGTGCATGTGCTATTGTTTATGTTCGTTTAAGTTACATTATATTGTTCTTTGTTTTGTATTACTGTTCATTCACACCAGGCGTGAAGCAAATTTTCGCCCCGCTTTCCTCCATCAACCATGGAAGAAATAACCACTGTTGCTGCTTTGTACACGTTGTGGAAGTCCCAGATATGCCAGAAAACCAAACGCCGTCGTGTCTGGGTTCATAATGTCACCCGACAGCGAGCTGTATTCACATAAAGCGCCATTGAACTGATTATCTAGCAAGCCACACGTCGCTACTGCAGAACCCAAAATAAACAGACTGTGTTGTGATTTAATTGCAATAAACAGATAAAAATGATGCCGAAATAACGACATTATGATGTCGATTTGTAAAAAGACCGAATTCATGCTTTGTCAGGTCTGTCCGCAACACAACAAGCAAACAACTTTTAAAATGCTTGTTTTCCGAACGTAGTTCGTATCGATCGGTGCCAGGCTATACTAACATTGTAGCTACTCCATCAACACTCAACATAACGTCATCCAGGCATAAATACGGCAGCGACGTTGTTGTAAATGTTACCGGCACCAGCGCTAGGGGAAATGTGGACCGGCAGCAGGGGTTACACAGGCTAGGAAGCACTGTGTAGCCAATATATACAAATATCGTTTCTGTGGATTGATAGAGAGAGGACCAAAGTTAGCGTCTTGCTCAGGCCACAGCTTGTTTATTTCTGAATACAATTGCATACAATTCACAGTCACATTATCTTGCTGTCTGATTTAAAAGTGCATTCGAGCTCAAATGATTTAACATACTATATTCCCCATAAACAGAAATTAGCTTAACTCAAAATACTAATATATACCAGCATAATATACTGTAACTCAAAACACACATTCACTTTACCCCAATACCTACAGACACTCACATATTAACATATACAGTCCCACTAACACTCATCCAGCATTATCACATTAGACACAAAACCTTCCTACAGCATTCTTACACATTATACTCTCTCACACACGTGCACTTCACAGCAGCACGTGCTAATATGGTACGACCACGACATGTTAGCAAGTGACCAGAGATGTGGAAATAGTTTGAATATGGTATCTTGCTCATCACTGTGTTTACTCACAGCTGGCTGGCTAATACTCTTTCAACATTTGGAATACATTTTCTTACACTTACAAAACTACTGTGTAAACTGGAGTTCACGGACAGAACTACTCAACATGGCGAGCTTCGTCAGAGCAATTAGCTACAAAGTGGAGCTTGCTTCGCTTCCCCAACATGTCAAAATCATGTTACAACATTACCAAACGATTCATATTACATTCACATTTGATGCTGATGCAAACTAAAGATCGAAAAATGACTTTTGCAGTACCTGTGGATTGATAGAGAGAGGACCAAAGTTAGCGTCTTAGCTCAAGCCACAGCTTGTTTATTTCTGTACTGTGTATGAGCAGAGCATGTAGCTACAATCTCCCTAATGGATCCACAGCAGCACCACAGCGCCATCTACTGATGGGAAGGTGTAATACCTTGAAATAAGGACTGTGTCAAAACTGTTAGAATAGTTCAATTATTAACAAAAAATAGAGGGGGTGTCTGTTTAAATAAAAACTAAACATGTAGCATTTCCAACTTACTACATAAACAGATGAAAAGTGTGCCGAAATAAAACTACATAATGATTTTGATTAGTAAAAAAAGAAAGAATTCATGCTTAGTCAGGTCGGTCCGCAAGACGACAAGCAAACAACTTTTAAAATGCTTGTTTTCTGAATGGAGTTCGGATCGATCAGTGCCAGTCTATGCTAACATTGTAGCTGCTCCATTAACACTCCATCTAGGAATAAATACAGCAGCAATAACATCAGTGAAGACAGAGGGAATATCTCAACACTGATAACCTTTCGAAAAGTATGTATATATTGTTACACACCACTTATATGATGAATGCTTTTGATACAAATGCTTTAATAAAAAAATGAAATACCTTTAACCTTGCATACTGTATGTCATACTAATACCTTTTCACCTTGTATAAAATGTATAATATACTGACTAGTAAATGTCACCATTTACTATTACTATTACAATTGCTTCATTATAAGTTGTCTTTCAATCAAATATTAGGATATAAATGGGAAAAAACTGTTCACAAAACATTATAGACATGACCACTGACTATTTATGTAACAATTTAGCCACAAATTCACATACTGACCAGATACGGTCCAGACATATACTCAGTTTTGACCGAGTCTTGTTAATCTGTCTCCCACAATTCCCCCACTTCCTGAAGTGCAATACTGAATAGCTGGAGTACCCTTTAATGTGAATTTGAGTATAACGTTCTTTTGTTATGTTTTTTTTGGTCTTTCAAATATTTCAAATGAATATTCACACAAGATCAACTTTCTATGCTGAATATCATTCATTCCTGCATAATGTAGTCCTGCTAATAAAAACAAGGGGGGGCTGTGGCCCATGTGAGAGTCCTCTCTCCTCCCGTGACCCAGAAATCGTTCCCCCTCAACCATCATAAAGTTTTCTTCCAATCCTTAAATGCACTTCAAGGAGACGAGGAGCAAGTAGACAGGAGGCTTCTGGAGGAGCTGAGGGGAGGAAACACCGGTGTGTCCTTTGCGGAAATTTTTTCAGCAGCCGCGATGTTAAAGAGGCGGAACACACAGCTGAAATAATCTCAAACCATGGCAGGACTCTATAAATGTAACTGTTCCTTTTGTATTCATAAATTGTAGTTTTTAAGATGATCAAACTTTCTGCCCTTCACCGTTTGTGTAGCGCCTTGTAGGGGCTGTTTCTAAACGCATTCCTTAAAGGGACTGTCTGTAACTTTTTAAGCGTATAAATGTACCGGGTCGGGACACATGCGCGCTCGCATATGCACGCTCGCGTGTGGCCGGAGTTTCTGCTCTCCTACCTGCTTGCCTTCACTCACACACCGCGCGCGTCCTCGCTGTATCGCTCCACCTCTAGACGTGCACGCGCGCTCACTCCACACTGCAGAAGAGTTAGTTTAGCTCTGAGAATATCTAGTGAATGTACAGTGGACGTTTGTGCAGAAAATAAATGCTGCAGCTCCTCCAGACCAACAGAGGTTTCCCGTGTCTTGTGAAGTGATAACGTTGATAACGTTTGTGATAACGTTTGTGATAACGCTGATAACGTTTCTCGCTGCGGGGCTCCGCAGCGAGAAACGTTATCAGCGGGGCTGAAGCAGGAAGAGAAACGTTACCGTCTCCGATCGGGTGCCGGTGTCTCCCTGCGGGCGCGTTCGGAGACGATAACTTTTCTCTTCCTGCTTCAGCCAGCAGGAAAAGCCAACACTAGGATCGGCATTGATTCATGGAGAGACCTTCGTCTGGTCAGCCAACATTGCTGCCAAGCAGCTGAAATATAGAGTGATATTGTGGTTTTAGCTGACGTGTGTCGCCTCACTGTGTTGAGCGATGTTGGTTCATGTCTATGTAGAGCGAGCAAGCGCGAACCCGACGCTGACTTTCGTTGACTTCACGGCCACAGGTGTCGCTGTTAACAAGCATTTCTGAAAGTTACAAATAGTCCCTTTAATGACATTTCACCTTGATATATTACTGATGCTTTTATCTCGAATGTAGGCTATACCCCCAATTCTACTGCTATAATCGTGACATGACGTTTACAAGTGCAAACAGCTGTTGACGTCAAATTATTAGATCAATAAGACCATTCTCTCACATTCAGCACTAATTTGTTGAATTTCATGTTGTCATATAGACAGGAGTGTGTGTATATAATATATATCAATAAATCAATCATATAATATATATATATATACAGTATATATGTATATATACTGTATATATATATATATATAACACTGTTCTGCTCATCAGACAGAGATCATAAAATACAATATAAGAGAACAATGGACAGCTGATCCAGCTGTGACACAAATCATATTTAATTGACGTTGCTTTAAAAGGACGGCTCCGATGACAGGATGTTGCCTTCGATTCCTCTTTCCTCGCATCTCCCGTGGGCGGGACCAAGACGTGAGGTTAGGAATCGAGAAAAGGAATTGAGGAGACACGTTAGCAAAATAAAAAGCAACCAAGATATTTTAGTGATTTTCCAAAGTAATGAATTCATAAAAATATCAGTTGAGTTTGAAGGTCATGTATATATGATGTGCATAATATAGTTTTTTATCTGGATGATCTTCCATACATACATCTATCTACACACTCATTGCTAGACACATTACAGCTTGCAGTTTGGAGGGTCTCTTCGACCCAAACCGAAATAGCACATCAGTATTTTATCTTCATTGGATTACCAACAAACATGTTGGGAAATAACAAAATAAAGCGTAACTTTTAAAAAAGAGGCGTATTCTGTAGTGCTGTGTGACACGTGCTTCAGAGGAGATGACATTCATCTGAGAATGGACAAATAAACATTATTACATCCCAGACATTCTCTCATCAGGGACACGACAGACCGATGAAGTCATCTGAGGTCAATCATAACTTTCGTTTCATAAGGGATGATGTCAGCACAGGACAAAGAAAAGACTATTCTGCCATTCACAGAGACACAAACTGGACAAGTCAAGCTGACTATACCTGCTGTGCCAAAGACCTGTCCCTGTTGATGCACTGGACAGTCCAGTTTGGAGCACAACAGTTTGTGCAGGTGTTTAATAAATCAAAGACAGAGGCCTTATGGCAGTTTCAGTTTCAGGTTTATAGTTCCTGTACAGGGGTCAGCAACCTTTACTATCAAAAGAGCCATTTTAGGCAAAGAAAAAAAAATCTGTCTGGAGCCGCAAAACGTTTGAGCAGTGTGATGAAGGTAACGCAGTTTATAGTCTAAGTATATAGTATATAAGTCTAATGCAGTGAGGGCCAGAGTGCAAATGGACTACGGAGTATTAGGGCCACATTGAGGGGAAAAAATCTGAGATTTCCAGAATAAAGTCACAACATTACGAGAATAAAGTCATTACTTTACGGGAAAAAAGAAAATAACATGTCAAATTACTACTTTATAAAATTATGACTTTATTCTCATATAAACATTTTTTCCCGTACACCTTTATTTTATTTTTTTCATCAATGTGGCCATAATACTCCGTCGTACCATAGACCTACAACAATGATAAATACAAATTTAAATATAAACAAAAAAGAGTTATTCATTTCCATTTTTAAAAATCCACAAGGAGCCACTGGAGAGGAGCTAAAGAGCCACATGTGGCTCCGGAGCCGCAGGTTGCAGACCTGATATATATATATATATATATATATATATATACATATATGAACTAGGAGCGTTTTATGGCTTTTATGTGTCCTAATACAGTAAACTGAGCGATGGAGTTATCCACTCCATTACACTAAATTTGTCAACACATATTGTCTTATTACTTATTTGTACTCATGTGCTTATTGCAACAACACAACCCGTACTAAAGAGTTCAGACATCTCCATTCAGGACAGACCTTTAACACATCACAGAAGTACTATTAGGAGACCGGGTCTAACCTCTCCGGTAGCAGAACATGTTCTCATCTAGAACACAACCACACAATGTCTAGCCTAGTCTTCGCTCTCAAGGCCCTGAGAAAGTGCACTGCAGTAGGTGAGGTGGCAATCTATCTAATCTATTGCTCTTGAAACATGAAGCATTTGGAATAAAATTTGTTGGAAATTTTATTGGAATACATTTTTTTTTAAATTTTATTCTTTTTATGTATTTAACCACAAAATGGTGCCATAATAGGCTAATATATATTTAAGGCAGACACAGGTAGCAAACTGGCAATGCAGGTGAGGTGATACAGATGATCACTTGATTACCAACGATGTGATTGTCCTATATAGGATGCCTTGTTATGTTTTACAATGTTTGGAAATGTATAAAAAGTGGATTGCAACCCAGCATTCTTGTTGGGACACATCAAACATTGGACTTTTGAGTCATGCAATGTTGTTGAAATAAAGAGATTGACGAAACGACTGTGTGCAGTTCTCCTTCAACTACCCTACTTATTTGAAGGCTACTCGCAATGCACAATCTCGCTGAGTGAATGACAGTATGGGATAAGCGTTGAATGGATGGATGGATGGATGGATGGATGGATGGATGGATGGATGGATGGATGGATGGATGAATGCATGCCAAGTTCATTTTATGGAAATTAATCTGACTTGTAAAGGTCCCATATTGTAAAAAGTGAGATTTTCTTTTATATTATAAAGCAGGTTTAAGTGCTATATAAATACTGTTAAACTATCAAAACGCTCAATATACGGAGAAATACACACAGCCTGTATTCAGAAATTGTGCGTTTGAAACAAGCCATTAGGATTTCTGTCCATTTGTGATGTCACAAATATACGATATTTAGACCATTACACGGTTTTAAACGTAAACATTCTAAATGTGTCCCAGTTTATTTCCTGTTGCGGTGTATGTGAATAACATCAGTTGATAGGAAGTAAACATGGATCCAAACTGTTGCCTAGCATTGCAATTCAGTTGCAATTCCGTTGAAATGCACTAAAACGCAGCGTTTCAGACAGAGGGTTAATACAGGTATATTCAGACAGACAGTACAAGGAAAATAATGTTTTTTTTTTAACATTACAGCATGTAAACATGTTCTAGTAGAAACACAAAATACAAGAATGAACCTGAAAATGAGCACGATATGGAACCTTTAAACTACGTCTAGCTAGGAGAGAGAATGCTCCTATACCTAAAAACAAACATAAACAATACTCTGTTTCAGAGTAATGCAACAAACTTCAAAAAATATATTATTTGTTAACTTGCATTAAATTGCCAGTCATTTTCAAAATTCAAAAAAGAACTGAAATAAATCAATACAATTTGTGCTAAGAATAAGAAATCTATCATACACTTCAATCATATGAGATATTGCCCAAATAGTGGAAGTAGGAAAATAAAGAATGAATGAATGATCATGAATATTTTTCAATGACAAATAAGATTATTTTTGATATTAGATATGTGTTTTGTTTTGTTATTTTGGTATCAGCTTGGCTGTGATTGATTCATGTGCCCTAAAATGTGTCCCGTCATCCTTTGCCTCTGCAAGGCCTACTGAAAGAGGCTGGGACACGTCCTGAGCTGTGGGGTATGTATGACGCATGCGCAGTGTAACTGGGTAACTGCGCTGCTTTTGGCTCAGTTTGGCTCCAATCTTGTCCCAGGCTCCAACACGTGTGCTCGCGGGGTAAGGACGTAAGGACGCGCGCACGTGAGGTACCATGCTGGAACCGGGGGGACGAAACCATCCGTGGAAAACGGGCGGGGGGGTAACTGAAAATACGGTACCGTAAAATAATCCCAAATGACGAATACATTGCCAGCGTCATTGATCTGAGTATTTACCGCATTGTACCAAAAATACCTAAACGACCGCTGAATCTTGATTTCACGTCTAAATGTACAGACAGTTATGTTCTCTACGTCACCCGACCCGGAAGTAGCCACGCGGAAGTGCTTGAGGGCGGAATCATACACACTAGTGATGGGAAATCCGTCACTTTTTAGTGAGCCGGCTCTTTCGGCTCCCAAACGGCTCTTCGTTTTACCACTTCTGCCTTTTATAATTCATCCAAAGTTAGCGCTGTTTTGACCTATGATTAGTATGTGTGCACATATATCACTGAAATTATTCAATATAATTATACTAAACCTTATTATTTCCAGAATACCATAATTTTACATGCTTCTTCGTTTCCGACTGTCACTCATCTCGTCTGCTATTCGCGCACCACACTCCTCTCTCTCTTTCTCGCCTCCTCTCCCTCCTGCTCTGTACCTGTAGACTGTCAGCGCGCTGTGCAACCCCGCCCCTCCCTGCTTGATGGTATGATCCTTGTCTGTCATCACCCGATTGGTTGCACGGACGTCAATTACACAACATTTGGTACGTGTCCACAGGATCTGTGCTTTCCACGCTTCCCATTCATTGTCTATGTAAACAGCTCCGCAATGCATTCTGGTAGCGTAGCGTCGCGATCGAGAAACGGGGACGCCCGCTCCTTATTTGCATAAAGTTGAGGGCTCGTCTACTTTATGCAAATCACTGGCGTCCGCCGCGACTCGCCGCCTCTCGAAACTTCTGAGAATCTTTTAAAATAAATGTTGTCGATCGAAAATAAAGACAGATTCAGCAACTGCATGGATTATTTCTCACCTCAAACGTTCTCAGAAACACATTTCGGTGAACTATTTTCGTGAAATAAGAGAAGAAAGTTTCCAAACGAGCCTCCATACTGTTTCCGGTTTGAAAGCTGGGAGCAGTAGCCCACGGAGGGAAAGCGTTTGTCAAATCTGGTGGGGACAGCCTTGTGTCTAGTGACAGCCCACCAAGCGTCCAATGTTGGAAAGCGTCGCTTTACCTCACAAACACAGTCAGTGTATGGAGTGCCCTTGGCGCGGAGAAAATCGTCCAATCATTCTGCCTTGAATTAAGTAAGAAAAACTGCTCCTGAACAGGAGCCGGCTCTTATCGTTCACTTAAAAGAGCCGGCTAAATGAACCGGCTCGTTCCTGACAAACACATCACCATTCGACATTACAGGTTTTATTTTGAAGGTCTTGACCGGAAATGTCTTTCTATATCGTCGCTGTGTTGTTTAGCCTCCTAAAAAAACCTCCACCGTCACTTTCTCTGCTGTTCAAAGAAGAGAGCGGACGCCGCTGTCGCTGACAACATGTGGACATATTTATATGTAACGTTTGACTCGTGAAGGACTCTCTCTGGGGGACGGATGGAGGGGGGGACAGCCGGTGGTGGGGACAACTGGCGGAGACGCACGAGGAGCGCGCGAGCAGCCTGCCGCAAACAACAAACCGGAGCGCGAGCTGACGAGTCCCCCAACGTGCTCCGGAGCGTGAGCGTCGGCAACACGGAAGAAGAAGACGGTCCTGACCTGGAGGAGGAGGAGGAGGAGGAGATCTGCGGCCTCTTCAAGCAGCAGCAGCACGGCGGCGCGGCGGAGCAGCGACGGGTCGTCATGGCGCCCCGCTACAACCTGCTGCGGGAGGTGGGCCGCGGGACGTACGGAGTGGTGTACGAGGCCGCGGCCCGGAAGACCGGAGCCAGAGTCGCGGTGAAGAAGCTGCGATGTGACGCGCCGGAGAACGTGGAGCTCGCGCTGCAGGAGTTCTGGGCGCTCGCGAGTCTCGAGAAGCGGCACGAGAACGTGGTGCAGCTGGAGGAGTGCGTGCTGCAGAGGAACGGCGTGGCGCAGAAGATGAGTCACGGGAACAAGCGGTCCAAACAGTACCTGCGGCTGGTGGAGACCTCGCTCAAAGGTGTGAGGCTCTTTAGCTGTGTGTGACTGAGCTGGTCGAGATTAATGCCGAATTAAAGAGCGACCCTTCATGCCCTAGGGTGCTTCAGAAACTAGCTGTCATGTTTGGTGGTCAAACGTTATGTCCAATGTAATGTTAAATTGCTGGATATTTACATGGAGTTCTGACGTCTTGTCCCAGGCAGAAGGAGGCTAGTCATGTTTTTGTCGCCATGACACAGGCTTGCTGGGGGGGATGGGTAGATTCTGTGAGGAGGGAGCTCCTGAGGCTCTTGGACTCACTAAAATGGAGTCTGCTGTGTTGGCTGTGTTCACAGAGGTGTTTTACACATTCCTCTGACGATCAGTGCACTTTAGTAGCCACATCAACAAAGTCTGTGCCCCTTTTTAAGCCTGTCTTCATGTGCTGGTTCTCTTAATGCTTCCTTATCAAGTTCAGGTGTTGTGGTTTCTATGATGAATCGCATTATGGTAATGTTGTGAACAGAATGATTTATCTCAACTGTCACTCCAAACCACTGATGAGTGTCCAGCTGTAGCTCCTTTTTATAGTAGTTGCACTTGATCTGTTCCCAGGTATTTGAAATATGCATCCCAATCAATGACCCATATGGAGTGGTTTTAGCATCATGAGTAGAATATGAATAATGGATTCAGCTCAGTTAATTTGGCTTACGGTGGCTCGTTAATGGTGAATTTTTAACTTTAACCGTCAGTTTGACACATTGTTCTTATTGCAAATCTGGTTCTGCAATGTGTCAGCATGTTGTGATTCCGATAAACACCCGCCCACACGGAACCTTTTACAAGAAACACCCTGATGCAGAAAGGCAGGGCACAGCCAAAGAGATTGGAGTAGAACACATTGTTAGAGTCCACAATCACTGGCTGTTATGCCGGGATCAGACTACACGATATTTTTTGTCTTTGACGATGGTCACCATGTCAGATCTAACAATCACAGCGCCATAAACTCTTGGCAGTGTCTTGGTCGGGTGACTGGCAAGACTACACGTATGACCACGATCCAATCATGGCACGTCGTATTCCGCGATCATGCGCGAGGTTCAGAGGTCATCGGGGAGGCGGTTGAAGCAACTGTCAATGCTCGGGTAATGATAATTTAGCATATTCCCGCAATTGGGACCGTGATATGCCGGCATATAGCTAGCATATCATAGCATATCTACTCACCTGGTTGATGAAGTGCTTCTGCCACTTCTCGCAAACATTTTTTTTTTTTTTACTCTGTCATGGTACTCCCTCGACAAAACGTCAAATAGGCAGGGGAGCAGTCGCCACAACTTCGTCAGTTTCGTTGTCCCACCTGACAGCAGCAAACTCGGCATCCCTCCTCCTTTTCGCCATGTTCGTTTATTACCAAGTGACCTGACTGCGACTGCGTGCTGGAGAGAGCACCTGATTGGTCAACGCAAATGGAACACGTCGTTGGAGATATCACACTAGGCGTGTCAAGACGAAAAATTCGGGCAGGCTAGACTTTTCCTCGGGGTGTCGTGGGGCGTCCCAGACGTGGCGACGGTTGTCGTGTACTATGTCACGCTACACGAGATAAGAGAATCGATTTTCACACACAACACGCATTTATCGTTCCCGATCCCCTACGATGGCCGTGTCGGGTTATAATCGGGCAGATATCGTGTAGTCTGATCCCGGCATTAGGAAACATTTAATCATCTCAACCTGGTATCAAATGGTAACAATTATTCACATACAACTGCATGAAATAATCCCAAAAATGAATCTAAAAACCACATCTGTAGCAGGCGGCCCAATGTATTTTCTCAGTGAAAATAAGTGATCATTATTGGTTGGTTTTAGCTAACTTGGAGTAGTATGTGTCATTGCATCACTGTGTGCATGACCGATGTGCATCTGTTGCAGGTGAGCGAGTGCATGGTCCTCCGGAGGAGCCTTGTTACCTCTGGTTCGTCATGGAGTTCTGCGAAGGCGGCGACCTCAACCAGTTCATCCTGTCTCGAAGGCCCGACCCGCGGACCAACAACAGTTTTATGCTCCAGCTGACCAGCGCCGTCGCTTTCCTGCATGAGAACAACATTGTCCACAGAGACCTCAAACCTGACAACATCCTCATCTCGGAGAAGTCAGGGACTCCGGTCCTCAAGGTGGCCGACTTTGGCCTGAGTAAAGTTTGCGCCGGTTTAGGAAACACCTACGAGGGCGAAGAAAAGAACAAAAACATCAACGTGAACAAGTTTTGGTTGTCGTCGGCGTGCGGCTCAGACTTCTTTATGGCTCCCGAGGTGTGGGAGGGCCACTACACAGCCAAGGCTGACATATTTGCCCTCGGCATCATCATCTGGGCCATGTTGGAACGAATTACTTTCATTGACGCCGAGTCTAAGCGGGAGCTGCTGGGTACATACGTGAGACAAGGAGTGGACATTGTGCCGGTGGGCGAGGCACTGCTAGAGAATCCAAAGCTGGTACTGAACATACCACAGAAACAAAGGTCATGCATGTCCGACGGAGTGAGGAAGCTGCTGCAGGACATGCTCGCCGTCAACCCTCAGGACCGGCCCGATGCTGTCGAGCTGCAGGCCAGAATGGACCAGGTCATGTGTGCTGCATGACCCTCGACCAGATCGTTTTACAGGTGCTTATGTCTTTTATCTTCATATAATCACCACATTGCTTCTTTGAACTTTCTAATGTGCTGTCTGTTCTGCTATCTGCCTTGTTTATGAATTACTGCACCTCCAATTTGATGTGGGAATAGTAATTGTATGTGGTTCACTGTAACTAAAGAGCTGAGAGACTCAAGTATGACTAATCATTCACACAATTGAAAAAATTCTTGCAGGCAGAATTTTTTTTAAGTATCATTCATTTTATTTATTCTTTAATATTTATGAATTTTGTTTTATTTCTTAATTTATTATTGACTGACTCTGACTGACACATTGACCGGAAAATCACTCTTACTTTGAAGTCAGTTCTTGGTCGCTTTTATTTTGAAGCCAGGTCTTACACGCTCTTACCGTAATGTCTAGTATATGCTAGGGATGTCACGATACCAGAAATCTAGTAGTCGATACCAATACCAGTGAATTTCCACGATTATCGATACCCAATTTGATACCACGGTACAAAAACCAACAACAACAACAATAAATCCCATGTAATTCAACACGCACTCTTTTATTAAAAACATTTGAACATTACTAAAAACAGAGGCATGTAGCCTTTTAAGTAATAAATAAATAGAATTGACCCATTTCGTTCATTTTGGCATATCAGCAGCATGTAATCAATCGATAGTCAGACGACGGTCGCTACATACTGACCGTGAATGCATCTGGTCTGTCAGCTCAGAGTATCAGGTGTCACACACGGGACAAGAGAGTTGACAGACCGAGAAATGGCAGAGGTTCTGTTGTCGAAGTGAAAAGCAAACGCACCTATTTGGCAATATTTCACGTTTAATCTCAATGCTATAAGGGAATCATAACGTTAATGAGGTAATCGCAGTGAGATGGATGGAGCCGTCACAGCCGGTGTGCACAGAGCAGTGGTGCCAGGTAGACCCCCGCAGCGGAGCCACGCAGCGAAGGCGCTACCAGAGAGGCCAGACACACCGCCACCCGGCGGTAAAGATCGGAGTCAGCGCTCTGCACATGTTGACCGTCATCTTTTCTTGTAAAATGTCCGATGTAATCGGTGTCACCGGTGTTGTCACAAGTTTATTAACCGGTGAGAATTTTTCTTCACCGTCACATCCCTACCAATGACCTTTACAGGCATCGTACGGTACCTTTGGTACGGTAGAAAAAAAGTACCGTCACGTTTTTAGAATTTGGGCATCGACTTGGTACCGAAGTATGGGTTCTCGTGACATCCCTAGTATGCACTAGGAATGGGTCATGAGTTTCGTAAAGTCGTTAAATTATTAAAAATCAAATAGTTTATGCGACTATTCGTAAAAAATATCTATATTTCCCTTGTATTAACCGTCGCAGGTTTTTCCCCAAATTCTGTGTATTCCGTTTTTATTTTTCTGAATTCTGTGTTTGAGGATTGATGCACATTTAGTCATCAGAAAAAGTGCCTAATCATGTGGTGGATGAATAAAATGTCAACAATTCCTAAGAATATATTCAAAATTGTATGAATTTGATGTGAATTGACAACATGGCACTATTTTTTTTTTGTCAGTGAAGTTGCTTCAATACAGCTATTAAAAAAAAACGTTCCGTCCGTTTGTAAAATAAAGTGTTCTAAATTTAGCTGTTGGTGTCGAATTCCTCAGGTTTTTGGAGGACTGACCGGTGACCCCCTCTCTCAGGTTTCCCCTCAACCTGTGTCTAGCGCCCTCATTGGCTGTAGCTCCTTAACAGGTCACACATTAAGCCCGCTAGGTGATGCATCGGCGAGCACCGAGCCAACGCCAGTTTGCCTCTGATCTGGCGCTTTTGTTGAGAAGCTCCAAAAACTGTTGGCGAGTGTAAAATCAGGTCTAAAGTCGTGTAGTGTGAACTACGCTAGTCGTCTGAGAGGACCGGACAGGAATGTGTGTGTGCATGCTTATGTATGTATGTATGTGTGTGTGTGTGTGTGTGTGTGTGTGTGTGTGAGAGCAGCAGCTGGGCTCGCTCTCGGTGAAACACAGAGGAGAGAAGGGAGGCAGCGTGCCCGTAAATGAAACCAAAACACAGCGGCATCGTTGTTTCTGCTAGTCGACTTAGGTAATGTGAAAAAAACGCTTGTAATGGCAGGGAAACCCCAATTTTCATAAATTGCATCCACATTTTGGCAAATTCCACGCTATTCCGCGATTTACAGTTGATTCCATTTTTATCAACAGATTACATCTGCATAGCAGGAATCATAGGAACCTATAATATACACGTACCGCAAAACTACACGGGGGCTAGTTTGACCTTCTTTTTTTTTAAGTGGAGGCTGGCATCTTCCATCACCGTTTCCGACCTCAACACGTATAAACTCGCTTTGGCGCTTCATTTCTTTCACTCTCTGCTGGCTCTTTCCCTGTCACCTGCTTCCCTCCAGATACAACCACACACGCGCCATACGCACATCAATGCTCGTACGCCACGCACACATGCGCCCAGGAGAGTGCGCCTGTGGGAGGAGCCACAGAGAAGCAAGTCTCATGCCGGCGGATTTAAGAAAAATGACAATTAATATTTATACTCGATGTTGGCGATATAGTCATTTACTACATCCCACATAGAGCAAGCCGCGATACATTGAGTATATCAGATATCTTGCCCGTCCCTACTTATCAGCATGGCTCTATCCCTTGGACACTCTTTCATATGCAGATATTTATGGTGTGTTAAAAGACCTGTGGTAATGCAGGCAAAAAATCATAACTGTCAAATATAAAGATTGTTTTAATGTCCTAGAACATGTATAGTACCACTAGGGATGTCCCGAGAACCGATACTTGCAAATCAAGTTGATGCCAAAATTCGTAAAAAAAACGTTAGGGCACTCGTTTTTCTTCTTCAGGGTCGAGACTAACTGTCCCATCGTCCCGGGGGACTATAGAAAAATGTCCTGATAATGCTACATTGTAAACAACAGATCTGTGTTGAAACGGGCTGGAGGAGAGCTAAACGTTAGCTGTTATCAGCCGGTGGGCAGCAGCACAGTCCTGCTTGGCTAAATGACAGAGCAATCGGCTAATGTACGGAGGTCAAATTGAGTTACATTATGATGTGTTCAAGCACTATTCAGTAAAAATGAATATTGGGCGAAGTGCGAATGTAATCTTGTAAAATGTAGTTTTTGGCGAGAAACTTGAGACGGATCATCAGGGGTTAGTAATAAGTTTTCCAAATTCATTATGCAAACTGTAATAAGAATGTATGTTGAAGTACATGGGGTTTACTGTTTTGTTTTTGTGTTTTACCGTGGCATCAAGTTGGGTATCGAGAATCGTGGAATTTCACTGGTATTGGTATCGACTACTAAAATTCTGGTATCGAGACATCCATAAGTACCGCTGACTGCCTATGGCCATTTCTTAATAATATAACTTATTCTGAGAACAACAATATGTGACGTGTGTCTAACGCCCGCGACAGATTGGGCACATCAGGAGCGCTTGGCGGCTGCATGATTCACGCGTCAGGTGTTCAGACCAGCTGCGTTTCTGCTGCTGCAGCTACTACTGCCAGCCCTTTCTTTCTACATAGTTTGCCTTTCATAATGGCCATTCTATTTCATTATAAATGTCATTTATATTTATTTTAGACAGAGAAAGGTTAAGAAATGTGTGGTAATTTGTAAATAATAGTAATAATCCAAAATTAAAACCCCATGCTATATTCATTCATTGAGCTCTGCAAGTCATTGCATGTTCTACAACACTGTCCTGCAAATATTTCAGAATAAAAGCCTTGTGTTAACAAATGAAGGAATTCTGTCCACAGAAAAAAAAACGCTTGAGGGCTTTTATTTTGAAATGAAAGCAGGAAGTGTTGATTTAAAAATAAATCTTTACTTTTTTTCATCTCCGTAACATTTTCTACAGATAGAGACATCGAAACTGTATTAACGTTGCTGGTATAATGTCAATATGTTGTCAATAGATCACTTTCACTATCTGTTATTGCTGTGAACCGCGCACGTGAGACGCGGGCTGTGTGGCTGAAATAAAAAACAACAGGTAACGCAGCCGAAACGCGCCGCTCACGCGGGCGGTCTGTCCTGGGCTTTAGACATGTTGAGACTATGCCACTAGCCTGTTAACGGGTGAAGTTACCTTCTAATGTTCCCACTGTTCTGATGTCATGAACTACAATCAGGAAACATCTTGCAAGGAATTGCGTTTGATTGTGCCTTTTGATATAATTAATATTATTTGGTTGAAGTTCAGTGTTGTGTACAGTTGCCTGCAGGGTTTTTAGTTCTCAGGGACTAATGTAAACACTTGTGAGAAGTTTAAATGCTCCACATTCATACCTAAATCGTTGCCCTCGGGTCTGTTCATCCCTGTAATTTGAAGGCTGTCAGTCAGTTGCAAAAAATGACATTTGCAGCGTGCGGTGTCCTGACATGTTCCATGGAGTTTATTTATGTGTGCCAGTGAATGGTAAAGAGGGAGGGTGGGGTTGCTTTTAGTGTCCTGCCCCGAGCACATGTTGAGTAACTTCAGTGACTGCCCTGAGTGTATAGTGCTCTCGTACTGACTTATGCAACCAAAGCCTCAACCGCCCCCCCCCTGGCCTGCCGGTCACAAATCCATCAGCACACAGATGCCTGTTGTTTTTTAAAGAGGTTGAGTGAGCCTGTATTGGCGCCTCCTGTTGTTTGGTACTTAAATCGTTCATGTTACTACATGTATGATGGTGAGCCGCTTATCTCTTAACTGAGCTCCCGGAATCACTTTCTCGTGTGTATGTGTTAAAGACATTGTATCACACTTTTTGGCCATTGTTTGTTCTTGTTACGTCATGTGCCTTGCTCTCTCTTGTAGGGGGGGATGGGTAGGAGTGCATATTATGTGAGCAGGGTGTGGGGGGTAGGAGCTGCAAACATCCCAGCTGACCTGCCCTCTCCCGCTCTGCTTTCTGCCCTGTCATTCTGCTGACCGGCACTTTCACCAGTTGAATTGACAAACATTGCTGGCAAGAAAATAATGAGTTGCAGTTTATTAAGAAGTTCCTGTCAGCACTGATCCAGAGAGCCTCAGCACACTCCTTACACTTCCAGGTGGTAGTCTGATTGACCTGCCTGGTCTGCCTGCAGTGCACACAGGTCTTAGGTCCATACCTGGCCCTCCAGCTTGCATCAGGTTGATCAGAGATTGCCACGGATAAGTGGCCACTTTGCCTCGGTAGGAGGAACAGCAGCTGTGACTGCACACAACTGGGCTGTGAGCTCCTGCAGGAAGGCCCTGTGGTTCATGGCTTCCTACTGCTTCTCTCTGCAGAGCTCCTCGTCTGTTGCCGGGGAGGATGCTCTTCACGCTCTTCAGGCTCATCATCACTGTAAAACAAATAAAAATCATTAGAAATATTGATGGTTTGAAATGTCCGATCATATACACCGATCAGCCATAACATTCAGACCACTGACAGGTGAAGTGAATAACGTTGATTATCTCGTTGCCATGGCACCTGGTAGTGGGGGGGATATATTAGACAGTAAGTGAACATTTTGAACTTTGTGTTGGAAGCAGGAAAAATGGGCCAGCGTAAGGATGTGAGCGACTTTGACGAGGGCCAGATAGTGCTGTCTAGACGACTGGGTCAGAGCATCTCCAGAACTGCAGCTCTTGTGGGATGTTCCCGGTCTGCAGTGGTCAGGATCTACCAAAAGTGGTCCAAGGAAGGAAAACCGGTGAAACGGCGACAGGGTCAGACCCGAGGCTCATTGATGCACGTGGCGAGGTGAGGCTGGCCCGTGTTGTCCGATCCAATAGAAGAGATGATGTACCTCAAACTGCTGAAAAAAGTTAATACTGGTTCTGATAGAAAGGTGTCAGAACACACAGTGAGGAGCAGTTTGTTGAGTATGGGGCTGCGTATCCGCAGACCGGTCAGGGTGCCCGTGCTGACCTAATGTTATGGCTGATCGGTGTGTGTATGGTGGGCAACATGCAGATTTGATTAGGAATTACAAAGGATCAGGCTGATTCAATACTGAATTCTAGGGGTGTGACGATTCACTCAGCTCACGATATGATACACGATATTGGGTTCACGATCTCGATATGATATTATAACAATAATTTTAACAAATTAAAATATATGACTGTGAAAAAATGGCTTTTTTTATTCAAAAGACATAAAATGCAAAACAATGCTGTTGTTTGCCCTATAGTTCCATTTTTTATGGTGTCAGTCCTTCCTCCTGTCCTCTGCTGATGTCACTCACTGCAGCAGGTAATATTAGGGCTGGTATGGGGGGGGGCTTTGTCTCAGCCAGCTGATCAGGTCACCAGTAAGATACATGACAAACTAACCTAAACAGTTGGACTACACGGCCTACTGCCAGCTTTAGTTTCAGTCTTGTGTAGCCGAGGGTTACGCTGCTCCTATACTTTATGAAGATAATAAATTAATAACACAGAGCCTCCATAGTCTTCACCCTCATCAATAACAGCGCATCACCGCTTCACGTCTTCCCTTCCTCCCTTCACAATAAACTCCCCAGACACATACACTGAAACACGGCTTACTAGAGGGAAGTAAAGTCATTCACAACTAAAGAACTTACATGTGTTTACAGTTAGCTGTTAGCCGCTGAGCTAACGCACTCTGCTTGTGTAAACAGCAGCAGAGGATGACAGACTACACACAGAGCAGATTGAAACGTTGCTTTCCTTCATGTTTAACCGTTTCATCGTGTTTATGCTTGTTGAACAGGTGTAATAACATATCATGGCTTTACACTTGCAAAGTTTTATTGCACTTACAGCAACAGGCATAGTTGTCAACTCGTCTCCACCTCGGCCTCTCTGATCAGCTGTTCACTGACTGCGCTGTGTGTGTGTGTGTGGGGCTATGAAAGGAGGCTGGGTCACGGGCAGACATGGCTCTCGGGGTATGACACATACGTAGTGTAACTGAAGCTCCGGCCGTGCGTTGCAGTTGGTTCAATTTCGGCGAGGGCAGACCAGATTTTACTGCAAATGTGTTGTACCCCCAAAGATATGATGCGTACTCTGCCTCCTTCCATAGGCCTTGAACAGCAGCAGGGAGAGGCTGCAGCTTCAGCGCCAGAGCTTGTATGTATGTAGCACCTATTATGCCATGATATCGCGATTCAGTTTTTTTGTCTCGACGATGCATATCGTCACGTTTTTATATCGCGATATTTCGGGGCATGATATTTCGTCACATCCCTACTGAATTCACATTCCATAAAATGCTCTGACTGGATATCTGATCTGGATAAGGACAAACGCATGTTAATGCAAGTGTAGATGTACTCGGAGAGCATTGTAAGTGGAATGCCGTCCAGTTGGTCAGAAGTGGAGGTGGTCTGGCTCACATTGTGATCAGATCTCAGTCTAAAACAATGCCGATCGTAACACAACTGTTAAATCAGATTGGACTCCGACACAGTGATCCGTTTCTCTCTAGCAGATTGCGTCATGTCAATTTCAGGAGTCGTATTCTTCCAGTTAACCATTCATTCATATTATATCAATAATTTAGGTGTACAAACTTTATAGTGTTGAACCAGAAAACTTCACTATTTGGATCGAGTAGCTTGTGAAATAAGGTGTGCTAATAATAACCTTTCAGCATATTGTAATTCAAGTGTTCTGAGAGATAACTAGACTTCTCCTCCTCATGGCTCTGTTTTCAGGCTTTAGTAAATCTAACCCGTGACGGGAGACTTTGACCAATCACAGGTCATTTCAGAGAGAGAGAGCGTTCCTATTGGCTGTGCTCCGGTCATGTGAGCGATGCTTGGTATTCCATGAAGAGGTCTCAAAATGGGTGCCGGTCAAAAAACTTTCTCATTTTACAGCTAAACCGTGCACTACAAGATGATTCTGAAAACATTTGAGGAGAGAAATAGACATTAACGTAACAGAATATTGATTCCTATTTGATCAGCGCTGCCTAGTTTGACCGTTTGGTCGGAGTTTGCGAGTGATTGACAGCCGGCTCCCATAGACGGCAGCTGGACAGCAGACCTCAGATCAGCTCTTACTGCTTGTTTTCCTCCGGTCTGTGAAATCTTGCCGCTGCCGTTAGGGACACCGGAGGATACAGAGGCTTATGATTTTTTTCATGTTACCTGTTTCATGTACTACTGTCAGGATATAGCGACCGTTTTATAACAATAACTTTTTTCAATCATATTTGCTCCAATCAGTTCATCTTTAAATGATGTACATGTGTTGGTACCGCTAGGGATAAGTGAGAAAATGGGTTTGTGATTTGGGTGAATTAACCCTTTTTAGAGTTTGTCTTCTACATTCTGGATCATTTTTCAGTAGTATATATAAACAGGATCAAAGACTTTGGATAGAGGCAGTCCAGAGCATGTCGTCATGTTAAGTACCGACCAGCCCAGCTACCAGCAACAGATTGTGCTCTGTTACAGTCAGGTGGCTCAGGGTGAATCCCGACTCTGAATCCGTCAGATGAGTCGGCACTGGCCATTAAAACGTGTTGCCTCTACGGGCTGCAGGATGAAGCTCTGAATCCCTGCCTGAAGCTCTATAAGACAGTTATGTAACAGTGAGTGTGTGAGGGAAATCTATGACGGCAAAGCTGAGCACAGACTATCTGTGACTGACGAGCCGAGCGGCTGCACATCTCCAAACACACCAGTGCCCCTCTCGCACGATGCTGCAGGGTCAGATTTAACAAAGGACCGTTTGTGCTGCAGGATTCACCGGAGGCTCTGGCTCCTCGCTGCTGCTCGGTGGCTGATGATAATCCTCAACACACAATGCTTTACAGACTGGCACGCTGTCAGACACATTAACTGTGTTGATGGGAGGTGGAGGGCGGGACCTCCCAGGCTATTTGGAAGTGTTTGTGGCCCTGTAGTCAGTTGCCCCTGTCAGTGTGACTGACGGTAGGCCTGTGACCTCACCTGATGGTCTCTCCCACCACACCTCACATGCTGAATAAATGCGTTTACTGCTTTTAGTTGTGCTGGTTAGGGTAAGGGGCTAGGAAATACTAAGGGTGCTCCGATCAGCATTTTTCGGGCCGATCGCTGGAAGCAGAATCTATTTGCAATTTTTCTGAGCCGGTCAACATGCGATTCTCGCTCTCTCGCTCTCTCGCTCTCTCTCGCTCTCTCGCTCTCTCTCGCTCTCTCGCTCTCTCGCTCTCTCTCTCTCTCTCTCTCTCTCTCTCTCGCTCTCTCTCGCTCTCTCTGTGTGTGTGTTGGTCCACATGTCTTGGAAGAAACAAATTTCCCCAAGGGGACAATAAAGCGTATCGTAATTTCAGTTCATAATCGATGTCACCTGATCGGCCTTTATAGAGACCACCGATCAAACTATATAGAACAATAACGATCGGTGACTGACTGATCAGAACATCCTGAGGAAATACATTATGTCAATGAGCGTCCTCACAAAGATAGAAGTACAAGTGTGTATGTGTGTAGCATTGCTATAAAAGAGTCTGAGACAGAATGCTGCAGCGACTCAGCAGATCTGTGTGTTTATAGGCTGCTGCAACCCTCACGTCCTCACTGCTGCACAATAAGACTCAGTGTTTCAACTCAGGTTGGTAGAATGTTAGGAAGGTCTCTCCAGCCGTCTCTATGCCACACATACCATGTGTGTAAAGCAGCTGGCTGTTGGGTGAAATCCTCCGGGGGGGGGGGGGGCTTCAGTGTCTCCTCAAGGAAAACACAGTTTGTTTATAACAGAACTGCTGACAGATGTTCCTCAGGCAAATAAATATGTATCAGGGGAGCAGCACAGTGTTGGAGGTCAAGATATCAGATACATGAGTGACAAAGAGAAAAGTGTAGAGCAGTGGTTCCCAATCTATTTTCCTTGAAGCCCCCCCCCTGCACGTGGATCTAAGAAAGCAGAGCCCCCTACCTCACTTCTTTAATGAATGTGTTATCTTTAAATAAATGTAATTTATCTTGCTGTTAGACATATTAATACGGACAGTCATGTAATATTACGTCACAAAGGCTGCTGTATAAGCTGTGTGTTTACTACGTGTTTATTTGCATATCGGGCGGGGAAGTGAGATCAGATCAAAAGTGATCACTGAAGAGACGCATATGGAGACGCATTCTAATGCCAGTTGTGAACAGACGTACCTGTGATCCGATCACTGTGGACGCATGTTAATACCAGGTCTGAACGGGGCCACACTGTTTACAGATGATAGTCAGGATGTTTACATGCACACAGAAAACAGGTTACTCAGAGAAATCGTGTTACACAGGTAATCAGACAACACACTACATGCTCTGTAGTAGGGATGTCACGGTACCAGAAATCTAGTAGTCGATACCAATACCAGTGAATTTACACGATTCTCGATACCAATTCGGTACCACGGTAAAAAAAAACAATCAATCCCATGTAAATCAACACGCACTCCTTTATTAAAACATTTGAACATTATCAAAAACAGAGGCATGTAGCCTTTAAGTAATAAATAAAAAGAAACGTCTGTTAACATTGTAAAACAGAACAGAGGCATGTAGCCTTCAAGTATTTAAAACAAACAGTATTGTCTGGATGTCTGTCTTTGAGGTGCTTTGCTAGATTGGATGTATTTCCTCCTTTAGAAAGAAAAGTACGACGGCACCCTTTCTGCACCGCATTCTGGTTTTTGCAAATCTATTGTAACGTTGCGTGTGGTTAACTTGTAGAAGAAGGGAGACTGGAAACGGTTCCTCTTTTGCTCTCAACAGAGCCGGATTTATTCCCTGCCGCAGCTCACAAACTACCCGGAGTTGGAGGTGTGTCGGAAAATAATAACAACTGGCCGGTCGGTCGCTCAGCGTTTTCGCTCTCGTTCATTGCACGTAGCTTAGCTAACTAGCCAGATGCCTTCTTTCACGTCTCGTGTTGTTGTTTTTTTTCCGTGCTGTTACAGCGTTCTTCTTCTTCCTTCATTTCACGGCAGATGAGAACACTTGTAAGCGTATACTGCCCCCATTAGATCCGGAAGAATCGCATCTCCAGTACCTCCGATCCGGTACCAAATGACAATTACAGGCATCATTCGGTACCGAAGAAAATGAGTACCGTCACATTTTTAGAATTTTGGTACCGAGTTGGTACCGAAGTATCGGTTCTCGTGACATCCCTACTCTGTAGTAACCTGTTATACGTGCAGCAGGTCCGTAATCCTTCCAAAACTCTATTCCAGAGATTAAAATCAGCAGTAATCCAGCCACAGGCATGCTTCTTTATAATCCAGGCTAACATGTCCCACGTAGACATATTGTAAAAATCTCAGTTTTGTGCCTGTTGCTGTTGATTCACTTGTTTTTTTTTAATGTGATTTTTCTTGTGTTTCTCTGCAGACTTGTGTTTGTCCCGGGAGCTGCTGCTACATCAGTGAGGGTCTCACTGTTTTAATCTGAAGACTGTGAAGATAAAGGAGAAGCAAAAGGAAAACACGTTACTCCTGAAGTTCGGATGCTGAAATGGGATTTTTATGTTTTCTGTGAATTTGTTTACACCGAAGTCATCTGCCAATACTGCTAGAGAATGTTTGTCTTTGCCCCCTGAATATTCTAATGAAGCCAGAAATGGTACGTCTGCTGCTTAGTGGGGAAGTTTGGTTAAACTGACGTGGCCGTGAAAGAATAGAGTACTGGAGAAATTCCCATCAGAAAAAACACATTGGTGACACTGCTGCTGAACTGAGGACGGTGCGTCGATTGACTCCCTAAATTTAAGCTAAGGTGCAGCGTTGGTTTATTATGTGTTAATCTTTATAAACAGATTCTGCATTTGTACTTAAAATCTGTCGGCGACGGGACAAGATGTCGGTATCGGAAGCGTTCTGGTTTCCGTTTGATCATATGTCCACGGGGGCGATCATCACTGACGTCAGATACACACCACTACTGGAATCCTCTCGCTTCATGTGGCGGAGTTTCTGTTATTTATTTTGTCTAAAAACTAAAGTGAAGTCCGGTCTCATGTCAGATGTTTTACTCTGCTGACAGTTAGGATTGTATTCCCCGTGCTTACCTGCCCCGTGGTGGTGTATTTCCTGTCAGTTGCCTGTCGTCCCCAACTAGTAAACATCATCGCCACGTGTTGCCCTCGTGAGATTTGACGGCTTTATGCACTTAACAGAAAACACAACGTCAACACCCTTTTTTCTATTGTTGGGGGTTTCTCCAGACGTCTGGTTGGTTTACATGGAAGTACACTACATAGGAGTCATGGTTAGTTATTAGGAGGAAGGTGGTGATATGTGTAAAGTCGTGGTATATGTACTTTTATATTGCGATATTGAAAATCCTGTGAAAACAGTAATAAAGTGATAAAATAGTCCCGCTCATTGATTCACAGCATTGCCTACACTGTCCTGAAGCATCCAGAGCTTTTAAGGTGATAGTTGCCTTAGTATGAACGATGATGCCGAATTTGTAACCGGTCGACAAATTTCTTTAGTCTCACAGTAAAAAATCCTATATCATATCACCCGACACTACTGGCCACTGAATAGTTCTACATATTTTTAGCCTGGGTTTTTGTTTTCTTCATAATTCTGCCACCTTTCTAATAGGGATGCACCGATACCATACCAGTATCGGGTATCGGGTATCGGGTCCGATACTGTGCTCATATACTGGTACTCGCAAAATGGCACCGATACCACTTTACTGCAGCGTGACGTTAACCTCACGTCACCATCTTTCGGGTCGTCACGTTCCACCACCCCAACGGTGCGGGCGAGACAGACCGGTGGTGCGCCCGACCCCGCTAGGCCGGGATCCCACCTCAGCCGGCGCGCGCCGGCCCTCACTATCATTGCGCAACAGTTTTTTTTGCCACAGACCCCTTGCGCCTTTTACGTGGGCCGCTGCACGACTGTTGACCGGTGCGCACTGAGGGCAGTCCGCCCCGGTCGACAGTCGCGCATGGCGCTCCGTCACGGTGCCGTGAGGTCCGGGCGGGGAGCGCTGTAAAGCTACTGCCGCGAGCCACCTTCGCCCCGAGCCTTTTCAAGCCGGCCAAGAGCCGGTCGCAGCGCACCGCCTCATATGCGGGACTCCCCAGCCTGCCGTGTGTCGCTCACACCCTCCAGCTGGCTGTTAACGAGGGTCTTTTGGCACAGAAAAGTAATCATATCGGTACTCGGTATCGGAGAGTTCCCAAATGTAAGTACTTGTCCTCGGTCTGAAAAACAGTGGTATCGGTGCATCCCTACTTTCTAAGGTTCACATCAGTGTTGCAAACAGTCTCTCCATTTAGTGCTCAAATATGCATCTCCAGTGAAACTAGTCAGCAGACTTCATAGTTTCACTGGAGATGCAGTCGCTGAGCATTTTGTTGTTTGAGTTTCTCATGGACATATCGGAAAGAATTTTTGTTCGCATGAATGCAAAACGCTATGAAAGTAAATCCCAGGTTAAATTTAAGCAGAATAGTAGTTAAAGAGTTGAGTTTTTTTGTTTTGGTTTTTTTTTGGTTTTTTTCGCCCCTTCCGGGTAATAAAAAGTTTGTTTAATTTTTCAAACATATTGTATCAATACGTTCAAGAAAGCTAGACTGTGTTAAAAAGAAAAGCAGAAACGTGGCCACGTGATGGAGTGAATGTGTTTTTTTTTAATAAGGAGTATCTGGAGACGTGCACGATTTTCACATGCCCAGCGTCACTTTACCCCACTTCTTTGCCTTTTGACTAGAACCCAGTGTGGAGAGGAGGATATTTCAAATTTGACTTCATGGACACTCCTTTGATTTCCTCTGTGATCTCATCGTCTATACCTACGGTGCCTTGAATTTGATAGTCAGGTAAAAATTTGGCTCAAGATCAGCTGCTATACTTTTCTTTGATTTGGCACTCCCAAGTACATTATTCATGGTATATGCTCTCCATCATTTAGTTTCTTCTGTATTTTGAGAGTAATTATGGATGATGCCTATAATGTAATTTGCCCCCAGCCCAAAAAAAATATAGATTTCCAATATTCCTATCTGATCATTTGGAATAAAACATAGTTTTTAAAGGGAACTGAAGACTAAATGGTTGAACGATTTCATCATGTTTAGCTTCTAAAACTGTGATGAACAGGATTTGTTTATTGTTGAGGAATAATAATCACACTTAATAACGCAAGTAATGCTAAAAAAATCAGTCACAGGCCTTTGTGAGGTGGAATTGTGCCTGCGATGGAAAGTGGAATGTGAAAAGTATTTGGAGCGTTTGTAAAAGTGAACCGTCGCTGAATATTGTGACTCGATTTGATATTTTTTTTGCCCTGAAACCAAAGGTCTGAAGTCTGTCGTATGTTGAACTAAACTGGGACCCTGAATGTTGTAAAAGAATCCTATTTCCTTTATAATTGTACTACCTCATGTTTCTGCACACTTTCACGTTTTCTTTACTAAGCCATAGTTTCACTTTTTCCAACAAACAAAGACATTCCTCGGTAAGAGAGGCAGATTTCAAGGCAACAGCTTTTTCTGAAATGTCATCACAGTGTTTGCCGTTTTCCTCGGATTGTGAATGCATCACGTTTCTCTGGAATAAGCGACACTGTTTTTGACTCGTGTCAGTTGCTTGACTGTTTTTGCATATGCATTGTGAGGAAATGGGTTTACAGTCACACAGATGTTTGCACACCTTTAGCTCAACACAGGCCATGATGCACTTTGGTTCATTTCTTGATCTTCTGTGGAAAAAAAAAAGTGTACCTCAGTTCCCCACTTTTGTTTCATTAATGTTTGATTGTACAGGGTTGAAATGATAATCTTGAACTGGAGATGAGCTAATGGTAAGCTTGAGATATAGCCGCTCACACACACAGTTCTGATTTCTGAGGAATTGCTTTAATTTAGAAGAATGTACTTTAAAATATCAAGAGATTTAAGCAAACCCTTAAAAAATATCCCCCCTCGATGTCCCGGTAGCTGCCTCTGGAGGGTTTCCGTCGGTGTTGGAATAACGTACCTGTAAATGTGTTTGCAGGAGCTCCCACTAATAGTTCACACGTGTTACATGCAACATTCTTCTATGCAACTCTGCCTCTGTGGAACAATCGCTGCCCTGGCTGATTGTGTTTTTAGTCCTCTGCTTCTCATCCATGACAGGAACTGTACTTCACATCTGGACCTTTTGTTGTGTTCAGACGACTTGACCCTTTATTTCAACAGAATTTACCGTCCTACGTGATATAGTACACGTTACTAAAGATGTTTGCTTGAATGAAAACATTTTAGTTTTTTTTTTTTATTGCTGACTTTGTACATATCAGGGCTCTGTTTCAATAAAGGTTGGAAATACCTCGAATCTGTGTGAATTCTTAAGATTCGTACGCCAATGACTGACATGTGTATAGGGGACGTGGGAAGGCATTCAGTAAAGTGTAAAGAGAGTGCTGGAGAAACCATGAGCGTGTTTCCATGGCAGTTAGCCGGGTGTGCCGGTTTCGCCCTTCCTTGTGCCCACAGGATCTGGGCAAATGGAATACCTGACAAGATACTGATGATTCTCCACACATGGCCTGTTAATTACAACTTGATTTAAGCTGCTGGACTGATTAAAGGGGACATATCATGAAAGTGCTCGTGCACATCCATCTGGGTATCTGGAGTTCCTACCAACCCACAAACTGAAATAAGACAAGCCAGTCAGTTTTTTTGTGGGCTGTCTTGATCAGAAAACATGTAATTCAACAAGCCATTAACATCTGGCTCCCCTTCCTATGTCACATACATGCTCATTAGAATATACATTACAATATAAATTATTAGAATATCTCCACTCATGGCTCGAGAACTACGACTATTTTCCAAATCACATACTTTTTCTTTTTACTCTTAGTACTTACTGCACCTGCCTTTATAAAGTACATGCTGTTGCATGCAGTATGCATACACTTAGTACATACTACTTTGTCATAACATTGTGCCTTGATCTTTGAATCAACTGCGTTCTCCGAGTGCCAATCTAGCTATTATTATTATTATTAGTAGTAGTAGTAGTAGTAGTAGTAGATTTTTTGTCAGGGACAGACAAACATTGACAGTTGCAGAAGCAGCGTCCCATGGACTGTACACGCGTATGTAACTAAAGCTGGGCACCGATAGTTCAAGTAATCATTAAAAGTACATGTTATAGAGTTTAAAATCTTAAAATCAGTGCACATAATCACAAACAAGAAGAACCATTTTGACAACAACAAAAACAAAAAACATTCAAACAGACAAATGAAACATTTATACTTCTTGGAGTTCTTAAAGAGCTCAGTGGCTGATATCCCATTCACAGAGAGGAGAGCTAACGGGATGTAAATCTACACTGACACAAGATCCAGTTTCTCTGTGTGAAACCGGTCAGGTGAGTTCACTGCATACTGTATCATCAAGCACAACGTGGCTCATTAAACCTATCCGGAGTGTGTACACACTCCTGATGTAATGAATAACATGTTATTAATTCATCGTTTATAAATAGGAATGAAATATAATTATTAATTACCAAATGTAACGGTCTGTTTATTATTCTATTTACTTTGAGTCAAATGTAATTCATCAATTTGTAATTGATCACAGATTAACACTGTTATTATTCTTTTGGTACACTCTGGACTCCATGCAGGTCGACATGGGTCATACTGTAACACGCACAGTAATAAAGTTCCTATCATGGACACATTTTGTATGTTACATTTAATATTTACCACATTCTTGAGTATATTATTCGTGTGTCAGAGTTTTCTCTCTGCAGTTTGAGCGTAAGCTCTGACTGCTCTCAGAATCTGGAGTCTACAAGCCATGATCTGTCTAATTAATTAACAATAGCGCACTCATTCCTCCTCAGAGTTTCCCAGCCCTGAAACAAAGCACAGTTGGAATGAGACAGGCTAAACATTGTATGACAATCAGCATGCAAAAGCAGGATCCCTCTGTTTGTTTCCAGTAGTTGTTCCCCTCTCACTACTCCGGTGGGACGAAGCGTTCTGCAGCCACTGGAAGCAGCTCAGCCCAAATGTCACTGACCAGTTTAACCAGCTTAACACTATGGAATGCATTTGGAGTGCACCACACAACAGTGGTGTTCATCCTTTATACCCTCCACTAGACACCTCCTCCCTCTACACAGTCATCCATCAAGTCTTAAAGAGATAGTTCGGTATCACGCCAAAACGTGTAATAGACCTGCCTGCAAAAAACTGCATGTGATGATCATAAAGTGGGCATGTCTGTAAAGGGGAGACTCGTGGGTACCCATAGAACCCATTTACATTCACATATCTTGAGGTCAGAGGTCAATGGACCACTTTGAAAATGGCAATGACAGTTTCTCTTTCGCCAAAACAGGAGGCTTATTTAGCCTCGTTTCGACATGCCAACATGACATGATTGTTACCACTGGAATCCTTTGCTTTTCTAGTTGATATATGTACCTTCACTCTAGTTAACGGATAAGGCCGATCATATATTTGGTCTTGTCAACAAATCCCATGAAAAGACCAAAACCAATGTTGTGTTTTTGGCTCTCTGTGCCTCTCAGCTCCAAGTCCATCGGTTCCTGGAGACGTAAATCTTTAAGAGCAGACCTCAAGTATTTAGTTTCATTTTTACAAAAGACTCAGTCATTTCCCAAAACAGCTGGACACCGTTTGTTTTCATCAAATGCTACTCAAACAAGAGGAGGGTGCATTTGTTGGGGTCAAAATAAACACTGTGTGTGTGTTCGTGGTAATGGAGGAACATTTCATTACAGTTTTACTAGTTTTTGGAAAACAATGGAGCTCTATGGCTCGGACGGATGATAACAGGGTTTTGATACACACACAGTAGTTGTTAGTAGATACATTCATTGCTGGTTTGGGGCCGTACATGAGGGTTTGAAAATAAGAGAAATGCAGAATATCAGCTGAATTATGATTGAGTGATCCACTGATTCAAAGGTCATGTGTTAACCATTTGATGTTAGCCTACGTTGGTTTAGTTTAGTTGAACATCGTGTCGGTATAAAGATCACACGTCTCTTGACTTTTTGATTACTCACATAAATGAATAGTAGTTTAAAAAACTGTGATCACTGAAGTGACTGTGATCTATCTATCTATCTATCTATCTATCTATCTATCTATCTATCTATCTATCTATCTGTCCATCTCAGGTTGCCCTGCCAGAGGAGGTATAAGCCTGGTTTCCTGCTTTATTACTGTAAGTGTTTTTCACAGAAAGGACAGATCATCATACAGATTACAGTCAATCAGCCTTCTATATCCAACCTTTTCCCTTTAAAGGTGACAGATGTCAAACATTATTATGTATTTTGGTATTTATTTATTTATTTATTTATTTATCTCTCCTCCTCACACATATACATGCACATTCCTCTGGTTACAGTACAGCATATATTTAAAGACATTGAAAAAAATTAAAAATGTGTTAATTAAAAAAAGGTAAACTACGAAACACCTTAAACTGTTCCTTTCATTTCCGTAACTTCTTCCTGAGTGTTTCAGTGCAGAGGACAGCTGCTGTTGAAACATCTCAGGCCAAAAGATATTCAACGGTGCCACCAAGGGGTGAACTATCTGCACTACAATACATTCATTTACCGTGGACTAGATGACAGTCGGTCTGATTCCAGTGAAACTATTTCAGCTCAGGCTTCAGCAAGGCCTCCAGCAGCAGATCAGCCTTCTACGAACAGACCCAGATCAGACCTTCGACCTGCAGTCGGAGCTCCGGAGGAAGAGCTGTATTCCAAATCTTTTTAACTTCACCCCATAGTTTAATGATTATTATGCAGGTCAAAACTTTTTTAAGTAGCTTTGAAGAGTAATTTAACACCAAGTTGAAAAAAAACTGAAGCTACCCCGTGCACCACAGTAAACCAAATGAAATCATAAGAAATCAAAATTCCAGCACACACTAGGGTGCTGGCATAAACTCCATTTTATTGGTAATTTACATTAAAAACAAGAAAGAGCGAACTACGAGCTTCACATGTGGGTTCATCAGATTCTCTTTGAGCTTGATTGCCGTAATGGTGTTGCAGTGGTTAGTACTGTCGCCTCACAGCAAGAGGGTTGCAGGTTCAAACCCAGGTTGGGACCCTTCTGTGTGGAGTTTGCATGTTCTCCCCGTGTTAGCGTGGGTTTTCTCCGGGTTCTCTGGTTTCCTCCCACAGTCCAAAGACATGCAGGTTAAGTTCATTGTTGACTCTGAATGTGCCGTAGGTGTGAATGTGAATGGTTGCTACACCGCTACAGCTCCATCACAAGTCAACATTAATAATAGGCAGCAGCAACTTCATATAAATATTAATATAAACTAAAGAAATACATTTCTATTACGGGATACAAAAAAATTAAAAGTAGAGAGTAGGTATTTCCATAGGTAACTGATCATCAATATTTCCATAAGGTACCATCAATATAATAGATAAGGTACATATAAAAAAACTAGTAGAAAAAATGTAAACAAAAACATAATAATTAAAAAATCATAAATATCAGGTTGAAAAGCAGTGTTTCACTGTCCTTTCTGGTGGATAAAACTGTAACCAGCCACCAGTGATGTCACCGTGTACTGGAGTACATCACTGAAACAAGGTGAGCAGATGAACCACTGGAGGTCAGTAATCACAAGCTTCTCAGGGTGTATTGTGCTTTAAGGTTGTTAAAGTCATCTGAAGCCATCCTGTCTGATAGTATCTCATAGACAGTAGATCCTGTATTTGATTGAAGATATCATGTTTACACTCAAAACCCATCTTTTTGCCATAACTTTCTATTAGTTAGCTGGTGGGTCGGTCTCAGTCTCAATGTATAATTTCAGCCTGGTAGTCCTGCCGACGAGAACATTATTCATTTTTAAGCTAGCACCTCTCAATAACCCTCTGTTGTTTATATCCCACAAACACTGCTGTGTGCCTCTCTCTCTCTCTCTCTCTCTCTCTCTCTCTCTCTCTCTCTCTCTCTCTCTCTCTCTCTCTCTCTCTCTCTCTCTCTCTCTCTCTCTCTCTCTCTCTCTCTATCTCTCTCTCCCCTCTCTCTCCTTTTACTCAGGCTTCTCTGTGCTGGACCATCAGTCGTCCTGTGACGTCTCTCTGCCTCTCTGGCGGTGCCTCATTCCACATGACAGACCTGGACCTCCGTCCTCCAGGAGATTTAGCCTCTCTAACAACTTACCTCAGTCTAAGGAGGCTTATTGGCATCATGGGTAACATACGTTAATATTACTAAGCAACTGTGAATTAAAAACAAAAATATGGTCCTCTCTCTAGGTTCATGGTAGATAGGAGGTAGTGTTGCTCGAGCTCTATCTATCTTGACGTGGAGAGGAGGTCGTGTTGCTCTGTCTCTGCCTATATGGCGCGGAGAGGAGGTTGTGTTGCTCAGGCTCTATCAATCTTGACGTGGAGAGGAGGTTGTGTTGCTCGGGCTCTATCTATCTTGACGTGGAGAGGAGGTCGTGTTGCTCTGTCTCTGCCTATATGGCGCGGAGAGGAGGTTGTGTTGCTCAGGCTCTATCAAT
The DNA here is from genome assembly GCF_043250625.1 of Sebastes fasciatus. Classification (NCBI taxonomy): domain Eukaryota; kingdom Metazoa; phylum Chordata; class Actinopteri; order Perciformes; family Sebastidae; genus Sebastes; species Sebastes fasciatus. The sequence continues at coordinate 40,430,635 of NC_133795.1, read as the reverse complement.
CTTGACGTGGAGAGGAGGTTGTGTTGCTCGGGCTCTATCTATCTTGACGTGGAGAGGAGGTCGTGTTGTTCTGGCTCTGCCTATATGGCGTGGAGAGGAGGTTGTGTTGCTAAGGCTCTATCTGGTTGGCGTGGAGAGGAGGTCGTGTTGTTCTGGCTCTGCCTATATGGCGTGGAGAGGAGGTTGTGTTGCTAAGGCTCTATCGATCTGGCGTGGAGAGGAGGTCGTGTTGCTCTGGTTCTACCTGTATGGCGTGGAAAGGAGGTTGTGTTGCTAAGGCTCTATCTGGTTGGCGTGGAGAGGAGGTCGTGTTGCCCTGGCAGTGAAACTGAAGATGCAAAACAAATGTGCATTTAATAAGATAATATAAAACCAACTAACACAAATTGAACCTGAGGTTCTTGGGGCAGTTGCACGCTTTGCCCAGTTGGTAATCCATCCTTTTGATTGACAATATCCTTTGTCATTAGGCAGCACTAAATCTATGTACAGTGTATTGAAACAGAGAAACAGGAATGCAGAGTCGAATGAAGAAATACAATTCATTTTTTGATTTTGAGATAAATGGATTTTGCAGGTATTCCATCACAGTGATGGTCATTATATGTTACATGAAGTATATATTGGTCCATGTAATATCTGAAAAGCAAGACTTGACGAATGCTGGAATTACGCCAAAGATCAACTTCATCAAAATAAACTTGTGTCTGAAAAAGTTTGTTTAAAGATCCCATATCGTGCTCATTTTCAGGTTCATACTTGTATTTTGTGTTTCTACTAGAACTTGTTTACATGATTTAATGTTAAAAAACACATAATTTTCCTCATACTGTCAGCTTGAATATACCTGTATTTACCCTCTGTCTGAAACACTCCGTTTTAGTACATTTCAACGGAATTGCAACAGAATTGCGTTGCTAGTCAATAGTTTGGGTCCATGTTTACTTCCTGTCAGCTGATGTCATTAACATCCACTGCAACAGGAGATAAACTGGGACACATTTAGAATGTTTTTGTTTAAAACTGTGTAATGGTCTAAATATTGTATATTTGTGACATCACAAATGGACAGAACTCCTGACGGCTTGTTTCAAACGCAGTTTCTAAATACGGGCTCTCTGTATTTCTCTGTATATTGAGCGTTTTGATAGTTTAACAGTATTTATATAGCATTTAAACCTGCTTTATAACATAAAAGACATGAAAATCTCACTTTTTACAATATGGGACCTTTAAGTTTTAGTTGTAAGTAGTAGGTTACTCTTAACATGGTATCACCCCACTATACCTAGCATTGTCAGTGCTACATTTTGAATTATGTTGGAAAACGCTGAATATAGTGAAACTCATTTACTGTAACTTCAGATTCATTTTTTTTTTTTAAATATATATGTATATTGAGCGTTTTGATAGTTTAACAGTATTTATAAAGCACTTAAACCTGCTTTATAATATAAAAGACCTGTAAATCTCACTTTTTACAATATGGGACCTTTAAAAAGAACTTGAAATTATTAAGGCACAAATATGAGGCCCTATATGTACATACGTGGAGTCCTATAGTACTACATGAACTTTCAGGATCATCTATAAATGTCCCAAGCCTGAATGCTTCTTGGAGGACGAATAATATCATGTTTTCATTTCATAAACGCAGAATGGCGGGTGCTTTGGCAGCCTTATAGGGGCAGCACAACACTGTGTAAAAAACAAGGTGAGGGGCATGAAATGAATGCCCAGTCACAAGTTTGTGTAAATGCAAAAAAGAAACTGAGATTAAAAGATTTTAAAATTTCATAACAACATGCCGCGGCAAGCTGAGAGCCTGCTTAGATTTCATGTGTCTGCATAGTTTCAAATCAATCTCTAGTGGCTCATACCAGCATAAACACACTCACACTCGCTGGGAAAAACCCAGCATGAGAAAATATCTCCTGTGAAGTGATGTGAGGTGAGAACGAGGCAGCTCATGGATACCGTCTCGCCCGGTGGACTGTTGTTATTGTATCAGCAGATGCTTCAGTGTATTTTAGGCTGAATGAGTAATTTCCGTTTACATACTTCTTGCTAACAACTGATTTCAGAGCCAACTGAAAACACTGGTGGTCTGTCTTCGGTGGACAGATGTGGAGAAATGAGCGAGGTTGACTTGAAATGGAAATTCACTTTTGATGTTAAAGTGAAATGTGACTGAGAGTTGTGATGCTTTTCTCTACATATTATTCCAAAGCAAAGCAGTCAGCGCACACACACAGTTGAATTCAAAGTCAATGTATGAACACCGGACCTGACGTACAGTTCGATCTGACTGGAAACGTCGTGTATAAACCTGTCAGGCTTACGGTAAATCATCTCTTTCATCACTAAAGTCCTCTGGAACTCACTGGACCCTCCCGGTGAACTTTATCTCGGTATGTGGGAAGAAGACTCAACAGTTGACAGGAATAAAATGAAACACTTGTCTAAAAGGGCGGATGAGATTCCAGTGGTGAGCTTGGTGGAGTTCTGAGAAAGCTCACTAATATCATCTATTATCACGTTATTGTGGACACACAAATCGAACAGAGTTCAAAAGGGGAAGTCTGTCTGCGAGTGTTACCTGACTAAATTGACACTGAGTACACTAAGCCCCCAGGAAGTGCGCCGGTCGTCGATCCCGACTTTCGTAGTGGCCAATGGCCAATGGCGGTACTGCATCTTCCGTGTCCGTCACGTGATGCCATTGGGCCCAAAAAACCTTTTTCCCATAGACTTACATTGGGAAAGGGACGTCTGTAACTCAACGGACAATTTTTTTTTTAGGTGAATCAATTCTCCAGTACGAACACCTAAATAGCCCTTATTTAAAAAAATTCAGTTTTTAAAGTTGTAAAAACACAGTAATAGCCGAATCCAGAGTTCTTTCACTTCCTCCGTTCATGTGAATGAGACCCAGACCGTGGCTGGAGAGCAAGCGTCGTCACGTACCGAGTCATGTGACCGAGCAGACGCTACTGCGCATGTTCCATGTACCCAAGATCTGGGTACTTTTCCAGACGGAAGTCGAGCCATTTAGGCTTCATGCGCCACTGAGCAACTTTCATAGGAATGAACGGGGCCCCGCCTCAAACGCTGTATCCAGTTCTCTTAAAGGTCCCATATTCTAAAAAGTGAGATTTTCATGTCTTATAAAGCAGGTTTAAGTGCTATATAAATACTGTAAAAGTATCAAAACACTCAATCCATGGAGAAATACACACAGCCCGTATTCAGAAACTGTGCGTTTGAAACAAGCCGTCAGGATTTCTGTCCATTTGTGATCTATAATATTTAGACCATTTCAAGGTTTTAAACGTAAACATTCTAAATGTGTCCCAGTTTATTTCCTTGTTGCAGTGTATGTGAATGTCATCAGCTGACAGGATGCAAACATGGACCCAAGCTGTTTCCTAGCAACGCAATTCAGTTGTCATTCCGTTGAAAAGCGCTAAAACGGAGTGTTTCAGACAGAGCATGAAAACAGGTATATTCAGGCAGACAGTATGAGAAAAATAATGAGTTTTTTTTAACATTAAAGCATGTAAACATGTTTTAGTAGAAACCCAAAATACAAGTATGAACTTGAAAATGAGCACGATATGGGACCTTTAATCCATCCGTGGAGTACACTGACACTGACGACACTGACAGAGCACAGAGTTGAACCCTAATGCAGTGATTTGAGCTAAATGCTAACAAATGCTAACATGCTCACGCCAACAAAGTTAATATATTCATTTTTAGCAGTTATAATGCTCACTATGTTCACCATTGTAGTTTAGGTGTTTAACACGCTAACATTTGCTATTCAGCACTAAACATAAAGTCCAACTGAAGCTGAGGGGATTCATCACACTACGGTTTTACCTGCAGGACCAAGCTTTCGCTTTCAATTCTAAAGTCAAGTCTACAAGCATTCATGTCTCAACTAGTTCAAGTGTTGCAGCAGGTAAGTCAAGTCCTCATTTATATGACTCATGTTATCGTACTCTGCATTTGACCTTTTGACGGAACCGCTATTATTGTTTGCTGTTAAATCCAGACATAGTTGTAAATGTTTGACTCAGGCTGATTTACTGCTAGTTCAATTGTTCAATTTTAATCAAGTGAAAACATTTGCACACCCTCCCTTTACAGTTTTTATACATTTTTATACATTTTTAATATGTACACATTTAATCTGTCAACTGTGTGTATCTCTTTTATTTATTATAATGTGCATATTTTATTGTATTTATCTTATTTATTCTACTTGATTGAGAAAACCACACAAGAATTCTAATGCTTTATACCTGAGAAAGTGGTAAATAAGAGTTTTGAATCTTGTGTAGACAATACATGGAGTACATCAAGTGAAAGCCGATAAGAATCCCACCAGTCTGTCTCTAGTAAATCTAATTCAACCACTAGGTGGAGACAAATCACCATTTTAGTTTCTCCCACTCCTTTGTAGCTGTGGTGAGAATCACAATTTATTCAACGCATTAACACAACTTGTGATTTTTTTAGTTGAAGCGGAATCAGTTTCATATGAAACTAGAACACCTAATGAATCCATCGGTACCAACCACGTCATACTAGCTTGTCGCAAAGAAGGTTAAATAACGTACCAAACTTAACGCTAAATATTGGTGAGGAAAAAATGTCATGGCCATTTTCAAAGGGGTCCCTTGACCTCTGACCTCAAGATGTGTGAATGTTAATGGGTTCTATGGGTACCCACGACTCTCCCCTTTACAGACATGCCCACTTTATGATAATCACATGCAGTTTGGGGCAAGTCATAGCCAAGTCAGCACACTGACACACTGACAGCTGTTGTTGCCTGTTGGGCTGCAGTTTGCCATGTTATGATTTGAGCATATTGTTTTATGCTAAATGCAGTACCTGTGAGGGTTTCTGGACAATATTTGTCATTGTTTTGTGTTATTAATTGATTTCCAATAACAACTATATATATATACATTTTCATAAAGCAGCTTATTTGTCCACTCCTAGGTTTATAAGAGTATTAAATACTTAACAAATCTCCCTTTGAAGCTGCAGTGGGTAGAAATGGAGCTAATGTGATTATAAAAAGTTATTTTTATATAGTTTTCTCACTATATCCTGACAGTAGAGCATGAAATAGGTTATCTGAAAAAAATCATGTGCCTCTGTGTCCTCCAGTGCTCCTCACGGCATCTGCAAGATTTCACAGACCGGAGGAAAACAAGCCGTCAGAGCTGATCTGGAGTCTGCTGTCCAGCTTCCGTCTATGAGAGCCACGAGTCAATCAATAAGTCATGTGTGGGTTATAAAACAGAACCATTTCTTGGGTGTAATGCAAGTGAAGAGAGTTTGTCATGTTTCATGTGTTTATGAGAAGAAAGTGTTCAATGTGGTTAGAGTTTAGGGTACAGTGTTATTTATTGCCAGTGTCATTGTTAGGGAGTAGTGCTGAGATGGAAGCAGAATACGATGTGTAGCGGATGTCAACCTAAAGCATTATCTTTTACATTTTGCCGGTAAGCTGGTGATGTTATTTAGCAATTCTGTGTTAGGGGCAATGTTTACACTGTACTTCTGTCACACTGTAATTTGTGATTAATCAAGATTAACCACGGGCAATCATGTGATTAAATATTTGAATCGATTGGCAGCCTTTGTGCACATACAACGAATTTGACTTTTTTTTGCATCTCTCTCAGTTTACTTAAACAGAAATATAAATAACAGCTAGGGACGATAAGGACAACAAAGCTGGACAGATAAGAGCAAAGTGTAGACTGGACTATGCAATATGTACACAAGTGTGTGGTATGCAAACATTTTACAGCATCATATGTAATAAATCTAGATTCAGTTGCTGTCTAATGTTAGTCTCCGTGTTGGAACACTTGTTCGTTCAGACCATGCATGAGTTGATTATGGAATCTTTGAAATTATGTCTTAATGCCGTTTTTAATCTTATGTTATGACATTCAGATAGAATTCAGTCAGAATCAAAGTGAATGACGTCACCATCCACACAGCACCATCAAACAAACCAGCCAAAGCTGAGAGCATGCAGAGACCAAATGCAGTCCCTGATGATGAATCACAAATAAACAGAGGCCACAGGTGGATGCTCCAAGGACGGGGGGGATCGTAGGTGCATATCACCCATTAGCAGTGGCATTTATTATTTTATGATTCAATACAATAGCTATAGCTGTAGAGCAAGCTGTGGCCAAGACAGCAGTGCCAGACATGGCAATCAGGAAAGGAAACTAAATATGATCTACACCACCTGTACAGACAGAAAGCTCAGACTATGACAACTCTGGAAGTCAGTCACCATCCGCATCCGCATCCGCAACCTCAACACACACACACACACACACACACACACACACACACACACACAAACACACATACACACACATATGCATGGCTCACTCATAATTTCAAGGCCTAAACCCGTCTGTTTGGTCCCACTGGGCTTAGGTCATTTGAGAACTCTAATTGGATGCTGTGTGATAGGCCTGCAATTTCCTTTATGAGAGGCATCTGTTATAGATGTCCATTAGCCGGCATGCTCTGCTTTCCTTGGTGGAGAAAAGCTCTCATACCAAACCTGTGTTTAGTCACACGACTGTTGGACTGTACGTGTTGTTTAGTCATAGGTGGTTTCCCATCAGGTTTCCAAAATAGGGCTCAGAGCCAAGGTTAGAAATGGTCTATTTATATATTCATATCTATCCTAACTCTTGATAGTGTTGGTACTTCTTTGGAGTGACTGTGATAAAGACCTTAAAGTAGGCTAATCAGGTTTGCTTTGTTCAGAAATATTCACTTGCAGATAGACTTTAGTAAAAAAAACACATAGGAGCTACGCGAGGCCTCTGCTAAACCAGCTGATGAGAGCAACTCATCAGACACTACATATTTCATTTCTAAAAACTAAGATGTGGTCTTAGAGAAATTCACTTTCTAATGTGACTTTCAGTTATATTTACAATTGTTTTTTTTTTTATTCTGAAATTACAGTAATGAGTTTCAGTATATTCAGTGTTCTCCAACATAATTCAAAATGTAGCACTGACAATGCTAGGTATAGTGGGGTGATGTCATGTAACTAACCTACCTAAAACTTGACTGACAGAACCTGAAGGCGATGCAGGCTGCTGCTGTCGTTCCGTAACCGTGGAAGAGAAAGTGTATCCATGCAGACAAACAATTTAACTAGAAACAGGAGTTGCCATTAAACTACAGCATTTAAGGCAGTAAACTTTATTAAAGACTAACGTTTCGAGTCAAAAAAAAAAAAAGCAAAAAAAAAAAATTTTAAAAATGTGACTCTGATGAGTTGGCGTCGAAACTTTAGTCTTTAATAAAGTTTACTGCCTTAAAGGTCCCATATCGTGCTCATTTTCAGGATCATACTTGTATTTTGTGTTTCTACTAGAACATGTTTACATGCTGTAATGTCCAAAAAAACCACTTTATTTTCCTCATACTGTCGGCTTCAATACGCCTGTATTTACCCTCTGTCTGAAACAGCTTGGGTCCATGTTTGCTTCCTGTCAGCTGATGACATTCACATACACTGAAACCAGGGAATAAACTGGGACACATTTAGATTGTTTAAGTTTAAATCTGTCTAAAGGGTCTAAATATTGTATATTTGTGACATCACAAATGGACAGAAATCCTGACAGCTTGTTTCAAATGCAGAGTTTCTGAATACGAGCTGTGTGTATTTCCCTGTGGATTGAGCGTTTCGATACTTGCACAGTATTTATATAGGACTTAAGCCTGCTTTATAATATAAAGACATGAAAATCTCACTTTTCTATAATATGGGACCTTTAATTACTATTAAAAATACTAAGTATCCTGCTGAGTATTGTGCAGTTTATTGTTTGGTAGATGATTTTATAGGTATTGCATTAGCTTGTAGGAAATCATGTGTATTAACTTAAGCGTTGACATGGTGGACTAATAACATACAGTGCAATTCCAGATCATGTTGAATCTTTTTCACAGAATACTGAATCTTTCTAAAGGGACTGTTTGTAAGAATCAGAAATGTCTTGTTAACAGCGACACCTGTGGCCGTTAAGTCAACGAAAGTCAGCGTTCTGTTGCTCACGCTCGCGCTTGTGCTCGCTCTACATAGACATGAACGAAAAGGTAATTTTATTTTATTTCTTACTATGGCCAGAGTGCAAAGTTCATTATTCTCAATTTCAGTTTCACTCTATGTAATTCATGACATATTACATTAAACACTGTCCCTTGTGATGGTTGGGACCTGGAGCCAGTGATCCGTGTTGGTTGTTTGCTGTTCGTGCTCAAAGCAGAATCATCCCACAGCATTTAGTTTTTTCCTTATTTATTTGTAAAGAAGGCAAAAATATGAGCAAAGCAAATTGTAGTTCCACATTTACATTTTTCCACAGTTCCACAGTAGGCACTTTATGGCAGTATTGGTGTTTGGAATTTTACACCAAAGTAAAACATACAGTAGGCAGCCCTGCAGATTAAATGCAAAGCCAAGAATAATCACAAAATGAATCAAACTGCCTGTATGTCGCCTGTAACCTACACACTGTACATGAGTGAATGTGAATGTATGGCCTGTACAAGTTCAGATGAGTGTGGAGTCCAGGAGGTTCAGGACTCAGATAGTCGCCCTCCCAGACCTCTGCAACCAAATCCTACTGCTGCTCCTACCAGACTTACACCCCTTTCACACCCAGGACTCAACCAGGGTTGATTTTGTGTATGAAAGGGTTGATCGACTCGCCTCTGCGACCCAGGACGAGAGGTGGGTCGGACCGGGGTCGATTTCGATATGAATGGCACGGACCAGGGTCGCTAACAACCGGAGCGACGGCAGCAGGAATGATTTCAGAACAACACAGATATGTGGCGAGACTTTGAGGTGCATTAAAGCGCTTCGAGCGGTCGGAAGACTTCTAAAAGCGCTATATAAATGCAAGTCCATTTACCATTTACCATTTACATGCATCATTCTGAGACATTTTATGGTTTTGCACAAATTGATGATACCACTATCATCTCCTCTCTCTGTAATCCTCCAGAGGATAGGTTAACCCTGGTCCAACCCTGGTCATTGGTATGAAAGGTGTTAGGTTTTGTTTTTAAGCTGGACCCCAAAGCAGAGACTGGCACAGGTAAGTAAAAAATTAAACAGAGTTTATTTTACAACAAAGAGAAAAAACGCAGGCAGAAGGGCAAGGAGCTGCCTGGCCGGCTCGTGGCCTCGGAGGGATCGGACCACGAGGACTAAGCACATGGAAAACTCAGTCACTGAAGACGCGGAAGCAGCAGCAGCAGCGAGGCAGACCGGAAGATCTGACAAGAAGACAAAAAAAACACTGGTAAGTAACAAAGCCACAAGTGAACACTAGAAAGATCTCAAACTAGAAAATCTACTCAGATGGAACGTGATGCAGTACCGAACAAGACGGAATTATCTGGCGCCGTAGTGGAGTGGAATCCAGGCTTTTATGGTGAGGTTGATGAGGTTGAGTGAGAACCGATGTGCGTCCTCTGCTGCTGCAGGCGGAGCCAGCCACACCTCCGCCACACACAGGCCCTGCCAAGAGAAAAATACAGAGAGGAAGAGAACAGAGAGAACAGGCGAACACAACACAACCAACAACAAAAAACAGAACAACAGAATCACAACAAAAGGGGTAATAGTGAGCACTCCATCATGGTTAGTATTCCAGAATGTAGAGCTGGCTACAAGCTGTGTACCTCTGTATTATTATTTATTTGGTATCTTATGTTATTGGGCTTGTATGACATATTGTAAATTACATCTTTAAAAGGGAAATGGACAGCTGCAGTTTTTAATATGAAGCAATCTTTGACAGTTGTACGGTGCTATTTTCACTCCACTGTCCACATGGTCTGCATTATAGAACACAGAATGTGTTCATTCAGCTGCACAGGCCACAACTGAACTGTTGGTCATGTTGGTGGAAGTGGAAGCACCGTACACCTTATTGGGGCATTCAGACCGAAAGTGGCACACACACACATGGCTACAAGTCCAGTTTGATCAAAGAATGAATGAGTTGAAGGATTGTCAGACGCCAAAACACAACAACTCTGAACTTAGCTGCAACTACTCATTATTTTCATTATCAATTAATCTGCCGATTATTGTCTCTATTATTCTCTTAGTGGTTGAATCAATAAAATGTCAAAAAAAAATAGTGAAATATGTCTATCATTATTTCCCAGAGCACCAAGGTAACAGACACTCACACCTGCTTCATGCAGTAGAGGTGTGAAAGTAAGCCAGATTTTACAACTACTTGAACTGTCATTTTTTTATTTATATGAATGAGTGCAAGAATGCTTTTAAGGAAAGACTCGGTATATGGTAGGTAGAAACTGTTGAAGTATGCACTTATAATGTCCGAGACACACCTCACCTGAACCTATCTCTCTAGTTTAATTAATCAACTTTAATTAACCACCCAAATGAAAACTAAAGGAGTAGTAGTTATTTGTGAAACTGCAGTGAACGGTTGAACAGAATATGCGTACTATCAGCTGGAACAGGAAACATTCTGTGGTTTTGATGCTGAAATATAAAAACAGAAAAACAGGATGTCACTTCCCCGATAGGTGTGGGTGTCAAGAACAAGACTATAAAAACATAAAAAGATCAAAGATGTTACTTAGAACGGATGATCCAATCATTTGGTGATGTTTAAGTTTGAACCATATATGGATCCAGAGACGAAGGATGCTCGGAAAAAAAGTATAAATAGAGAGAGACAACAGAAAACGGGGCTTTTTGGGCTTTTTCTTTTTTCATTTTGAGAGACTTTTTTAAATTTGTAGCCCTTTTTGGGAGAAATATTTCCTGAAAGGCTTTTTTGACTTTGTCATTAGAGCATTTTTTAACCGTTTTGACTTTTTGTTGTTATTTTGTAAAAATTGTATTTTTGTAACTTGAGACCTTTTTATTATTGTTAAAAAGAAAGGTAAGAGAGCTCCTACCTTGAGAAAAAGCTCACAGTAGATATCAATTTGTTCTAAATTCCTAGCAGCAAATAGCTAAATACTTTTCAATCAGGGTCTGAAATTGACTTTTTTCACTTCCTGCCACTGTGGCAGACAATATTTATCTTTGTCTGCCACTCAGAAATTTGATCTGCCACTTTTGAAATCTCTGCGCTTCATAAGAGAATAACATTTCAGATTGGATATCATTCAATGCTCAATATATTTGACATAAAAGCCATTATATACACAGTAAATTATAGTGTTCAAATTACACCGTGGCTTCTGGGGGAGCCCTGTTTTTTGAGCATGGGACTGTAATTTGTTATTGTCATCTATTGTGGTTATTTTTTATAAAAACACACAATTCAAATGATTGTGATTATTTAAATAATTGCTTTGATTAAAAAACATCTCGGTAAGTTGTTAGGAAGTTAAACAGGTCATAATTCTCTCTCTAATATCTATTTTATATTGATGTGAAAACATCTCCTACAAACAACTGGATTTATTAAATATTCTCGCCAAAAACTTAATTTTACGAGATTACATTTGAACGCATCATGACAACGTTGTAATTTACCTTCACCGTATAGTCCTTTTTTCTGAGCAGACTTTGAACGCCTTATAATAATAACTCAATGGCACCGCCGTTGACGTTCGTATCTCCGTTATTTATCCAAGCAGGACTGTGCGGCCCACCGGCTGCTAACAGCTAACGTTACTAACACTCCTCCTGCTGATTTCAACACACATTTATCATGGAAAAACAGGGTGCATCCCGTCAGGTTTAGTAGCTCCATGTTGTTGAGCACTTTTTTTCTCTATGCCGTGTCTCCGGTCCAAAAAAAACTGAAACATGATACAGCGTGCGTACGCGTCATTGTGCATGCGTAACTGTCGGAGCATCAATAAGAGGAATCGATAGACGCAGAGGCATGAGATGCCAAGAAAGCGGACAACTACTGTTCTCTATTCCACTAGCATTTTCCCTGCCTGCCAAAGTGGCAGATATCCTGATGATTTCACCCGCCACTGCCGACAATTTACCCGCATTTGGCGGGTGGCGGGTGCTAATTTCAGACCCTGGTTGCTAGTCCAGTCCCAAAACTCCTACTACACACACATTTCTGTTGCTATCTGGCTGTCGGACCTACTGATCTGAAATTAAGTGATACAATGCGGCCGGTGATTTGAAGATGAAGTTGAGCCCGGTTTCAACACCCTCTGCATCATCACACCCACTGTGTCAATGCAGTGGCCTCATTGAAATAGATGAGGGGGTCTGCATTTGTTCACACAGTGCTAATGTTGGTGTGAACACAGCCTTGAAGCGTCTACACGCCCATAGTGTGATGAGATGAGAGCTCTTCTCAAGGCTGTGTGGGCGTGTACAGACCGTGCTTGATTGACGGCTCCCTCATTCTCCTGCTAGCTTTGCTGCACACTTTGAGGTCTGATCAACCAGGGTTATTGAGAATGCCCCGTGTGGTCTTTAAACTTTTAAAAACCTTCACTAGTATACTGTCTGAGGGATGTGATACGATACGAGAGCACCTGTAGATTCATGACTTTGTGTGATGTATTTCCTAAATGAAGCAAGAAGAGCTGCAGCTCATGCAGAGGAGCTCGTACAATCACTTGCCACCAACTGCAGAAGAGCAACAGCACACTTCATATTCGTCTGACAGCTCTATGGAGAGATCATCAGGGGCCGTCGGGGAGCTGGAGGTCTTCATCATTAAGTACGACCAGGGTGGTTTGGTGGACAGTGACATGGCAGCTTCCACGCAGCAGAGACTCCAGCAAACCCACCTGTACATGAAGATATGAACGACTTTGAGAGCAGATTGAGTCAGAATCTTGGCCCTCTGCACCTGCAGAACCAGCTCATCCCCCAACACAGCCAACTCCCCACTTACTACAGCTCAGCGCATCACTGGCCTTCAAGATACAACATACTGGTCAACAACCTGATACCTGACAGGTTCTATAAATTCTCTGTCAAGAGAGTAGATGCTGTAAACTTGGTGTGTGGACCTTGGATCAACACCATCATCCTAAAGACCTTGGGTATGTCCAAGTAAGAGCAAGATGTCCCTTTTTGAACATGATGAGAATGAAGAGAATGCACGGCTTGTGTGTTTATATAGATAGAAATATATTTGACCTGTTTTATTGTTTATCTTAAAGAGACAGGGCGCTAAAACGGAGCGTTTCAGACAGAGGGTGAATACAGGTATATTCAGACAGACAGGAGGAGAAAAAGAATGTGTTTTTTGAACATTAAAGCATGTAAACATGTTCTAGGAAAAAAAAATATATATACAAATATGAACCTTGAAATGAGCATGTCTCCTTTAAGTTAACTGCTCCAAGCAATCACTACCACAGCTAACAGTCAACTAAAAATGACTTTCTGGGACGGTTACATCACTCGTTACTGATTTGGTTAGGGCAAAACACAACAATAAAACCCCTCCTCAAGATGACAAATTGGCTAACTCGAGCAAAATGAATGAATAAAGTGAAACCGAACAGCAATTCAGTCTGAAGTTAAGAGGATTGAACTTCCATAACAGCATAGAAAAGGTGCAGCAGCAGCAGCAGTATGAAGTGAATGAGGTTAAACGTGCATTGTCTCTGATTTTCCAGACCTGTGTAATACTGCATGGTCTCTGGCTGTAGAGCTGATCCTGGTGTTTTCCTCTAAGTGCTTCGGCACATTCATCATGCTGCTCTGTGTTTTTCTTACCAGACTGCGTTTACAGAATCAGGGGATGGAGTGGAAGATGGTAATATTTATCTGTAGAGAAAACACAAGTTTGTGTTGGGATCCCGCTCAGACACCACAAAGGCACAAAAGACACGGACGGAATGAGCTCTCTTCTGTCGGCCTCTGAGTTCTGTTGAACAGGACTGCAATGTTGCAATGTTTCTCTGACTCAGAATGAGGGAGTGGGAATCGTTTGAATGGGCGTCTGAGACCTCCGCAGCGTGAAACCACAGGAAGATGATTTCGCCACCGCGAAGGAAGAATGACGCTCCGTACAGTTAAGATTTTGTTCCTGTTTTTTGCCATCATTACATCACACATTGTGGAATAGTGTTGATTACACAATCCTTTGCTTTGGTGGGAAAAGGCTTGTGAGCATGTCTTACTTGTGGAGAATCAAGAAGTAGTTTTTAGCTTTCTGCCTTCAGTCCACCAGAAACCACTTGTGGCTTTTGTGTACCCTTCAATGGAGCAGGGGAATGTTGGACTAGGAAAGTAGATCCTTATTGTGTTAAATGTTCCTGTTTATAGCAGGATCCTAGGCCAGATTCAAGCCAGAGTCATAATTCCATCCATGCCAGGAACTCAATCGGCTGCTAGGGGCAGAGCAGGTCAAGCATCTAATAAGTCATTTAGTGACACAGACTCCAACCAGCTCCATGCCCCTGGCCTTGACTTCCTGCTTCATTGTGCTGTTTCATTAGAACTGACGAGGACAGGATGCTTTACCTCGCTAATGATGCAGTTCTAAAGAATCCATAAAAACAGATGACATCAGACATTTTCCAGTAATTATAGTCCTCATTAAACTTTCACTTTTGCACTGGCTTAATACAGTTGCAGAGAAATAAGGTAGTTGAACTCCTGAGCAACGTTGGCACCATACTTGCCAACCGTCACGATATTCCCAGGAGACATCCTTGTTTTTCATCGCCCTCTCCCGGTTTCCTCCCGGGGTCACAGTTCTCCCGTATTTCTCCAAATTTATGGCAAATTCTCACACTTTTTTTTTTCCTTTTCGTTATCTTAGCTTGTTTCTGGAACTGAACAGTGTGTATAATCCCTACTGTTTCCACCCGGACGACAATAGAGCTACGCCAACTGTCATTTCCCGGCGGAAAAGAGCAGTCTATGCTCGCGACACAGCGCAGTTTGAGCTCATGTTCAAGCTGCGCTCGCCACAGCGTGCAGTGTCCAAAGTCGGGCTTTGCTCGATGCAGCGAAAAGCCATCGTGGCGCGGCGCAAGCCGTTAGAAATAACAGGTTTCAGAGCGCAGTGGTGCCGTTGTCACGTGTCTGAAAGGACCTTCAGCGAGTGAGAGAAGGAGAGAACTAAGAGAAAGAAATACTCAAACAGGATCAAAACATAAATAAAAACGGATGAATATTAGTTTATGCCAGAGATTCACACACCAAGTTCACACCAGAGGGGCAAATTATTCAGTTTTCTTTCCTGAGAGTTAAATGTAAAGTCAAAAGTTTAACATAAAAATGCTGTTGCAGTGTACTTATTATTTTGCTATTTTCACTCTTTTAAAGTCACCAGAATGCAGGAAACAAAGTCTCTGAAACTCTAATTTTTAGATACAACACAGTAAAAAAAAAAGCAAAACAAAAGTCAAACAAATGATGAACAATTTAAATAGAAGGAAATATAAAAAATAGGAACAATGGAAAAACAAAGTACGGCTGGCACCCTTTCCTGAAATGGTGACAAGTAGGTGAGCTGGCTGGGAAATTTCTCATCTGGGAAAAAAACACACTTTACGCTGTAATTTTGCTGTATGAATCCGGACACTACAGGTGAATAGGGTCAAACATGTAATAATAGATACCACCATGGAACTTCCCCAGTCGATTATATTCAGAGAGATTATTTTTTTGTGTTACAAGTTTTCTGAAATTGTATGTTTATATATGCAAATGAGGCAGTGTGAGACGCGGTGTAGTAAAATAAACACCTAAATGTGTATTTTGGATGTTTTCTTTCCACAAGTCTGATGTTATGGAATGTTATGGAAGCAAAATAGTCAAAAATCTCAAAAATGACCAGTGCATGAAAAAAAATGTTTTTGCCTGGGGTGTCTCCCCTAAAATACTTAAAAAAAAAAAAACAAGACTATGAGGAACAAGGGAGTAACAGTTGGGCATTTTAAAGGGGACACATCATGCTCATTTTCAGGTTCATATTTGTATTTTTGGGTTTCTACTAGAACATGTTTAAATGCTATATTGTTCAAAAAACACTTTATTTTCCTCATATAGTCTGTCTGAATATACCTGTATTCATGCTCTGTCCAAAACGCTCCGTTTTAGCGCATTTCAACGGAAGTGCGTTGCAAGGAAACAGCTTGGGTCCATGTTTACTTCCTGTCAGCTGATGTCATTCACATACACTGCAACAGGAAATAAACTGGGACACATTTAGTATGTTTACATTTAAAACTGTGAAATGGTCTAAATATTGTAGATTTGTGACATCACAAATGGACAGAAATGCTAACGGCTTGTTTCAAACACACAGTTTCTGAATACGGGCTGTGTGTGTTTCTCCGTGGATTGAGTGTTTTGATACTTTCACAGTATTTATATAGCACTTAAACCTGTTTTATGATATAAAAGACATGAAAATCTCACTTTTTACAATATGGGACCTTTAAAGGAAAGGAGAAATAGGGCTTTGGGAACATCTCTGGAAACTCAGATGGAGGGTTATTGAAGAACATACTGTATAAATTGAGTAGCCTAACGTTCCCAAAATGACAACAGGCCTGTAATAGTACTCCGCGTTTTACCCTTCAATTACACAGTAAGAACAAATTATGCAATATTTTGATTGTAATTGAATTATTTTCCTCTAAAATGCTCAACTGTTACACCCTTGTTCCCCATAGTTTTGTTTTCTTCAACTGTACCTACAGCTAAGTAAAGTAGGAACTGGTATTTTATTGGTACCTGATGCATAAAATGAAATTACACTGTAAATATGCTAAAATAGCTTTTATTAATTGTCGCCAAACTAGATTTTAAAAATTGGCAGAATACAGCTACTGTGGCTTTTGTAGCTAAGGAAAGATCCTTTGAGTTTTTGAACATGGACTCAATCACATATTTTACTGACCAACTGTAACCAGAGCTTTACAGAAAGGTACAAAGATTGTTTATGAAGACAGGCAAAGACAGTAGCTTCAGCTTCCTGGAATTCTCTCAGTAGTGTGTGAAATTAGCAGAGGGCAGATAAATATCTGCCGCATAGCTGAGCAACCACAGAAGTCAACATTCTCTTCCTCCTTTTCTACTGAAAGCAGCGAGCAGCACCAGCTCCAACTGTCCCTAACACAGGGGTCAGCAACCTTTACTATAAAAAGAGCCATTTTAGGCAAATAAAACATAAAAAAAAGATCTGTCTGGAGCCACAAAGCATTTGAGCATGAAGGTAACACAGTTTATAGTCTAAGTATATAAGTCTAATGCAGTGAGGGCCAAAGTGCAAATGTATACGAACTATTAGGGTCACATTGAGGGAAAAAAAATCAAAGATTTTGGGGAATAAAGTCATAACTTTACGAGAAAAAAAGAAAATAACACGTAAAATTACTATAAAATATTATGACTCTTTTCTCTTAAACATATGACTTTATTCTTGTAATCTCAGGTTTATTTTTTTCCCCTCAATGTGGCCCTAATACTCCGTCGAACCGTCGTACCATAGACCTACAACAATGATAAATGAAAATGAAAATGTAAACAAAAAACAGTTATTCATTTCCATTTTTAAAAATCCACAGAGAGCCACTGGAGAGGGGCTAAAGATCTGCAGGTTGCTGACCCCTGGCCTAAATCTAGAGAGAAAGACGCCAAGTTGGCAACACTGACAGTCCGTCACTTCAGGCCTCCCTCCATATGATCATTATGAACGTGAACTACAAACATGGCTACTGTTAGTACTCACAGCTGTCAAGCAAGCAGCTGGTAGGAGACTCTGGTGAATGAGTGCACAGGCAGAGTGCACGCAGGTAGACAGGTAGCCCGTCTAATCGTTACATTCGGGCCTAAATGAAATGATTGGACGGGTTTATTACACACCTGCGACAGACACGGATACCGGATTATTTTTTATTTTTTTGTCAGAGCATTTGATTTGTTGATTTCTGTCGGGACATTATGAAAATTTCAACAAATATAACAAAACATGTTGTTGAAGAAGGTGATCAACTCTAGCTTTAAGAGAAAAGAGGTTATAAAGAGTTCACTGAATAACTGCCTGTGTTATCTATGGATATAATGCTTTTGTAAACAATTCACATTCTAACAAACAGAAAATCAATTGGCAACTATTTTGATAGTTTATTGTTTAAAGAGGACATATTATAAAAAAAGTGAGATTTTCATGTTTTTTTTTTTTATTATAAAGCAGGCTTAAGTCCTATATAAATACTGTGAAAGTATCACAAAGCTCAATCCACAGGGAAATACACACAGCCCGTATTCAGAAACCATGCATTTGAAACAAGCTGTCAGGATTTCTGTCCATCTGTGATGTCACGAATATACAATATTTAGACCCTTTACGCAGTTTTAAACATAAACATTCTAAATGTATCCCACTGGTTGCAGTGTATGTGAATGTCATCAGCTGACAGGGAGTACAGATGGACTCAAGCTGTTGCGTAGCTATGCAATCCTGTTGCAATTCCGTCTCAATTTGCTAAAACGAAGCGTTTCAGACAGAGGGTAAATACAGGTATATTCAGGCCGACAGTATTAGGAAAATAAAGTTTTTTTTTAACATTACAGCCTGTAAACATGTTCTAGTAGAAACACAAAATACAAGTATGAACCTGAAAATGAGGACGATATGGGACCTTTAAGTCATTTCCCCAAGCTTCCAGCTTCTCAGACAGGAGTTGTCTCACCTTAGTTAATAAATTGAATGTCTTTGGATATCGGACTGTTACGCCTGGTCCAGACTACACACTGTATTTTTGTCGGTTACGATGGTCACTATGTCAGATTAGGCAATTGAGATTCATAAATTCTTGTTGTGACTTTGGCCAAGAGACGTGACAGACGTGATTTCATCAGGAAGGAAGCTTGAAGCTAATGGCAGCAGCACTCACCGGTAGTCTGAACCAGCCATTAGTCAGACCACACAACACATCTGATTAAATCAACTTGAGCTTCAGGAAACTGTGACATTTTTCACTGTTTTTGTTGTTTTATAAATATAATGATTAACTGATATACAATCAAAAGAATCTGCATACTAATGGTGTATATATATGTATAAAATGCAGCTTAATAAAACAGCCAGTGAGGGTACCTCTGTATAATGCACCACAAACTACAGCCTCCAAAATGACCTTCAACACCCCTCTAAAGTTTCAACAATAACTGAATATATGCACCTGTATAGCAGGACTGTTGTATCAGACTGCATTAGTTTTAGTAGGAGGACCTATTAGTTCCACCTTACATGGTAATTCATTAATACTGACCCAATAATAATAATAATAAATCATTCTGACAGGTGGCATTCTGCACAATGAGTACTTTAATTTACGACATGAGTACATTGTCTTGATAATACTTTTGTACTTTTATTTATGTAAACATTTTAATACAAGATTTTTTTACAGCGTGGTATATTTGTACTTTTTTTACTGAGGTTTTGAATCCTGTCTTCAACACTTCCATCACTGTTGCAGTTCCCTTATTAAATCCATATTTATTTTCTCTGAACAAACTCGCAATATCAGAGCTGTGACTCTGACAGTTCCACTCTGACAGTTCCACTGTCTCTCTCTGGTGCCTGTGTAACAGGACAAAGGTAAATATAGTGCAATACATCACAAATTATAAACAAGTCCCCGGCAGTGCTTAAAGCACAATAATTGAACTTTCCCTGCACTGTCTGGTGCAGTAAAGTAGGTAATACATAAGAAGTGCAATATATGAATAACAGAACCTTGGTACACTAATGTACAATAATACTTGATACTTGATGCAATAAATCAGTGCTACTACACGAGATGTTAACACGAGCTTCAGCTGCAAATAACAAGTTGTGTCTTTTGTAATGATGTTCATTCAGCAGACACACACACAGAGAGGAAAATCCTCCAGTATGCAGGACGCACAGATTTCCTCTCTGTGCGCATCTGGCACATCTGCTGAGCTGATGACTGATGGCGGATAACAAGGATAACAAGGCTGATAAAGAGGCTTAATATCTTTGCAAACCATCAACTCATTATTGTACTTTGCTCCCGGTAATGTGGGAGTTCTGTTTCTGTGTGTGTTCTCGGTTTGGAACCGATTGTGCGTCTTTTTATTCATCCTTTCATCGTGTCGGAGTTATCGCGCGTCCCTGAGTCCGTCTCCGTGGGTCTCCGGTACAGGACTGCTCCAGTCAGACCGGCCAGAGACACCCGGGCCTGTCTGCCGAGCTCATGGAGCCTCGTGAGGAAATCATCATTCCCAACAATATAAATGAGCGGGTTGATCGCGCTGTTGAGACACGCCAGACATCTGCCCACCTGATGCGCGATGTACACGCTGCGGTAACCGGCGCGGCAAGTCCCGTTTAGCTTCAAAATCCTGATCTCCAGATTCACATTTTTAAACACGTGGTAGGGGATGAAACAGATGGAGAAGAGGATCACCAGAAACACCACCATCTTCAAACACCTGCGCTTCAGCAGAGGATTCACGTTGGCTTTGGTGGCCAGAACCACAATAACGTGTCCATAACAGACCAGGATGATCACTAGTGGGACGGCAAAACCCGTCACGGTCCATCCGAGGCTGTAAGGCAGGTAGTACTCGATCAGATCGTTCGAGGTGGTGTCGAAACACGAGTCTGGTCGCTCTGAATCATTCTTGTCGAAGAACATATCCGGGAGGATCTGAGCGATGACCAGGATCCAGACCAGGACGCTGATGGCCAGAGAGTGTCTGCTGTTGATCTTACCCATCACCCTCATGGGGTGCACGATGCCCAGGTATCTGTAGATGCTGATGCAGGTGAGGAAGCCGATGCTGCCGTACAGGTTCAGGTTGAAGCAGAAGCGCGTCACTTTGCAGAACGTCTGGCCGAACACCCATTTGCTGTTCTGCGCGTAATAGTGCACGAGGAACGGTAAGGTGAACAGGTAGAGCAGGTCCGCGAGCCCGAGGTTCAACATGAAGATGTTGATGCTGCCGATCTTGGTCCAGCTCGTGCACACGCTCCGGATCCCCCACATGTTGGACAGCGTGCCCACCACGAACACGGTGATGAAGACAGGCGGCAGGAAAGCGTGCGTGAAATTCAGGTTGATGCTCCCGCAGGTGTCGTTCGTGATGTTTCCAGACATCTCTCTCTGGGGGTCCCCACGCTGGTTTTCAATCCGTCCTCATTCAATCTGAACTTTTCCCACAATAATCAAACAGCTAGAGACTAAACAGACTAAACATCCTCCTTTATAGACGACGTGTCTGTGCGTCGGGAGAAAAACATCTGAATATGAAACCTAGAAGATGCCCGCCCATTTCCCTCCCTTAGTGTCGAGGTTTGGTGCGATGCACGTGAAGAGACATGCAGCCATGCTTGAGAGGTGAAAACGAAAAAAAAAAAAAAATCAACATCACAGAGCTTTTTACGAAGAGCAAATCAAGAGGGTTTATTCCTGTAAATGATGATTTACATCACACTTCCTGTCATGCCACAACATCACTGGCACACACCCCTCCTCCCTCTTGTCAAACACTGATTGTGTAATAACTTTTAACAATAAGGTTGATTGTTTACCAGCATTTAAATCAAATGTAGATAAAACAAATGTCAAATATATTTATCCTATGCATGAAACCACGAACAAAGTCAGTTTTATTCAACATTTATTCATCAGCATGAAAATCCATTTTATGGAGTCTATAGTTACATGGGTTAACACGCATGCACATATACATATGCTTGGAGGTGACCTGACGTTAAGGAGGATGCACGTGTGTGCCCATGTAAATGTTTGCTTTGTTGTTGTTGTTTTTTTAACTCCATACTCTTTCTTTTTATCATTATTATTATTGTTATTTATTTTCTTGGTTTTGTCTTGGTTTTGAATGTTGAGGTTGTTTTCTATATAGTGTACTTGATGGGTTTGTCTGTAAGCTCATCTACTTAAAAGTTGGTTTATAGAATGTTGTAATTACAAACAGTGGATTGCATATATGAAAACAGCTTTGAAAAAAGGGAAAGAATAAAGTATAAAAGAAAAAAAAAATCCATCTTAACATTTGTAAATGAATACTGCCTAACCAGATACCCAGATTTGAAAAATAAAAAAAGTGCACTAAGATATGTGGATTTGTATCATTTTATATTAAATATGCATAGTTTGTGTAGGAAGTGGGCCCTGTTTCTCCTCTAAAATCAGTGTGCAGTTATCTGTACACCTTTGTCTAACTCAGATTTGCTGGTGTTGGCTCCACGACGACTCTGGGTTGAGAGTGGATGTTTGTGTGTGCGTGCATGCTTGTAGATGAGGAGATATTGAAGCTAAAGTGGGTCGCGGTTCACAATCCAGGGCTCTATTTGTGCTGCAGACTGCTTCCTGGCTGATAGTCAGACAGACAGAGAAACAACAGCACTGTCTGTTTAATGTACACTCTATCATGTATCATGTATCATGAAATCAAAACTTACAATCTATACATTGCTCCTGTGTAATTTTGAACTTTTAATGGGACAAATATTCAATAACTTCAGTAATGTACAGTGTAGTACCATCAAAAATTACTTCACACATCAATGATCTCCTCATAGTTGTACTACAATATTTAGTTTGAAAAAAGATATGCTTTTGCATAATTCTTTTGAATTTTGAATGGGAAGAATATTCAATAACTTCAGTATTATGCAGTGTGGTACCACCAAAATCACTTGACACAACAATGGACTCTTCCTGATTATACTTATTAAACTAATTAAGACATTTTGATGGCACTACACTTTATAATATTGAATATCTTTCCCATTCAAAATACACCAAAATTACGCAAAAGCATATTTTTTCTGGTACTACACTGTATAATACTGAAGTTATTGAATATTTTTCTCTTTTTCGGCGTTGCTCTTTGTAGACGGTCCCTGACCGCTTGTCTTACAGCCGGCTGCACATAGAGACCGATGTGATGTGTCTAGCCAGGAGGACTGGTCGTTGTGATTAATATGAGGTTGTAGCTCGTTATCTACTATATTATGGCTAGAGAGAGCCATTGTTTGTGTTTTAACAACGTTTTGGTGATGAGTTATTGATCTGGGAAGTTTGATATCTGTCAATATCTTTCCAACTTTACCGAAGTACATCATCTAGGGGGGCTCCGTACATCAGCGATGCGTGGACTGTCAGGAATGATTGGAAGAAGTGCACTATGAAGTAACTCGAGGGAACGGGTTACCAACTCGAGGGAACGGGTTACTAACTTGATGGAATGGGTTACTAACTCGAGGGAACAAGTTACTAACTCAAGGGAACGGGCTACTAACTCAAGGGAATGGGTTACTAACTCGAGGGAACAAGTTACTAACTCGAGGGAACGGGTTACTAACTCGAGGCAACGGGTTACTAACTCGAGGGAACAAGTTACTAACTCGAGGGAACGAGCTACTAACTCAAGGGAATGGGTTACTAACTCGAGGGAACAAGTTACTAACTCGAGGGAACGGGTTACTTACTCGAGGGAACGGGTTACTAACTCGAGGGAATGGGTTACTAACTCGAGGGAACGGGTTACTAGCTCGAGGGAACAAATTACTAACTCGAGGGAACGGGTTACTTACTCGAGGGAACGAGTTACTAACTCAAGGGAACGGGTTACTACCTCGAGGGGCCGGGTTACTAACTCGAGGGAACAAGTTACTAACTCGAGGGAACCGGTTACTAACTCGAGGGAACGGGTTACTACCTCGAGGGACCGGGTTACTAACTCGAGGGAACAAGTTACTAACTCGAGGGAACCGGTTACTAACTCGAGGGAACCAGTTACTAACTCGAGGGAACCGGTTATTAACTCGAGGGAACAAATTACTAACTCGAGGGAACGGGTTACTTACTCGAGGGAATAAGTTACTAACTCAAGGGAACGGGTTACTACCTCGAGGGGCCGGGTTACTAACTCGAGGGAACAAGTTACTAACTCGAGGGAACCGGTTACTAACTCGAGGGAACGGGTTACTACCTCGAGGGACCGGGTTACTAACTCGAGGGAACAAGTTACTAACTCGAGGGAACCGGTTACTAACTCGAGGGAACCGGTTACTAACTCGAGGGAACCGGTTATTAACTCAAGGGAACGGGTTACTACCTCGAGGGAACGGGTTACTAACTCGAGGGAACAAGTTACTAACTCAAGGGAACGGGTTACTACCTCGAGGGGCCGGGTTACTAGCTCGAGGGAACAAGTTACTAACTTGAGGGAACCGGTTACTAACTCGAGGGAACCGGTTATTAACTCGAGGGAACAAGTTACTACCTCGAGGGACCGGGTTACTAACTCGAGGGAACAAATTACTAACTCGAGGGAACGGGTTACTTACTTGAGGGAACAAGTTACTAACTCAAGGGAACGGGTTACTACCTCGAGGGGCCGGGTTACTAACTCGAGGGAACAAGTTACTAACTCGAGGGAACCGGTTACTAACTCGAGGGAACGGGTTACTACCTCGAGGGACCGGGTTACTAACTCGAGGGAACAAGTTACTAACTCGAGGGAACCGGTTACTAACTCGAGGGAACCGGTTACTAACTCGAGGGAACCGGTTATTAACTCGAGGGAACGGGTTACTACCTCGAGGGAACGGGTTACTAACTCGAGGGAACAAGTTACTAACTCAAGGGAACGGGTTACTACCTCGAGGGGCCGGGTTACTGGCTCGGGGGAACAAGTTACTAACTCGAGGGAACCGGTTACTAACTCGAGGGAACCGGTTATTAACTCGAGGGAACAAGTTACTACCTCGAGGGAACGGGTTACTACCTCGAGGGACCGGGTTACTAACTCGAGGGAACAAGTTACTAACTCGAGGGAACCGGTTACTAACTCCAGGGAACCGGTTACTAACTCGAGGGAACGAGTTACTAACTCAAGGGAACGGGTTACTAACTCGAGGGAACGAGTTACTAACTTGAGGGCACGACTTAATAAAGATTTTCTCCTAGAGGTCTGGGGGGGCTCCGTACAAATCTGTATGCCATAGCTGAAAATAAAACATACGGTTTCATTTTAGCTGAACTTTAAAGGGGCAATGTGTAATACCTGTCTACCTGCTCGTAGTATGGGGCAGCATTTCAACTCTCCTGAGGTCCATACAATTCTAAATTTACAGTCATCAGTAATTCAAATAGAAAGCCAACTACCAAGTAACAGCAGGCTCTCTGAGAGCCAGTCAAAATAACACTGCTATCTTGTAATCTTCACGTGTGGCGTCGGCCTATATTGTGTTTACTGTTCCACTAACTGGGGCTGTACTATTGGATTGGTTTGTTTATTGGATTAAATCCAAAGAGACAGAAAATGACTCCTATTTTTGTTTCGTCCTCCCCGCCGCCAGGAAAATACTTCCCCAGGAGGCGGGGAGGACGAAAAAACACGTGTCGTTTTTCCCGTTTCTGCCACTTTGGATTTAAGCCAATAAACAAACTATCAAAACGTACACGGACCCCGTACCTCCAACGTGATTGACAAGCCCTCCTTGCGGCTATACACCCGGGTCCTCTCATGTTGCGCTGAGGACAGACTGGACGCTGCAGTGACTCACTATCGCCTCTCGAGGAACAAGTGGTATTACAAGACAGGACGGGGCCGGGGCTAGCTGGTTAGCATACTCATTTCAGTAGATATCTCTGCAACACGATACATAGAATAAAACGTTTGACATAACGTCAACACTGGCTTATTTTTCAAATGCTATAAAGTACAATTCTGGCCAGATCGTACACATTGCACCTTTGAAGCAGTAGAGTGAGAGAACTGCAGAGTTGGGTGGTTTTCTGTTCTGTTTGTGAGCACTTAAGTATGGACATATGTTTTAATCTCAGTAAAATCTGAGTTTGTTAAAGGTCCCATATTGTAAAAAGTGAGATTTTCAGGTCTTTTATATTATAAAGCAGGTTTAAGTGCGATATAAATACTGATAAACTATCAAAATGCTCAATATACGGAGAAATACACACAACCCGTATTCAGAAACTGTGCGTTTGAAACAAGCCGTTAGGATTTCTGTCCATTTGTGATGTCACAAATACACAATATTTAGATCATTACACGGTTTTAAACGTAAACATTCTAAATGTGTCCCAGTTTATTTCCTGTTGCAGTGGATGTAAATAACATCAGCTGACAGGAAGTAAACATGGACCCAAGCTGTTGCCTAGCAACGCAATTCCGTTGCAATTCCGTTGAAATTCACTAAAACGGAGCGTTTCAGACAGAGGGTAATTACAGGTATATTCAGGCAGACAGTATGAGGAAAATAATGTGTTTTTTGAACATTACAGCATGTAAACATGTTCTAGTAGAAACACAAAATTAGCCTGAAAATGAGCACGATATGGGACCTTTAAAGAGTGGACAGGATTCAAATGGCAAGATATGGTGATATGATAATTGGTAGGAGCATCAAAATATATAAACATGTTGGGTAAAATGATGTGAATGTTACCTTTTGCTTGGATTTAAATCTGGATACAGATTACTGCATAAATCTTATTACATGCTTTCAAATGTGAGAGCTCATACGTATTTGCACATCTGGATACTCAAAAGCGATTGTCAAATGTCAAGTTTCCCATCCTGATTTTAATCTTCCCATAATTTTAAAACACTGGCTCAACTATCATGTGTGTACATTTGGTCACTTTCCTCACAGATGGGACCTGCCCATCTTTTCTGGATACACATGCACCTCACAGCCAGGGCAGGACACTCCGGGCAGCTGCGGACGGGGACTGGCGGCAGTTGGAGACGCTGCAGGAGCAGGACTCGATCATCATCACCTGCTGCTGGGTGAGCCTGTCTTGGGGGCAACGGAAAACCATCCGCACCGTCCTGGTGTGGGAGGGGCTGCAGCAGCGCCCCTCCGGACAGGTCAAGGCGCAGAACCTGGGACGGTAGGCTCTGGTGCTCCAGCAGCCCTGCTGTTCAAGCTGAATGAACAGAGGTGAACTATAGCTGCTCTCGCACACCCCTGAGCCCTGAAATACACAGCGACAGGCAGAATTGTAGTAACTATGTGGTTGCTCTTGTTATGTGATCAGTGATGTGTAGGCATTTGTAGATTGGTACATGTTTTATAATCTAAATTGGGACCTTTCTTATCTTGGATTATGGCACAACATTTGTACCATGAAATATAATGTTTGATAAGGATACAGTATTCCATATGTCACTTTTCATTACAGTGTTGTTGTAACAAAGCCTCGACCCTCTTCGACCCTAAGCCAATCACATGCCACCAGCTCCGTTCAGCTGTGATGGAAACACGACACCCGAGTGGACACGCTAATTTTCGCCCCCTTTCGAAGCAACCAGACTTCAGGCAGACAACAGTCATTTCACCTCGCTGATCATCGTCAAAGACACTTCATTCAAACTTGACAGAAACAAAATAAAACCCATCTAAACCGTCTTTGTTTGTCTTTCCACTGTTCGACCAATCACCGACTCTGGTTTGGTCTAAATAAACCTGTAATTCACAGAGTTAGATGTGAAAAGAAACAGCTGTTATATACGCTCCTCAGAGCCACGAGACTCCAGTCAGATAACAGTCATTTTAGCTTGCTGATCGTGATCGTTGTAAAA
Organism: Sebastes fasciatus; assembly: GCF_043250625.1. NCBI lineage: Eukaryota > Metazoa > Chordata > Actinopteri > Perciformes > Sebastidae > Sebastes > Sebastes fasciatus. Next base: position 40,402,983 of record NC_133795.1, on the reverse strand, counting down.
CACACTTCATTCAAACTTAACAAAACAAAATAAAACTTTTCAAAAAACACCTTTGTTGGTCTTTCCACTGTTCCAAAAATCACTAACTCTGGTTTGGGGGTTTGCAACTAAATAAGGAACCGATCTTAAAAAAGGTAACCACATTTTCACTGTTTACTGACCCTCATTTCCTGTGTGTTCATAATGTGTAATGTGACACACCAGAAAATGAAACAGAAAGGCATACTCGTCTACTGGCAATTGGAAAGGAGTCTATCACCTACTTTAGCAGGTTTTTACCATGTTTAAAAAACATGCATATACATGCTAATTTTGGTGGGAAAAGGGTATTAACAGGCTCAATACCAGAGGGTCCAACTGCAGATCTCAGGTTTGCAGGGTCAAAGAGTTCTCACTTTTTCTGTGGCTTTTTATTTCACTTATAGCAGACTTATTACAGAGTAGGATCCTACATAATGCTCACATCTGACATTAGTGGGCTAATTTACCCCATAATGATGACCCTGCTGTATCCTTTGATATTGTGTTTATCACCAATGTTACAGTACCATTGCCTTCTCATCATAAGTAGGAAAGAGTTATATATCTTTTTGAATTATTGAGTTTTGAAGGCAGTGTGAGTTTAGGCACACACAATTCACAAAATCAAACACTGCTATTGACAACAAAAGTGAGGAGTCAGTCAGTTGTATTTCAGAGGATGTATTATATACCATCATGGTTGTATAAATGTCAGCTTCTCCAACAGGCTGACATCACATGCATTTTACCAGACCTGTTGTCTGCCATGTTATAATTATTTGGATAATTTAGGATTATGCCATAGACCTAGTGTTAAACCAGCTGTCTGCTGTGATGCCAGCTGACTTTGTGTCTTTCTTTTTGGCTTCTCTAGCTAAAAGGAGCTAGCTTGCAGTGACATGACTTGTATCCGGTGGCATTCCTAGTGATTGCTGCATTCCACCGAAGTATCCCAATAGACACGCCGGTGAGCCAGTTTGGAATATGCAGCTGTACATGCTATAGCAAGTAATAGCCGTCATGAGTGTTATCACCTCCACCTGTGCAGCTTTACATCTAGAGGCCACGGGGTTATTTGGGGGCAAGTGGCAAAGCCGCACTTGCTGGCAACACACGGTACTGAGTAACTTAGAAATGTATATAATTCTGGATTAAACCTGCAGTAGTCAGTATATTTTTGGCATCATTGGAAAAAAAATCCATAATAACCTTTCATCATATTGTAATTCAAGTGTTCTGAGAGATAACTAGACTTCTGCTCCTCCTCATGGCTCTGTTTTCAGACTTTAGAACATCTAGCCCGTGACGGGAGACTTTGACAGAAGTTATATAATGACTTTTCATATCAGCTCAGAAAAGCAGTACATCACCGAAAGCATTTGCTGATGGTATACACGTTCTTGGGTGGAACTTTACTTTGAAATGTGTAACAAATGTTTGATCACTGGAACTGATTCATGTGTGTTAATAATGCACTGACCGGCTGCAGCCTTCGAAGCCCCGGCAGCAGAGTCTGGCACGGCCTGACCTGGCACAGTCTGGTCTCGGTCTGCAAGCGGCAAGCCCAGTTCCTGTTTGAGGTGCGGGTGGAGACACCTGGGCCACAGCTGTGGGAGCAGGGGCTCCAGTCTGAGGTCCACTCGATACAGTTGGAGATCAAGCCAAACGATGGACCGGACAGCCCACCACCGTAGTCCTGACGCGTCTGCTCTGCTGGAAAGAAACACCGAAGAGGAAAATATTTGCACTGTGCATCGAGCTGAAAGTTGTTTGAAGTGGGCAGCTTTGATGAGAACTCATGAGTCGGAAGATTCAGCACATACATGAATGGCAGTCTGAAATGTTGTAAACTTCCGCTGGGGTGAGTGAGGTCAGTTTGCTAAGAATAGTGCTCACAGATGTTTCACACAGATGTTTGGTCTTCCTGACGCCTCTTTGGTATTGATATCTGTTTATTTGGTCCCTACTGAAAAGTGAGCTGAAACATTCTGGTTGTTGACTGTGGGTCCATGTATCCAAACACCTGCTGACCTGAATTTTAAAGGCCCCATATTATGCTAATTTTCAGGATCATACTTGTGTTTTCTGTTTCTATTAGAACATGTTTACATGCTGTGATGTTCAAAAAACGTTTCCTCATACTGTCGGCCTGAATATGCCTGTATTTACCCTCTGTCTTAAACTCTCCGATTTAGCGCATTTCGACGGAATTGCCACAAAATTGCAACAGAATTGCGTTGCTAGGCAACAGCTTGGGCCCATGTGTACTTCCTGTTAGCTTATGACATTCACATCCACTGCAACCAGGAAATAAAATGGGACACATTTAGATTGTTTAGGTTTAAATCTGTTTAAAGGGTCTAAATATTGTAAATTTGTGACATAACAAATGGACAGAAATCCTGACGGCTGGTTTCAAATGCAGAGTTTCTGAATACGAGCTGTGTGTATTTCCATGTGGATTGAGCGTTTCGATACTTTCGAAGTATTTATATAGGACTTAAGCCCGCTTTATAATAAAAAAAAACATGAAAAACTCACGTTTTTATTATATGGGACCTTTAAAGCAGCTTTTAAAGCAGCTTTTAAAGCAGCTTTTAAAGCCTCACAGGAAATAGCAGAAAATCATCCAATTGCTTGATAGCTGGCAGGGATCTGACGCAAATGCTTCTTCAGTCTTCAAAAAGTAACTATATCTGACGCTTTAACTCTTTTATGAGTCTTAACAGCCAGACTTGTTGTTACAGTTATTATTCTGACAATCTAACCATTGTTGAAATGTGTTTCCGGTCTTCTATTCATCATCAATACCTGCTGATGGATTTGCGGAAATGCTGTTGTCCATGCCGTCACACACCCATTCTTTGCAGCAGCGCCCTGGTAGTCGCACCAGCTGAGGGCTGGGGCATTTATCGACAGGCCTCTGCCGATCATCACTGCACAGGAGCACGCAGGTCACCCCTCCTCCCAGGCAGTGGCAGAACTGGGCACAGGAAGGTTGAAATACCTGTCCCTCCTCCAGCCTCCGGCCATTCATCTCACAGCCCAGCTCATTCAGACCTTATCATCACAGCAAAGGGAGGGGAAGAGGAGGGAATGTTATGTGGGTGGAAGTGCCACGCTGCATCACTTCTGTGCCAAGCATGAGGTGAGTTATGTAAAACGTGTGCAGACAAAGGACCTGCGGGAAACAGGTTGTTATGCGAATCATTACTGTAACAAGTTAGCCAGAGATTCTTCGGTATATGCATCAGTACAGTCAGGAATGGAGTCACTGGCCTGTTTCATCAAATAACTTAAAACAGTTCCCGTAAATAGTGATAGCAGTGGTTGCCTAATAGTAGTAGTAGTAGTAGAAGGCAATATCAGTACTATCAGTAGCAGTAGTTGCAGCAGCAGTAGTAATATACTACTGTATGGTAGTACGCTACCAATACTTCTGTCCAGCCCAGTTACCAGGAGAAAATGTTGGCATTATATGTTGCTGTAAACCGTTTTTGCATTCAGTCAGAGCAAGTGACTAGTAGTATATCGAGCAACCGTTATTGAAAGTTACATGGTATAGTATAACAAGGGTGAAAGTGGATGGGTCAAACAAATAGAGGACTGTCACCAAGGAGGCCGCTGTTCATGTCCCGTATGAAACAAAAAGTCAATGATTGACTTTACGCTTGTTATACAATGCCGTAAGAAAGTCCCCTAAGGGCGGGTGTTATTTATTCACGCTAGTTACGTTGTTACATTACGTTGTTACATAACAACAGGGCAGCTGTGGCTCAGAGGTAGAGCATGTTGCCCACCAATCAGAAGGTCGGTAGTTTGATCCCCGGCTCCTCCAGTCCACTGGTCGAAGTGTCCTTGGGCAAGGCATTTAACCCCAGACTGCTGCCGAAGGCTGAGCCACACCGGTGTGTGAATGAGTATTTAGATTAGATCCTGATGGGCACCTTGGCACCTTGTCTCTGCCATCAGTGTATGAATGTGTGTGAACGGGTGAATGCAGACATGTAGTGTAAAGTGATTTGAGTAGTTGGAAAACTAGAAAGGCGCTAAATAAATGCAAGTCCATTTACTATTTACAATGTTATTGTTGCTACATACGTTGTTATGGTTGTTCCATTCCGTTCTGTTCTGTTATGTTACGTTACGTTCTGTTCTGTTACGTTACCTTACATTGTTACTATACGTTTTTACATTACATTGTTATGGTTATGTTACGTCGTTATGTTACGTTGTTATGTTACGTTGTTATGTCACGTCGTTAAGTTACGTTAAGTTGTTAGGTTACGTTGTTATGTTACGTTGTTACGTTATTATTTAACACATACCATTATCTTTTTTCCAACCTTAACCAAGTAGCCTTGTTTTGTTGCCTAAACTTTATTGTTTCACAGCGTTAATCCCGTATCAATGTGCGTTCCTGGGTTTCTGCAAGCATGATACTAGGCTGATAGGAAAGGTATTTATGAGATGTGATTTTGGTTGAGAAACGTCGACATTCAGCGTATCTGTGGTTTACAGAAACAAACAATGCCAAAATGTTTTCTGGAGACTGGGTTGTTCTGTCATATTATCATTACATTATTCAAAGATATTTAATTTACCCTCATCGAATGTTTGGAAATTTTGCTTGAAAAATGACAAATGATTAATGATAACACACGAGAGGTAGAAAACAGGTGCTATAGTAGTAATAGTAATGGCATAGCAATTGCAGTTTTGTCAGTATTAGTAGTACTTGCGGCTCTAATCCAAACCAATCTGTTTCAGTTTGAGTGTATTCTGTTCGCACCGACACACTGTCCCGGCCCTCCGGGGAAGCTGGCACTGTAGTCACACTGCAGCCCTCGCTGGGTGTCACAGGGCAGCCAGTGGGTGCAGGCCTCGCCCTCCTGCCTGGCACACACCTGGCAGCACCCGCAGCTGTCTAACATCAGAGGAACGCCAACAGGGCAGCGCGGCATGGTGGGCGGACACTGACATGGCCCAGAGCACAATTGGCACCACACCTAAGGAGTGAGAGTAAAACAAGACGCAGCTGCTCTTTACACTGTTGTTCAGTAATATTTGGCTCCACCGGTGCTGGAGTGGATTTGGCACTAAGACGTGTTATGTAAACGTAATCACACACAATTTCCTACTTCCTACTGAAGAAATTGCTCCATTGACTACGCCATTGTTTCTGAAAAGACATGATTTTCCAAGCAGCACACACAACTCTTTTATATTTTTAGGATTTGGGTGAACTGACCCTTTAATTGAAATATCATATGTTGTCTCTGCATGCTATACTAATGATCTACAGTAGAAGTCAGTGTGAGTCATATGTATTCCTATGCAGCTCTGCAAACAGCATCATAAGATAAGATAAGATAAGATATCCCTTTATTAGTCCCACGTGGGGAAATTTGCAATCATGTGACAGTAGTGTAGGTCGTTCAAGAGTCATACGATTCCAAAGAAATCGATTTTCATTCATACTGCTTTGACTAATGCTGTGTAATTGCAATGGAATTAAAAACCTGCTGTACAGGTGTGGCTGCGGTAAGCTTTCACTTACAGAGAAAATGGAGTTTTGCATTCTGCGCATGTTGAACAGGCGGAATAACAACAAGTGTCAGAGCCCCGTCCCCGTATGTTCTCAAGGGAAAGCCCCATTTAAAACGATTGGGTGTGACTTTCATCTGTAACTCTATCATCATATTAGCATAGCCTATCAAATATTTCCCAGTGTGTCAATATTCTTTGACAATCAGAAAGGTTCAGAACCAAATAATCCACATCTACAGATCCTTCCATCATTACAGAGGGAGAGCAGTTCTTGGGAAAACACTTTGACTGATTTTACAATCAGAGAGTGAAGGCTTATTATGACTATTAATTGACTAATATTAGAAAGTTATTTTTTATTTCCATGTCCAAGGGTCAGCGACCTGCGGCTCCGGAACCACTCTTTAGCCCCTCTCCAGTGGCTCCCTGTGGATTTTTAAAAATGGAAATGAATAACTGTTTTTTGTTTACATTTTTATTTTTATTTATCATCATCACATCAAATCTATCTGAGATTTCGAGAATAAAGTCATAATATTATAAAGTAGTAATTTTACGTGTGATTTTCTTTTTTTCTCGTAAAGTTATGACTTTATTCTCGTAATATTACAACTTTTTTTCTCGTTAAGTTTTGACTTTATTCTAGTAATATTACAACTTTTTTTCTCGTAATATTATGACTTTATTCTGTAAATCTCAGATGTTTTTTTCCCTCAATGTGACACTAATACTCTGTAGTACATTTGCATTTTGGTCCTCACTGCATTAGACTTATATACTATATACTTAGACTATAAACTGTGTTACCTTCATCACAATGCTAAAATGTTTTGCGGCTCCAGACAGATTTGTTTTGCCTAAAATGGCTCTTTTGATAGGAAAGGTTGCTGACCCCTGTCCATGTCAAACATTTGGCTCATTCCACATGTGATTTTTACTAGACGTTGGTATATATCAAGAATCACAAGCAAAAATCAAAACATCAATTATAACATATTATTTGCTCCACATACTTTCAAATAACACATTATGTGAGAAAAAAACAATAAATGAACAAATAAAATAAGAAAATACATTATTGATATGTTCATCAGTATAGACGTCAGCCGTTTTGAGGGAACTACACAAAAAACTCCTGTCGTAACTCAAACTGCCGCTGTTATTCCCCTCATGGTATGACCTCATGGTATACCACTTTCAATAATCATGATCTATGTCATTATGAAAACCACAGGGATTTCCCCTTCCAAACCGTCAAGATGAAAGCAAGCATTCACATTTCACACACACCACAGTTTACCATGTCACCATGCAGAGAACTGTGACAATATCTCCAAGTAATTACATCACCACTGAGAGAGGGACTTTACTTTTGTGGCTAACGATATGACCCATCATTTTACAGATATAAGGATGTAAATATGCGTCTCACCTGAGTGATGATACACAACAGCAAAGAGCAAACCAGCTGGGTGTCTCTTCTGTCCATCTTCCTCACCTCTGCCTTCTGTGCTTCTTTTGTCCAGTTTCCCTCCCTTCTTTTTTTTCTCCTCCCCTGGAGAAGAGTGTAGATGTATTTATTAAAGCTGCCTCGCTCCATTCATTTATATAGTCTAGGTTCTGATGTCACGGACGGTGGACTGCAAAGTAAATAGTTACTGGAGAAGAATAAAAACTCCCAGGCGTATCTCCACATTTCTGCAGCAACCCTTTCACCACTGCCATCCTTTGCCCTGAATAGTCTTCACCTGCAATATGCTGCTGAAAGGTGCTTACTGTAGTTAGACAATATTTTTTGGGATGGCTGACGAAATAGAGTTGAAAGCTAATGTAGGCACAATAATCAACTTCCTTTTAAAGAAAAGCTCTTTGACACTTCCTACCTTTCTTTTCTTCAACTTATTATTGTATTTTTCTGACTTAAACGCTAACATTAACATCGCCCCTTTCTCTCAATATTTCCATTAAGACAATTGTCTTGACCTAATGCTTCAATTAAAGCCGGTCAGCCGGAACCAGTCTTTTATTCTACAGGCATTGAACTCAGAATGACTGCACCAGGGAACACTTGTTATTTTAAAAGTTGTGCTTTCTTTTATTAATTATATAACATGCTGTTACCTGCCCATTGCACTATTGCATATTGTATATTTGTATGTTGATGATGCACTGATTTATCTGCCGAACATCGGTAACGGAAGATATTCGCCTTGCTGACTGCCATCAGCCTATCGGCAAATATGATGATAATATGACCGCCAGCGCAGCGCAACTATCATTGCTAGTGTCAGACCGACGCAGTTGTCATTTTCTAGCCCAGCGCCCACGTTGTGTAAGTAGCCAATATACTTGCGCCCATCTGTGTGCCAATTGGTAAGTTACTTTAAAATTGAGGTGTGGTCAGCCGCATTGTTGGCGCATTGCTAACTTGAGGCAGCAGAACTAAGGTTCACAAATATATTTCTGACGCACACACAAATATGTCTTGTTTTACATAAATGTAATATAAATCCACAAATATATGTGTTTAAAAGTATTTGCAATTTTCATCAAAACCACATGGATTGGCTGTAACTCCATTTACAAACTGCTTGTCATGTGTGAACTTCATTGCATCTGTATGTGGGCTTTTTGAGACTTTAACAGGGAATTATCTGTAGCCAATCAGAAGTCTCCCTCCTTTTCAGCCAATCACATGAGCGTGCCCCCACGAGGATATGTATGACTTGCGGAAATGCCCGCCCCTACTTTTTTTCCACCTTCCGTTTTGTCCCAACTGGCAACATGATCACTGATGAAACAAAGATACCACGCGATACCAATGTCGTTATACTGTTGCTAGAAGTAGGAACTGAACGTATGATATCTTCCACAGATATAAAGAAAATATTAAATTTGGACCCGTCAACATTTTTAGAATGATTAATTTACAGTCATATTATTGTATTTGAGGCACTGGCGTGTTCAGGGAGTGGCCTAGGGTGGCACGGGCCACCCCTGAAATCTGATTGGCCACCCCAAGTGCCACCCCAATATCTTAAAATATGATTGGCTATATGCCCAGCCAGAGGCGGGCCACGGCACTGAATGTAAACTGCACTCTTGTTTAGAGTTGCAGTTCCTTCTCAAACCTGAGAGGCAGAGATGCGCTAAAGTAGTATGTAGCCTGCAAAAAAAAAGGCACGAAGAAGAAGAAGTTTGAGCAGGTGAACCTACAGGTGAAACAAACTCAGTCTATGAAAGCAACACGTCTCTGGAGCGTCGTCGTGAAAGATGTGAGTAGCCTACATTTTACTACACTTACTGTGCCTGTAGTTAAAAGCTGTAACGGTAATAAGCTAAACATTTACCCTGTCTTGTTTTATTTCTTTTTATTGTAATTGGCACAAGGCTGTCATCATCTCATCTCATTAGCAAACACTGTTTTGACTGTCAACGATGCTAAAGCTACTATTTAGCCATCTTGCCCTCCCAGTCAGCAGTGCTGCATGTGAGCGGAGCTTTTCAGCTCTAAAGCTCATTAAAACTCATTTGAGGACAACCATGCTAGACAACAGACTAAGCCATTTAGGTTTGCTAAGTATTGAGTCAAGAAGAGCGAGGGCACTCAACATGGATGATTTTATCAAAGTGTTTGCAAGCAAACACAAGAACAGGCGAATTGCACTGTTTTAACCCTCCTGTTTTCCTCAGGTCAAGGAAGAAGGGAGGGAGGAAGGACGGAATGGAGAACAGAGGAAGGACAGAGGGAGGAAAGAAAGAGAGAAGGACAGGAAGAAGGGAGGGAGGAAGGAAGCAAGGAAAGAAGAACAGAGGAAGGACAGAGGGAGGAAAGAAAGAGAGAAGGACAGGAAGAAGGGAGGGAGGAAGGAAGCAAGGAAGGAAGGAACTGTCAAAATAGATTGGGTCTCTTGAATGGTAATACTAGGTAATACTAGAGTAACCAACACTGTAGCACATGTAAAGTTTATAATTTGTTTGGTTAAATAATTTGTTCAAAGAGGCGTATGTATTCTAAATATGTTTGCACTTTATAGGCGGAGAGTGACTGTGTTTTTTAATGTGCATTGTTTTCTTATGTTGGCTTTTGGAGTCACAGGTTATTTTGTAGCATTATTACTGTAACAAATCAGTGTTGAAACAAGATTTGTTACAAGTGATGTAAGCTTTTTTTATGCACACATAAGCTCTGGTAAGATCAGCTATCTCTGTTGATAAAATATTCTACACAGTCTGTACCTCCAACCATTTACATTGTTGCACATGTAAAGTTTTGCACAGTTTTGTCAAGTAAATATTTTGCCCAAAGAGTCTTATTTATTTTAATTTTGTTGGCACTTTATAAAGTGACTGTTTTAGAATGAGGATTTTCTTTTGTATGTAACCTACTTTGGGAATTTACAAATTATTTTGGCATTATTTAACAGTTCACTTTACAATGTTAAAACAAGATTTGCTGGTATGTGAGGAGGGATGTGACTTTTGTTTATACCTGGGAGTTCAGGTTTCTCTGTTGCTGAGAATACTACAGTAACTTACTACACTGTGGCACATGTGACAAGTTTTGTCAAGTAAATGATTTGCCCAAACAGGCTTATTTATTGTAATTTTGTTGGCACTTTATACAGAAAGTGCATTGTCTTTTTTTTATGTACTGTATATCATACCTTGAAAGGTTGTTTTGAGGTTAGAATAAAGTATGGTAGTTTTCAATCACATTTGTATGTTGCCTTTTCCTGAATGTTGTGACTAGTAGGTCTATTCTTGCTTGCAGTGTTAGTAAATGAAGTAGATATGGGTTGTGGAGACAAAAATGGTAAATTAATGCTATGCCGACACCTGGGTGTGGGTGTGTATTTTCTTGTGTGTGTGTGTGTGTGTGTGCGTGCGTGCATATGTGAGTGTATATGTCTGTGCGCAGGCGCTCCTGCTCACACTTCATGCCACCCCTGCATAAGTCAGTGCCCCACTGGTGCCACCCCTATCAAAAATGTCTGGACACGCCCCTGATTTGAGGAGAGCCACACTTCTATTTGGCACCTTTCTAAAAGCTCTGTGGATGTGTTTTTTTTTAATTTTTTAAATGATTCGTCTACATAAAAATGTTATCATTATAACCTTTACGTTTCGATTACACTTAAGTCCAGGCAGGCTGCATGTCAGATCATGTTACATGTGACTACGAGGAAAGGAAAAACTGGAATTTTGTTCTTTAAATCCTTTAAATTGCGAAGACCTCGTTTTTTGCAAGTGTAATATGCCTCCATTTTTTAAGGTGACATGCTTGCTTTTTTATTAACAGCATTTACTTGTACTTTTACGTTCAATACTTAAGTACTGTAGCCTCCCCTCACTAAGTAGGCTACAAGACATTAGCCAGTTTTGTTTGTACTTTATCAGCAGGTAGTACACGGGCTACTGTAGGCCGTAGCCAACGGCAAAACAACAAAACCACACTGCTTTGCTGTATACTCTCTGCCAAGCATCCCGCTTAGCTCACACTTAACATCTGACTCTAACCTCCGAGTAACAGGAACAACAACAAGATGTCCTCTCTAACTCTCTCTGCCAATCAGAAGCACACTATCCCTCCCCAATTACTGTCATAGGCAGTTGACAACTGACTGACAGGCTTTACAGTGTTCAAGCAAAAAACATGTTCACTGGCATCTGCCGTAACTCTCTTAAAATAAGCTGGGCTAATTTGTTGAACAGTAAAACACATATAACAGTTTAACACTATCATGTTACTCAGTTCATCACATTTCATATCAGAGCATTTCTTTTGATATTTAAGTACTATAAATATCACATATCTCATCATCCCTCTGTGTGCGAGTGTAGACGTAGGCTACTTCAAAGTTTCCATGCCCTCTGCCCTTAAAAGGCGGCATTTTGAGGCTGATGGATCCGCACGTCACGCACCGCCTCTCCAGCAGTGTCCATGGGTAATGCAGCTCCGGAGGATTCCGCTCAGCCGGTTCGAACCCCCCCTGGTGGGTTGCATCGGAAACCAATAGCCTACAGTTTTCATTATTTATCAATATCATATTTAGCCTAGTGCTTAACATATAATGAATTTTGCCCTCCCCACCAAGAGGGCCCACTGGCCAAGGACCACATACTGTATATATCTGCTTGCACACTTTCACTTTGCACACAAGCAGATCCGTTGACACGTTGGTTTAATTAATGTTACGCCCAAAACACACCTATGATTAATTAAGAGAAAAAATACAATACTTTGCATCCAGATTATGCACCGTTTAACTAGCAACAGTAGAGTTGGATATGTCCTAAATGTATTTGCATTTATATCATCAGTCAGTCAGTCAGTCTGTCTGCTATCTATCTATCTATCTATCTATCTATCTATATATATTTTCCTGCTTACTATTGAGTAAATGTGTCTATTAAATGGAAAAAGGCTAATGAATGAGTGATGAAGCCAGTGATTTCGAACACAGCTAATGTGTTTACAGATTTCTGCTGACACCAAGTGGCTGAAAGTATAAATACATTTTCCTTAAAGACCAAAAAAACAAACCATTTCACATCATCTTAATCAACACTATTTATTACAGATTTAATTCAGGTCAATTAAAGCAGTTGCTGGACTGCTGTATGTGTGTGTTTGTATGTGTATGTATGTGTATGTGGGTGTAGGCCAACTACGTGTCATGATGTGAATGAGTGCTGATGACTGATGACTGAATATTTGCAGCTACAAAGACAGAACACTAGAGTAGACCTGGCAGAAACAATGATGGGTATTTGTCACCACCTAGTGGTTGAATTAGATCAATAAATACTCTGGTGAGCAGCTTCCTTCACTAATCTTACAGTAAAACTGTATTTTCTACACAAGCACTCTTTCCCTGACAGACTTAAATGATACCTACTGTACTTTAATTGGTGTGAATGCTGGAAGCATCTGCCCAAAAAAATCTTTATTATTCTTCCATACCCTTTTTACTTCCACATTTGTCAATATAGAAACTTAATTCAAACATTTAAATGTTCAGCTCAATTACTATTATAATTACTTTTCTAATTCATACCTTTTCATAGTTTCAGAAATATTCAATGTTTTTTGGGGAATTTTGCTCATTCAAATGAATGGAGGAAATAATTGGAATTGACACATTTTCATGCATTTTAAACTATTATGTACTCATTCATACATTGAGCTAGAAATTCCATTTAAACTTCCACATTTTTCATACATTATGGGTGAAATTAAACTCTTAAATCCCATTAAAACTACGACTGTAGATTCAGTGTTTTTTCACATTAAACTCTGTGAAATTAGAGTTGAGTTCGACCAAAGCACACTTGGTGATTGTTGGTAAAAATGAGTAACGACGACGGTTTAGGTGAGTTTTATTTTGTTTCTGTCCAGTTTGAATGAAGTGTTTTACGATGCTCCGCTACGTACAGCTGATCTCAACATAAACAAAAATACACGTGGATGATGGCGCAAGCTGAACGGAGAGGGGGGGAGGCAATCGTACTTGGGCAGCTTGGCGGAGGTCTTCGCTCTCCGAGTGCCATTCTAGTTATTATTATTATAGACTGAATTTTTACAACCCTGTCCATCAAAATAATGGACGAGGAAGTCTAACGCAACCACTGAACATCGATAATCAAAACGGCGGCAACAGACATCATCAGAAGTCATGTGATTGCAAGGCATCTACACCTCTCTCTGCTCAGTTTAAGAAACTAAAAAAACAAACAGATACAGAACATCAAACTGATGGCTGATAAGTATGTTTTACTGTACATGTCTTTATATTCCATGTTGAAGATTTTTGTAATTTGACCTTTGTCTGTGAGAGAGGAGCTGCAGCAGGCAATATTATTTAAGAGATCACCTCCAAAGAGATCCTGGTATCATGGCATCTTCTTTCCCAGCATAGAAGACCACCGATTGCTCTTATGTTATTCATGTCAGTTTTTAACAAGAGGTGAACATAGTTTCATGGCTAAGTTTCAAAACATACACACACATTTTTCAGACTTTTTTTCTGAAATTTTTCAGACTTTTTTTCTGAAATTTTTCAGACCGTTTTTTTCTAACTTTTTTCAGACTTTTTTTTAAAAACAAAATTTCAGACTTTTTTTTTTTAAACCATTTTGCAGACTTTTTTTCTAACATTTTTCAGACTTTTTTTTCGAACAACTGTCAGACATTTTTCAGACTTTTTTTTCCCAAACATTTGTCAGACTTCTTTTTTCTGACATTTTTTCACACTTTTGTCAGACTTTGTTTTCGGATGTTTTTCAGACTTTTTGTTTAGCATTTTTCACACTTTTTTTAGACTTTTTTTCGGACATTTTTTCAGATTTGGAGGTTTTTCTCTGCTGCTGAAGTTGGTCCAAACCTACTATGTTTCCAGCAATGATGTGTGTGTGTGTGTATGTGTGTCTTGAAGGGGTCACCGGTGACAGCTGAGTATACGTTGACTGAATTGACCTGCACAACCCCCCCCCCTGTTTTTCTGCCGCGTCATCCCCCCGTCTCTCACTGCATAATGACGCATTGTCCACTGGCCACTCTGAAGCCAAGTGAACAACAGGGGCCCACAGCACAGGGACTCTGGGACCAGTCTGAGAGCACCCAGGGGTGGAAGCAGCAAAGTAAAAAAAAAATAGCAACAGGACTAGAAGAAGTGAAGGTTGGGGAATCCTCATTAGCGTCCAGCAGAAACAAAGCAGTAAGTTCTCTGCTATTATTACATGTCAATGTGTTTCCCTTCCTTATTCAGGCAGGTGAAGATCATGTTTCCTCTAAGTTTTTCAGACACCGACAGTAATGATATCTGCCGTGAACGAGAGACTTTACGTTAAAAAGAGATTAATTCCGCTTTATTTCTAATCTTTTTCTCAGTTGCAGTGGCCGGTATAATCAGTGCTGGAATTCTTAATTCTTTCTGTGTACAGACAGCTTACAGTGTGAAATTAAGAACTGCTCTACTTGCACAGTTTTTCATACAGAACTGTGTATTGCATGCTCTAGTTCAGTAGTGTAACTTACATTTGTATGTACAATTTTTGGTGCCGTATCTGCAATTCTAGTCTGTAAGTTGAGTGTCAGTGGTCCTGATGACATTCAGATATACTGCAGCTGTTTTTAACCTGCGTGCTCTTATCAGTAACAATAAAAGTGTGTAATCCATTTGTTTGATTTATGATCAGGTTTGAGGTTTGGTAAACGTATAGCCACGGCTTTCTTTTCAAACGCAGCACTATAACGTCTGTGGAACTGTCCCAGCAGGCCATCATTCACACAGTCCTGTCAGCGCTCAGAGCAAACATTCCTTTGGCATTCTGACTAAGCAGCAAACAATGCTCCTTTGGGTCACTAATCAGGGAAGGGGATCCGGGTAGAACTGCTATTCAGCCTCTTAAACAATCTTGGGAGGTAAATGGACACGATAAATGGCACAGAACTGATAAAAGATAATACTATCATCACGGACAAAATGAGTTGAGGACTTGCAAAGGCAAAAGTTCATGATTTCAACCCCTGGAGACAAAGAAGAAGTAATCCATCTTACTCCTGACTTATGCAATTTCGATTAATGTGCTCCTCAGAGTCACATATAAATATACTGCTGGAATCACATAGACTTATTCCTTCCAGTAATAGCAGTTCTTTACAGTCCAGCGACTTTCCAGCTGGGGAAGATTATATGGTTGAAAGCTCAAAAACAGCTACTAAATGGACCCTGCAGTGAGATGTTTTCTTAAAGCTTCAGTAGGCGGTATATTTTTGGCATCATTAATCCATAATAACCTTTCAGCATGTTGTTATTCAAATGTTCTGAGAGATAACTAGACTTCTGCTCCTCCTCATGGCTCTGTTTTCAGTCTTTAGAAAATCTAGCCCGTGACGGGAGACTTTGACCAATCACAGGTCATTTCAGAGAGAGAGATAACGTTCCTATTGGCTGTGCTCCGGTCATGTGACCGGAACTTGTCGTTCCTTCACCAGATTTCACAATGGCGTCACAATCTTTCTCATTTTACAGCTAAACCGTGCACTACAAGATGATTCTGAAAACATTTGAGGAGAGAAATAGGCATTAATGTAACAGAATATTGATTCATATTTGATCAGCGCTGCCTAGTTTGACCGTTTGGTCGGAGTTTGCGAGAGATTGACAGCCGGCTCTCATAGACGGCAGATGGATAGCAGACCTCAGATCAGCTCTTACTGCTTGTTTTACTCCGGTCTGTGAAATCTTGCAGATGCAGTTAGGAGCACCGGAGGACACGGAAGGACACAGACGCACGTGATTTTTTTCAGGTTACCTGTTTCATGTACTACTGTCACGATATAGCGACCGTTTTATTAAAATAACTTTTTTTAATTATATTTGCTCCAATCTCGCCTACTTCAGCTTTAACACCAACTTAAGTTGAGTTAAACGGGACTGAACCACATTAAAGGCAGACTGTAGGAATTCAAGGGTCTGTACAGCTGAAGGGGATGAGCAATAAATAATGACATCGTCTGCATACAATTTTTTATATGTTATCATGTGACTGAAATGCCATTCTTGAAGGGATTGAAATGAAAAAAATATATTAAAATATTTGTAAAAAATATTTGCTCCAATCTCGCCTACTTCAGCTTTAACTACTGCTTCCAAGGTTAATTATGAACTCTGAATCTCAGGAGGAGATGGTTGTCTGTGTTCATGGTTACAGTGATAATTTCAAACGACTTTCCGTGGTGCAGATTCACCTAATGGGCTTTCTGTCACTCTCATTGCATTAGCATCACTTGATGAGTTTGTCCAGAGCTGCCCAGCATCCTGAGATTAGTCAGTTAGTCACTCCTGGGGGGAGAAAGAGATCCTGATCCACGATATACAGTACATTAATATATATTATAGATATTAAAGATAGATTGTTTAATCTTGAGAAACAGCACGAGTACGCTGTGCTTCAGAAATTATCCAACCGAAAAAACCTAGCCCAGTGTTGCCAACTATTTTCCAATGGAAGTAGCTCGCAGCACAAAAGTCCCTAAATCTAGAGAGAGAGAGAGAATCGCCAAGTAAACATATCATAATGGCATGGCATCACTAACATGGCTATTGTTAGTACTCACAGCTGTCAAGCTAGCAGCTTGTTGAAGACTCCGATGACGTGCAATGATTGGACAGGGTAGACAATCATTTCAACCAGATACTGTATATTTTTAGTTTTTTTAGTCAGATCATTTGATTTATTGGTTGCTGTCGGAAGTAATGAGAATTTAAACAAATATAACAAAAAAGATTTTTGAGGAAGATTACCAACCCTAGCTTTAATTCTATTTTGGTGTTAGATAATACTTGTGATCTAACACTTCTTAATTACTTAATGAGCATCAACCCCACTACAACAGGAAACTGTACAGTCTCACCTGGCGGTTCCGATGGCCAGGGGAGAAGTGATGTTGGAGGGGATGGGCAGCCCATTGTTGTCTGGAGCTCCACGAAGTTTTCGGGTGCGCTCAATCCAATGTGGCGACTCCGCTCGAGAGCCTATCTGTATCTCTCTCTCTCTCTCTCTCTCAGCAGGCAGCTGGATTTTCTTTGACCCTGACTCTGCTGGAGCGATGGCGGCAGCGTTTTCCAGATTTGGTTGAATTCAGAGTTTCTCGTTTTCAAATGATTTTTCTTTCAAAGTTGCTGGATGTCGGCCTTCGAAAAGTCAGGATAAGAGAACAAGAGCGCAACAAGAGAGAGATCTTTTGGCTTCTTCTTGTTTTATGGTCTTCTTTCCTTTAGGTGCAGGACAGATGGTGCAATACTCGAGTGCTAAAACTCAAACTTGTGATGTCATAGGATGAAGTCTGGAACTGCTCCATATACAAATTAATTGGGAAAGATATTATAGATGACACTGAGATCACCCAGAGGAATGTTCTGAGTATATGGGAACATTTGCTGTTTCACAACTGACAACACTACGATAGAATAAAGCTCATGTGGATATAAAAAAAGAACAAAATAAACATTCTGTGGGTCCACAAAGTGAAGTTCTTAATTTAGGTGCTGTTCCCCTTTAAAATATAATGTAATTAAACAGGCTCACAGATGGCAATCATGATATAACATCTGTTATTATGACAATACATATATATTATGTCAATTTATTACACAGCTTTGTCGAATACCCAATTCTGATCGGTCATTTACGGCATTATATGGTCGGTTAGTTCTTTATAGCAGAACGCTGCTATGTATAACAGACCGTTGCTATGGACGCAGTTCTGGTCTCGGACTCTGGAGGACCATTGTTGTGTTTTGTGTATATCATTTATCTTAAGTAAGTAGCCGTGTAATAAGCTGGATAATGTACAGCGAGCGGGTCATACATTATCCCTTACATGAATAACTTTCACACAGGCACAGCATGTGCTTGTGTGAAAGTTTTCTCTTTCTTCTTTTTATGGTTTCATTATGGTTTATCCCTGCATCAAAATCTCCATGTTAAAACAAACTTCCTAAATTTGCTCTATGTCAGCTAAACGTAGCACATTAATTAATTACTAAGAACAAAAGGGTGAAGGCATAGCTTTATAAAAAGTGGGTAACCGGGGCATGCTTGAAATAAAGAAGAACAGAGTCAGTAGTGAGAGAGGAGTTAATAATTTGACACCCCCAATAACCTCTTTTTAATATCTAGCAGGTAGAATGTCAAAGAGGAGTTCATATGGGACACAATACTCACAAGACTATGACAAGATAACAACTGAAAATAACATTGGGATCGGAATTTAAATCCCTATTCATGAAAACAATTTTACTTGTAATATTGTCAACTATGTCAGTAAATAAGATCAGATTTTTTTCACTATCAGAATGGGAATGTTCAAGAGCAAGATTAGGAGCAGCAATAAGATGGTCAGTACTTTTAAACAAGTAGCACATCTAGGAAATTCTTGTGTTGTGTATGGAGAATTTAATAAAGTGCCTTTCAGAGCAGGGCTGGAGCCAGGATTTTACACTTACTGAGGTCACTCGTCATATACTGTCGCTATGTCAGACCCTTTTGTTGTCACTTTACGGTCGCAGTAAACAAGTACTTGCTTAGGTTTAGGCAACAAAACCACTTACTGTAACGTTGTGAACACCTGACACAAACGAACAGCTATTTGTAAATTGAAAATGAAACTTAATGCACGGGACATGAACAGCGGTCTGCTGGATGAAAGCCCAATGTTTGTTACAACCATCCACCGCCCATGTGTATGTTTTTTTGCACTTTAGAATACGTCCCCACACTCTTTTCTCTGAACATTTCATATTGCCGCGAATGGGTTTACATTGTTTACATTGGACTTTCTTGATCACACGCCGAGGGGCCGTGACAAAACGGCGGTATTTTACGTCGGTATTGAATACGGGCTGGAATCCCCCAAATAATAACCTCTTTTAGAAAACAGACACCAAAAGAAAAACCTCTCACAGTTATTCAATTATTTTGTTTTTCCATATTTAATTTAATCAACAGTGCATTTCATATTTTCTGGTGGTGGCCAAATTGTGAATCATTTTAATATATACATACATTTATTTATTTTGTTGGCTTAGATAATTTAGATATAGTTTTAGATTAGATTAGTTTTTTGCTGGTAAAATACCAAACGCATATTCTCAGTGTTCTCAATGGTAGCTTTTGACCCTGTTTGAGAAACAGTAACTGAACATATTGACACTGGAAAATGAAACCCTTCATTTGACTCTCTTGATGTTAACAGGTAGGCCCCATGTTGGAGCTGAGGATGTCTCTGCAATCTGTGATGATGGCTCTTGCCTTGGTCCTCGTCTTCATGGGCCCCGACCCTAACATGGCAGCACCTCCAGGCAAGCCAGATGATGAACCTTTTGACCTGGAGAACTACGACCTGAACAACGAGATGGACTGGGAGAACCTGGACGTCAACGTTTATGGAGACAGTTATGATTATGATGACTTGGACCAAGAGGTAAGGGGGATGGAAGGGATGGATTCTTATCATTATAGTACGAGTAGTAAGGAAAGCAGGTTCATTCCGTTTGATTTATTACCAAAGACTCTCTAAACAGTGTCAGACTCTGTGGTAGTTCGGGCCGTAATCCCTAGCTTGCAAAAAAAATAAATAGTAAAAATGGCTTTCCATAGAGATTTGCAGGTGAGACACACTGCAAAGACTTAGCATGTATTGAAATTATGAACCAATCACATTGACTTTGAATGGGTTCCATTTTCTAGGCCCAGATTCGTTCGTCCTTACCATTAGGACCCAGTTGGATGCTGGGAAATGATGTAATTCCCTAAAATGAACATCAGGTGGCGCTTGAGTACCAACGAGTTCCCATAAGGGCCCCCATGCAGCCTCCAGCAAGCCCCAAAGGACCAGACGGGCCCTGGAGAGGCTCTCTGCCACCTTACTCTATCACTCAGTTCCTAAGCAGGCTCACAGGAAGCCCCAGAAGGACCAGGAGCAAAAAGTCCACAAAGTAGTAGTTCCAAATCCATAATTATAAGGTTCTATTAGCTATAGCCCCAGAAAACCCGGCGGGCCCTGGCTTGCCTCTAGGCCGCCAGGATCTATCCCAAAGCCCTGAGAGTTTTTTTACCTATAAAAGATGGATTTACAATAATCTTTTCTCCACAACCTTGTGAATGGAGGCTTGCAGTGCTCAACTTGGGTTAACGACACCGGAGAACCAGGGGGATGTTTGTGATGGCCTACCACACAGCCCCCATAGAACCTCCAGCAAGCCCCAGAGGGACCAGGAGCCAAAGTCCACCAAGTACTAGTTTTTCAAGCCATAATTATAAGGAAATACGTAACTATTCACTATATAATTACACTGTTAAGAATTTCCCAGTAAAATAACAGTAAAGAACATAAAGGGTTGCCTTTATGTTACTGTAAAATTAACATTATTATACTGTCGCTGAAATTTGTTATACTGTTAATGAAAAATACATTTTGAACTGTTTTTTTTTAATTAATTTCACAGTATTTTACAGTTAATTTACTGTTTAAAGATACATTATATAGCTGTTTTTCACCTTTCTTTTACATTATCTTACTGATTTGTTTTAATGCACTATTTAGGTTGTATTTTTTTTACATACATTTTAACAAACATAATTTTTTGCCTAGATGAATAGACTTAGCAGGTTACAGACATAGGAATAGTCACACTAAATACAATTAAAGGCACTTGTTAGGAAAAAGGCTATAATAGACACTTTTCCCAAAATGTATGTCTATAGCTGCTACAAGCACAGAATGCAAACCAGAACAACATGTGAGTAAAGAACAATAAAGCTAATTCACTGATTTTACAATCATGTACAATGTACAAGCCTCACATGTGCAGATCAGGTCCCAGAATTAAAGAAATACTGCATGAAACTGTTACTGATGATACTTTAGACAGTTGATCAGCAGTAAAGTAAAAGTTTTTTAAGAATGCATTATAGTTCAGTTAAAAAACGGCCAATGAGCGTAATTTAACAGGTTTTCTTTTGTATTGACAGTAAAGCACTGTTTTTAGCAATAACAGGTTAATACTGTTGAAATCCTGCTGTAAATTAACAGCAATTGTTTACAGTGTATTATACCATTCTCCTCCACCACACACGAGAGAGAATGGAACCAGTACAGTAACCTTTAGGAGTAAAAAGCCAATAAGAGTAATTTATCAAAACGCCTCTGCAACAAGCATAAACTTCGTGGTCATAACAGATGAAAGCATTGCTTTTCAACTGTTTAGCACAGTCTCCCATCCACCGCCAGTAGTAACACAGCCATTGCACAACAGCAGATTTTTATGAACACGCTAAAACGAATGCGCTCTATAGCCTAACCTTTTAGCTTAATTTGCATTAGAAGATATAAGTATATAACATATATGAAGTAGCCATAGTAGAATTAGTACACATACATACAGTATATGTTAACTATATATACGTATTTATGCATGTATGTTACCTTTAAGGTGATATATTATCATATACATACATGGATATACGCACAAAATTTGTATATGTTCATGTATTAAAAATATCTATATGAGGAATTTTGATATTTAATTTATATATGCAACAAATATACACAAATTCTGTATGCTTTTAATTTTCTGTGTGCTTTTTTTTAACATACATGTCTATCTTTTATATTTACATATATAACTAGAATGGCACTCGGAAAGCGCAGACCTCCGCCAAGCTGCCCGAGCACGATTGCCCCCACAGCCCTCTCTGTTCAGCTTGCGCCATCATCCACCTTGATTTTAGTTTATGTTGAGATCAGCTGTACGTAGCGGAGCATCGTAAAACACTTCATTCAAACCGGACAGAAACAGAATAAAACTCACCTAAACCGTCGTCATTACTCTTTACAAAAATGCCTTCCTTAAGACTTAAAGGAGCAGTGTGTAGGATCTGGCGGTATCTAGCGGTGAAGTTGCAGATTGCCACCAACTGAAGCTTCACCCAGGTGCCAAGCGGGTAGGAGAACTACTGTGGCCGACGCGAAAATGCGAATGGCCCTCTGAGGTCGAGGCTCATGCATTGTTGCCATATCTGTCCCCTCAGAGAGAGTTTTCTCAAAAACGGGTCAGAAAACTCGGTTAATATGCCCAAGTGCAGCCATCCTGCTCATGGACAATGGCTGATGGACTGGTAGGAGTCACTGGACAACCAGCAGTCACTGTCCTAAAAAGGGGACGGTCAAGCATTTGATTTTGAGAGAGTCTCACACGTTAGACTGTGGTGCTTTTATAGTGTGTTAAAGAGCTGGTACACTATTCTTTCCCTATATTTTTGTCTGAAAAGTATTTAGTTTTACTAGAGGGTTACAATTTCCCATAGTCATAGACCCATAGATAGCTAGTATTGAGTTAATCAGAGTTACCATGATACGTTAATTAGGGCCCCAAAAAGACGGTAACCTTGGAGGATATCCACTTGACTTGTCTAACTTGGACAGATGAAGCCTCATATTAGAATACATTTTGCACAGCAATGGATTTTGTCCCCAACACATTGAAAGCACATTAGGAAGGGATTTCAATGGCCAGAATGAACAGGTTACAGCAACATAAACCTGTTTTAATGTTCATATGGGCACCTGGTTATTGTTTTAAGAAAGACTTTAAAAGAAATGTGAACCAATCCATTAAAAACAATCGAAATTACTCTGCTGCGTTGGTCGTCCTTTACGTTGCTTGGATAGCCTTCTTGCTTTGCAGTTAAGCAATCTTTCTTTGTTGCAAATGCTGCTGTTTAATACAGTTAGGCCAGAATGTTCAATCATTTACAATCCTCTTCTCTTTTTTCTTTCCATTATACAATACACTGCAAACAAGAGAGCAAGATAAATAGATCTGACTACTGTGCCTTAATTTTCCTATTATTTCTGACATTATTTTACCCATGCAGCATTTTCTCTCCCTCTCTCTCTCTCTCTCTCTCTCTCTCTCTCTCTCGCTAACAATGTCTGCACACAATAATTATCACAATGTGGTTAAGTTACAGAAATGAAAACCGCTTGGTAAAGGTTAGGGATAGAATGTGCTCGTATAGTAAATATGCTGTAAACTCTAGTTTCCAGTCTTATTTATCTCCAAAGTCATAAAGATTTCTGATCTGAACTGTCACTCTCTTCCTGAGGACAGATTGAGGTGGGCAATGTAGCACCAGACACCCCCTCAGCACCCAACCAGCCCACATCTGAACACTACGAGGAGGAGGTGACCCTGCCCACCCTGCCACCAGCCCCCGTCACCCTGGACTTCAAGGGACCAGGTCTCTTTGGCCCTGAGACTGGCCTGGGTAGGTTAAAGCATTAAAGGTCCCATATTATGCTCATTTTCAGGTTCAATACACTTGTATTTTGTGTTTCTACTAGAACATGTTTACATGCTGTAATGTTAAAAAAACACGGTATTTTCCTCATACTGTCCGCCTGAATATGCCTGTATTTACTGTCTGTCTTAAAGGTTCCGTTTTAGTGCATTTCGACGGAATTATGACGAAATTGCAACAGAATTGCGTTGCTAGGCAACAGCTTGGGTCCATGTGTACTTCCTGTTTTACATACACTTTACATACACTTCAACCAGAAATAAACTGAGACACATTTAGAATGTTTACGTTTAAATCTGTGTAAAGGGTTTAAATATTGTATATTTGTGACATCACAGATGGACAGAAATCCTGACAGCTTGTTTCAAATGCAGAGTTTCTGAATACGGGCTGTGTGTATTTCCCTGTGGATTAAGCGTTTTGATACTTTCACAGTATTTATATAGGACTTAAGCCTGTTTTCATGTTTTTTTTTATAATAAAAAAAAACATGAAAATCTCACTTTTTTATAATATGGGACCTTTAACTGGGTGTATATCTATGACTCACACAAGTTCAATGTTCTTCAGTATCCAGTGCATATGCATTAAAACTCTACCGTCTCTGTTTGCAGGTATGCCTACCTGTCTACTGTGTGTGTGCATTGGTGGGAGTGTGTACTGTGATGACATGGGCCTGGATCAGATCCCGCTCCTGCCCAAAGACACCACCCATTTTTACAGCCGCTTCAACACGATCCGACACGTCAAGAACACAGACTTCATCAACCTCAGTGAGGAATCACTTTGGACACACCCTGGCACAAACTCTTAGACATAACGGATGATAAGATTTGTTTGTTGTGGTTCGTTACAGATAAACTCCGGTCCATCGATCTAACAGGGAACCAGATCTCAGGGATGGATGAGGATGTGTTTCGCTCTCTGCCGCAGCTCCAGGAGCTCCTATTGGCTGATAACAACCTGCGGGCTATGCCTGAGCTGCCAATCACCATGAAACGCATTGATCTACGTAACAACAGGCTGATCAGTCATGGGGTACATTCTGAGGGATTCAAGGTAAATATCCTGCATACGCTTAAAATAAAAAAAAAAAGAAGATTTTACACATGACGAGCATGTTCATTTGTAGTAGTATAGTATTACTCTGATGATCTGACAAAAACAAGGTCGACTTACTGGAAAATTTCAAGCACTTTCAACCACATTTCAATCCCTTCAAGTATGGCATTTCAGTCACATGATAACATATTCCATTTTTATGCAGACGATGTCATTATTTATTGCTCATCCCCTTCAGTTGTACAGACCCTTGAATTCCTGCAGTCTGCCTTTAATGTGGTTCGGTCCCGTTTAACTCAACTTAAATTGGTGTTAAATGTAGACAAATCAAAATTCATGGTATTTTCAAATGGCAAAAAGTAACCATCTAATCTTCTTAAGGTTTCAACTGCTCAAGGGGTTGATATTGAAATGGTCACAACATTTAAGCATTAAGATATCATTATTGATCAGAGATTGTCTATCAAATCACACATTGAAAACTTAAACTGGGGTTCTTTTTTAGAAACACATTTCTGTTTCTCCCTCCAGGCGAGGAAACATTTGATTTCGGCAACTTCTTTACCTTTATTTGATTGCGGTGATCTGCTCCATATGAATGCACCTGACCAGTGCCTAAAGCACCTGGATACTGTATACCATTGTGCTTTACGTTTTATTACTGGCTGTGGAAATCTTGTACACCACTATAACCTGTATGCGGCTGCTAAATGGCCATCTCTGTCTGTCCGCAGACTTTGGCATTGGTCTTATATATAAATCGCTCCTTGGACTGGTTCCTTCGTATCTGTGTACATTCATGTGCACAAACCAAAATCAATATGGCCTGCGCTCTCACAGTGTTCTACAGATGTTGGTCCCAAAGGTTCGAACGAAACTGGGGAAAAAGCTTTCAATATGCTGCTCCTTCTTCCTGGAATAATGTACAGAGGGACCTGAAATTGTCACAGCTGGTTACTACTGTAAGGGGGAATTAAAGTCCATTCTAAAGGATCGAGAAAATGTCACTATAGGTCAATGTTATTGTTCTCGAATTTCTCACTGAATCGTTTTGAGATTGACCTGTTTGTGCATTATAGCTGTTTTTGTGTTGCAGACAAACTGGATGTTATGCTCGTTCATATATATATATTTTATATATATATATATGTGGATAGTTAGAACATCAAATACAGACATTTTAGACCATAGATTGATGTTCCAGCTGTTTTCCAGCAGCCCCCTGTTGAATTATGGGAGATCCAGCTGCTTTGTCTGACCCTCATACTGTAGGTCTGCAGCCATGCTGCTTAATAAAACAATGATTACATGATGGGAAATATGGACGAATGGAAATATCTTACTTTTTTTTGTATGTACTTTTAATATAAAGAAGGTGCATAAAAACCATCAAAATAGACTAATAGAGCTTGGGGCTTGGTAAATGTGGCCCGTGAAAGGGAAGATTCGGGTCCCCCCTTACTGGAGCTGTTGCCCCCACGACCCGGTCCCGGATAAGCGGTTGAAGATGAGTGATGAGATGAGAGCTGGGGACCCCTGGCAGAGATACGGGTTAATCCCCGAATGTCTGTTATGTGGCCTCCTGTCATTTTGCAAAAGTGGGCCCCCAGGCAAAGCAAGTCGAGTGTCCGTGGTCCAGACAGTTCATATTCAGTGGGTGTGGTGTGGTTGCCTCCTGTGGATAGTGGTTGCATGTATTACTGTGTCATGTGTGTTTCTTTTTCCTCCATGCAGGATATGAGCCAGCTGGAATTCCTCTATCTGTCCAACAATAACCTGGATTACATTCCAACACCACTACCACTGAGCCTGAGAGTGTTACACCTGCAGGTAGAAGCTCATTCATGTCATGCCTCTTCTTTTTTTATTGCCTCCAACGGGAAATTTAGTTTGCAGCCAGCAGGTAACCGGATTAGTCACACACCAACTAAATACAGCAGTCACTGCAACACTGTAAAGCACAGTCCCAGCAAGTGACAGCAAGCTGGGATCAATTTTGGAATTGATCACATGCACTAACATACACAAAAAGGCACAAGCGGCTGGCCCGGTCATGTAAACAAAGCACAGAGAAGCTCAGCATTCTCTGCTCAGATAGACATTACTCCACCATATCTTTACATAGCAAATACTTGTTTGCTGCTCGCCTATATTAATGCTCTGGATATCGTATAGAGAACCTTAAACAAGGAGGCAAAAAAGTACAATAAATAGACAAAATACCATAGAATTTTCAAAGTCATCACTTTATCCTCTAATTCCGTTAACTCAAACTGTAATTTCCTATTTTTTAATAGTTATGTAGAGTCAACGCTAACCCCTCCACAAATGTTGAATCCTAACACTTCCAGTGTTAAAACATAAACGGTCACTTTCTTGTACCCCAATCAGAATAACAACATCCTGACTTTGCATGAGGACACCTTTTGTAACCGCCATGATCGCTACTTCATCCGCCACAACCTGGAGGATATCCGTCTGGATGGCAACCCCCTGAACATCAACCTGTTCGCCCAGGCCTACGTCTGCCTGCCACGCCTGCCCGTAGGGAATCATTGACAGCTACCAGACGCCGTAGTCCAGGCTTCAATATAGAAATACCGTAATGCAAGAATAGAAACTGTTTAACTGTAATATCTGTTTTGTGTGAATATTGTGGGTAGCATTATATGGGGTTTTAGGGCTGCTCAAAACGAGCAATACTTTTTCTAAATATTTGATGCCAATTGTTATGCCAAAAATCCTGTTTAAAAAGCTGCATTAATTGATTTTTTTGGCCTTATAAAGTTGTATATGGCTAACGTGTTAGCAAAAGTTTGCCTAATTACACATCCAGCAGACACAGAGCAACATTGGCATTCATTTGGAGTCATACTTGTGTCCCCTTGATGAACAAATTAATCAGTTAGTAATTATTAGTCTCACTCCCAACTCGTCAAATACCACCGATTGGGTAGCGCTGCTCGGCATTGGAAACCAACACACGAAAGCACCCTTTTGCAACAGTTTGTGATGACCAGGCTTTCAACTAACTTCAATGTAATTCGAGGCTCGGAGCAGTGACGTAGTATTAATAGTGTGAGTACGCTAAGGGAAGGTGGGAGAGCTGATGTATAGGTCAAACAAACACAAGACTTTCATCCAGGAGACCGCTGTTCGTGTCCCGTGGGAAACTAAAAGTATTTTTATAATTTTGTCAGGTCAGTCGTTAGTCGCGTGACTTGTCAGTATCGCCAGTCCTGTGAGTTGCTTGTCACAAGTCATTAGTATCGTCAGTCCCGTGAGGCACTTGAGTAGTTAGTATCGCCAGCCCCGTAAGTCACGTGAGTCATTAGTATCATCAGTCTCGTGAGTCGTTAGTATCATCAGTCCCTTGAGTCACGTGAGTCGTTAATATCGCCAACCCCGTAAGTCACGTGAGTCGTTAGTATTGTCAGTCCTGTGAGTTGCTATTCACGTGAAGTTAATGTCAACCACAACGGTTTCCTAACCCTACCTAAGTGGTTTTGTTGTCTAAACATAACTTCCTGTGAAAACAGAAGTTTATTTTGAAAGGGCACTATGCATGTAACGAGCATATATTGACACGCGGTCCCTGATCCATCCAAAAGTAACACAAGAGGGGTACCCAGTGCATAGGTCTCTGATTCCGAGAGGCACTGACCAGGCGACGGTATTTGGCGAATTGGGAGATAGAATGTGTTGTTGAAATACTCCACTGTTTTCATCAGCTACTCGTTAACTGTGTTTGGGTCTGAGCATGTAGTCTACTGTGGATTTATCTGACGTTTCTCACTGGAAACAGCTGCTTCCTGCTGCTGCTACTGGAAAGGAGGCTCATGAGAGCAGAGTTTGTGGGCTGGAAAACCAAAACAAAGAGCTGCAAGAGGCCAAGAAGCTCTTTAGAACGGAGAGGAACTGTAATATTGGTTCATCCCCGCAAGCAACCCCTTTCACATTACACATAGATTTTGATCCATTGTTAAGATAAAAAATATTGATTAGTGTACTTGTAATTATTGGTATTATTGTAATGATGAGAAGATGAAGTCTCCCTTTTAACCCTCTGAACCCTCGGCTTTTTTTCATTTGGTTATCTCTCCCTTTATTCATAGGCTTATGGCATAAATGTCTTTTTGGGGTTTGGGATATGTTGGGTTACTCAGAACCATCAGTTGGTATGTCATTGATAAATACGTTTTGTAGGACATCTTCTTTTCTGTATGCCCTTAGGTTTTCAACTGTATCAATGGATACATATGAGTGTTAGTGTTCCAGGAATATAAGACCCATGTAAACGGGACAATCTGTGCTGCTGTCAAAATAAATACTTTGATAGTTACTCCGGTGTTTTTTCTTTATATTTCCATTTGGGATGAATATGTTTTGAGTTTTTGCTCTGCGGATGACGGGTTGGTGGGTGGGTGATGCAAACAGGAAGTGCTATTTGACCCAGTTTCAATGTCCCCCCCTTGCACACTCAAAAACTCTGATGTGCACGTATTCACGTTATATGGAATGGATGGTATAGATGGGAAAGATTCCCATGTTCACGACTTGTGAGCATTTACATCATCAAGATGGTTGTATGATTAGTTGGTTGTGTGAGGATTAGAACTGTGCTTTGACAACACCATATCCACTGAATGTGGATTTAAGTATACTGAACAGCGGTCTTCGGCTGATGTCAGACATCCGTATTTTGTTACACATTTACTCTGTTAATTGCTAAGTCGTGTATTTTGGAGTTTTTCAGAAAAATCTGGTCCAAAATGCTCCAAAACCCTTCACAATAAATAAAAACACTCCTCCTCTTTGATCATCATTGATGTCTTATGTCCTTATTTACCCAACAGAAAAAAGATAATAATAGCTGTACATAGCGGAGCATTGTAAAACACTTCAATCACCAAGTGTGCTTTGGTCAAACTCAACTGTAATTTCACAGAGTTTAATGTGAAAAAAACGCTGAATCTACAGTCACACAAGCAGTCAGACAATTAGACAGGTTGCAACAGCCAACAGGTTAATCAAATGCATTTGGAAGAGAAAACAAACACTACTTTTTGGTTCAACTTTGACATACCATACTTGGCGTAGGTGTGCACTCACAGTTTTCCTTTTCATTGAGAGGTTATTTGCAACATTTCAGGTGTGCTCACTGTCAAATTTATCCCCAAATAAAGATAATCTGCATCGACTATTGACTTGTTTCAAACCTGTCTGATTGTCTGACTACTCACGTGTCACACCACATCTGTTGTGGTGATGTCACTGTATTCCCAGGTAGAACCTACAGCTTTAACAGAAATAAAAACAAAATAGTAATTTTTTTTCTTTCATCCACCAGTGGGCAACTTGGATGATAAAAGAGGTACAAATCTAAAAAATGGCTCTAGTATCAGTTCTGATTTGACTGGTCTCTACACAGTCATTCTTAGTAATAGCAATGGAATCCAGCTCTACCAGGGCTTCTTATAACATGTTTTGCAGCTTAGCTGCTTCAAAGTTCAGTTGTGTCCTTTAGTGAGCTATAGCAGGAGGAGGTGGTCAAGAGGAAGGACCAGCAGGGAGGCGGTCATATGTTCTCCCTTACCCTCCCTCCTCTCCTGCTGTCTCTGTAGATGGATGGAGAGGGCTATAAGCAGCAGAGCTGAGCGACAGCACTTTCAAGTCACAAACAGCTGTATACAGTTTCATTGTGTCTTCAGCCTCAAGCTCTGCCAAGCATCTGGAGTGGGATCCTACAGACTTCACTTTGTCAAAGTCCACCTCTGGGCCAATGACGCTGACACTGGACTTTGTTCTTCTCTGCTCTCCCAGCTCAGCCAGATGAACACACACAAGCTAGAACTTATAGCCAAGGTAAGAGCTGGATCACACACATCCCTGTTTGTTTTTACAGCTCATACTGTGTTTGTTCGGGAATATTTTTAAGTGCAAAACAAAAAAATAGCCCTATAAATTTTTTTTTTTTTTTCCCCATCTGATCCACGTGTGAAATTGAAATGAACGTGAGGTAGAGAGAGTGATCCATGGTTCATCGTGACAAACGGAGCAGTGAACATGAACAGCAGAGGGAGCAACCCTCGAAAATTTTGGTGAGGAGGAATGTGAATTGTTGTCTGATGCCAGAACTGGGGAGTCAGGAATGTCTAAGACAATTCTCTGCCTGGGATTGAACATAGTGTTCACTTGGTAATCATCAGGACAACTGAGAAGAACAGGTTTTGACTTCACTCCTTCAGCAGATCCTTTTACTTCAATCCGTTTAGCCCAGTTTGACTTATAGTTCCCATCCGACTTTTTATTCCTCCCTGTGGTTTCGGTGCAGTGTTTTTGCCAGATTCCTGTTTCTGTGATCAATTTTATGACGTACTATGACTCATACGGTCTATGTGTGTGACTGGATGGTGGGTGGAGGGTTTGGTGGGAGAATGGGATGTCTCCAAGAACTTTTCATGCATGCATTAGTGTTAGCTTTCATCCAGAGAAAAGCAGCATTGCAGATGGTGTAATTACTTTGTCGGTACATTTTTATTGTTTGTTTTAAACCGGACCAAAGAAACAATATTCTAACAATAGAGTTGAAATATTTATATAACAGTGTTCAAAATATTACAATTTAAAAGTGTCAAGTGGACATTTTTACAAGTAATCTACCATGTGTGAGGTAAATAATTAACATTAAGTAATGTTACAAAATTCTCATTTTTTATGCATTTTTAATCCAAATTGAAGATTTAACTTGTCTAGATCTAAATGTGCTCTACAGCAAATTTGGTGAAATTTGAACAAACTGGTGGATAACCGGTACAGATAACTGTAACTGATGATATGTGATGATAAAGTATTGTCTTTGGCGTGTATAGACTCTAAAGGGGAGATTTGTAATGTAGGGGCGTCTGCCCTGAGCAGCTGCAAGATAAATCCCCCATGGAGTCCAGACATCGGTGGTGGTGATGATTCTGCTGAGACTGGTAGGCTGATGAGGCTGATGAAGCTGATGAATCTGATGTATCTGTAAAGACTGGGCAGTGATGGTGAGTTGGAGTGGCGTGTGTAACAGCAGCATGAACGAAACTAAAGGCAGAGGGAGAATCTTATTTAAAAAGAGACAGCAGCAGGATGATAGGCTAACAATGTAGGTGTGTCACAGTGCTATTGGATAGATGTGACCAGCTGATGATGCAACCCAGTCTCACATCAACATGTGTCATATAGCTACATTGGTTCACAGCACAAAACTTATCAGTTTATTATAACGGCTCTAAAATAGTGAGATGCCTACATTGTTTTGGGGGAAAAAGCAACAACATGGTATTCATTTTATAGTCAGGAGAAAATGCAATATTTTAAGATTAATTAAGGCAATAAAATGTGTTTTGATAACATTTCTAGCGAGAAATGTGCATTTTATTTTCATAATCTTCGTTCAGTGAATGTATATGTTCTTTAGTTTGTTCGTCATTACAAAGAATATTCAGGTCTCGCCAGAATATCTTGGGAATGCAATATTTTATACTGTTGGTTGCTATGGAAACTGCTAACCCACGTATAGCTTGCATGTCATTTGAATCATTGTCTTTGCATCGTGTCACAAAAGTGTCCTTGATAATGCAACAATACGATGGGTTAATGTTGAGGTCATCAGTATTAATTAATTAATTCTCATTAGATTCCGAGAAATAAAGTTTTTTTTTTGTCTGTTTTTGGATTGCGGAAAACTACATTACCCATGATCCTCAGCCACCAGACATTGCGTGTTTGACGACTGTTTTGGGCTGTCTGCTGTGGATGGGCATCATTCCACTTCAAATTGCTGCCGGTCGGCTGCAACGACACTTTCTCATCCCGACTCATCACATAGTAATAATAATAATAATAATAATAAACTTTATTTGTATAGCACCTTTCCAAACATAGTTACAAAGTGCTTTACATAAGTTAAAATAGTGCAACCATCAAGATAAAAACAATACAGAATAAAAACATAAAAACATAGGCCAATGTAAAATGTTGAACACAAGACTTAATAAAACAGTGTGTACAAAAAGTCAACAATAATGAAATTTAAAACAAGGGATTGCTATAAAAAGGCCTTCCTGTAAAGGTAGGTTGTGAGGCGTGATTTAAAAGAAGAAACAGAGTTTACTAGCCTGAGTTCCTCCGGAAGGGAGTTCCACAGCTGTAGGGGCTGTAACAGAGAACGTCTGGTCTCCCTTTGTAATAAGACGGGCTGTGGTGACAGTGAGGTGGGTCCTACCTGAGGAGCGCAGGCAGCGGCTGGGCTCGTAGGGCTCGAGTAACTCTAAAATGTAGTCAAGGGCAAGGCTGTGTAGGGCTTTAAAAGTAATTAGTAAAATTTTAAAATCAATTCGATACCTTACTGGGAGCAAGTGAAGTGTTGCAAGGATGGGTGTGATATGGTCTTGTCTCTTAGAGTTTGTTAATAGTCTGGCTGCTGCATTCTGAACAAGTTGGAGATGGGATATGGCTTTTTGACTGAGCTCAGTATAAAGGGAATTACAGTAGTCCAATCGGGATGAGTTGAATTCATGGATGACTTTTACTAGGGCCGTTTGGGAAATTAAATGTTTGACTTTAGAGATGTTCCTTAGCTGGAGAAAGCATGATTGAATTACTTTGGTAATCTGTGCATCTAAGCAACCAGGTTGCGGGCGGACTGCATGATGTTAGATGACAGGTTGCCAACTTACTAAATGATTCTTTGCTAACTCATTAATACGGTTTGGGGGGCCAAATAGAAGGACTTCAGATTTAGAGTCGTTGAGCTGAAGGAAATTTTGTGACATCCAGCCTTTTATATCTGAGAGACAGTCCATTATATCAGAGAGTTTGTCTGTGTTGCTACCAGTCAGCGGGACATAAAGTTGTGTGTCGTCAGCGTAACAGTGGGAACTAATATTGTAACTGTTGATTATCTGACCCAGGAGAAGCATAGTGACAGATTGTCAGACCCCTCGGTGTCACTTTTCGGTCACAGTAAACACGTGCTTAATGTTGTGAATTAAACAAAAACTCTTGCTTAGCTTCAGGAAAAAAACAACATGGTTGGGATTCAATTTGCTATTTGCATTTAGTTCAAAGCACTACTACAGGTCTTGGCTGTAGACTCAATTTTGTTTTTTCAACCTCTTATTCTGAGTCATTTGTAGGTTTCTTGAAAACTCTGCATCCCATTTTTCTCGTTTCTCCAGGCTCAGCATCTGTGCTTGTTGTTACTCCTGTGCTTGTGCCTGGCGTTGGGTGGCGTCCCCGGTCCATGCCGACATTCGATAACCCAGGATCATCTTCTGAACCTTAATCGCCTGGTGAGAGTTCACCCAAACAACACGCCCTGTCATACGACTCCAAATAGGGAGGCCAGAGGAAATCATGATGCCTGTGTCAGCATGATATGTATTGTATGGAGTGCCTCGGACAGTACCTATAGGTAGAAAATGAAGCCAGATTACATATACATATATATTACTCATTACCTAATGAACTGACAGTTTTAAATATCAAATATCTTGGTGAATTAACTTTGTGATGTTTACTCCACAGATTGACAATCAGTTGGATCATGGCTGTATTATAATCTATCCATTCATTGAACATCTGGATTTGGTGAGTGGATATGGATATGGGGCAAATACATTCAGAAATGTGTTGCATAATCAAAATCACACTGGAATACATTTACCTGTGGTCGTCATGTAATTGGAATAATCAAAGCGGTCATCTGTGTTTTTAATCCCATTTGGAGCTGCCACTTGTGTTACGTGTAAAAATGCATCAAAACTATCTGTTTTTGATTTGAGAGTATTAGTTGCACATTAATGAACAACCATCCAAGTTCCCCACTGGAAACCCGAGACAATCCTTGGGAGTTGGTCAATAAATTAATGAGACTCTATATATATCTAATGCCACATTTTTAATCTCCCACTTAATCAAAGTCCAGCGCAAATGGAGCATAAACAGTGATATCAATATCTGAATAATTAAGTCTTATCATCCGTGAATGAGAGTATTATTATTTGGACTGGAAGAAGTTTTGGCGCAGACTCCACAGCATTTGTGGTCCAAGACTGGAGCAGATTCTGGCAGAGACTGTGCAGGAGGGATACTGAGAGTCATCATGGTGGAGGAGAAGAGCTGGGCTGCTGGTGGGTGCCAGACAAGTGACACAGAGAATGAGGAAAGGGCTAATCATTAATGGGAACACACACTACAGTGAGCCAGAAATTCATTCAGAGTTCAGGTGAAGCTGGACTTGGGAAGGCTTAAATGTAGTCTAGTCTTGGCTCATTCATTCAACTTCAGTAGAACTTCTAAGGAAGAATTTCCATTTGGGATTTCCAGGAAACCCGGAGTGATTTGTTATATTATAATGTAGCAAGTGGCTGAAACGTAGAGAATATATTCTGTTGACTATTTTGACAAATATGAATAATATTTCCCCAATTCATCATCAAAGAGTAGAATTTTAAGACAGAACATCAAAGAAGGAGGCTGATCTTCAGACTAAATAGAAGCAGGTAAGATTTATACAGCAACTAATAGACTGCTGACATGAAACCATCATCAGAGCACATATGACATCAGTGAGCTGTTTTTAAAGGACACATGCAATCAACACAAAAATACAGTCTGCATTTCGAAGTGTCCTTGAGCGAGACACTGACTCCCAAGTTGCTCCCCAGGCTCTTTACAGCAGCCCACTGCTCCTGAATACTTAGTTAGGTAACTTAGGTTAAAGCAGAGGTTTAATTTCATGTTTGTACCTG
The DNA here is from genome assembly GCF_043250625.1 of Sebastes fasciatus. Lineage (NCBI taxonomy): Eukaryota > Metazoa > Chordata > Actinopteri > Perciformes > Sebastidae > Sebastes > Sebastes fasciatus. Next base: position 40,367,680 of record NC_133795.1, on the reverse strand, counting down.
TATGTATATGCTGATTGTATTTAAGTTTAAGTTTTGATAGTTTGTTTATTGGATTAAATCCAAAGTGGCAGAAAAAACATCCTTCCTAACCAGCAGCGTATTATAATCCTGATTGGCCCCGCTGCAAAAAAAATTCTTGGGCCCTCGCCCTGAATACAAACGCACACATGTACACACACAACCACTCCAGACAACTGCAAATTACAAAATTTAATTTAAATCAAATAAGAGAAAAAAGAGAAAACCGAAGAAATAATACAACTAAATTAAAACACAAATAATTGCATTGATAAAAATGACTTTTATTTAATTTTTCTCTTTCCCTTTTTTCATTATTTCATCTCATATTATTTATTTTTTATTGGTGCAATTCCTCCTCAGGTTGTCCTTTCAACATGATGATTGATTGATTTACATCTCATTTAAAATGACCTCATGGAACTTTCATACTGGCGCAGAAATCTTTCTGATGATCCTTTTGTACTTTATGTGTTACAGAGTAAAGTCTGTTACATCAAAGCAGCCTTCCCACAAATCCTGGAGCTTCTGAGCATGCATTTCCATTATGCCAGGAATTCAGATAACAGAAGATATGTCAACATCTTGGAAAAGGTTATCTACAATCTCTATTCTCAAGGATGCATACCTGAAGTCAATGAAGAGTTTGAGGTGAGCACTTAATTCTCAATTATTGTTATTATTATGTCTGTCATGATTATTATTATTATCATTAGTAGTAGTCATTATTATATCAGTATGATCTTTTTGGCCTCTTTTCCCAACATTTTCAATGAAACTGTAGCCACTAAACAGGCAAATCCAGGGCGATAGGCTACTGATAATACTGGTAATATTATCAGTAGCCTATCGCCCTGGATTTACCTGATACCTGGTAATAAAGATTCAACAAAGCCAGACTTGCTGTATAGGAAAACAAGTCAGCAAAGGGGATCCATCCCCCAATAAACTGTTGTGCTGGTGTCACACCACACAGGTGAGCAACTCTCATCTGGTTTAACAAACACTGAACTGCAGATTATATGATTTTTTTTGTTTTTATATGATATAAGTTATTTTGAAAAAAATTGCCATGTTTACATTATACTTCAGATGAAACATTGCTCCTGTCCAGAAAAAATATGTTACAAAATTAAATGTATTTTACTTCACTTTAAGGTGCAATATGTAAGATTTGGCCAGAGTTTTTGTATGAAACATTATCAACAGAATGTGAAGAGGTTACAGTATTGACATTAAGTCAAAGATGTCTATGTATCGTGTTGCAGAGATATCTACTGAAATGAGCATGCTAACCAGCTAGCTAACCAACTAGTCCTGTTTTGTAATGCCACTTGCGATAGTGAGACATTGTAGCGTCCATTCTGCCCTCAGTCCAACACGAAAGGACGGAGAAGTAGAGCTTCCCCGAGGGCTTGTCAATCACGTTGGGGGTACAGGTTCCATGTGCGTTTTGGGGACTTTTGAGGTTTTAGTGTTGGCGATTCGATCCCCGGTGCCTACAGTCTGCATTTTGAAGTGTCCTTGAGCGAGACATTGAATCCCAAGTTGCTCCCCAGGCGCTTTACAGCAGCCCACTGCTCCTAAATACTTAGTATGGGTTAAATGCAGCAGTTTAATTTCATATTTGTACCTGTATGCATATTGTATTTAAGTTTAAGTTTTGATAGTTTGTTTATTGGATGAAAGCGAAAGTGGCAGAAAAAACATCCTTCCCATTCAGCAGCATAATATAATCCTGACTGACCCCGCTGCAAATTTTTTTCTTGGGCCCTTGCCCTAAACACAGACGCACACATATACACACACAACCACTCCAGACAATTGCAAAGCAGACAATTGCTATACCATCATGGAGAGGCTCACAATGCAATTCCCATCCTGTGAACCAGCCTTAGATCAGCACCACGGACAGCAGCTGGAGCGCCAGATGTAATGATGTTAATTTAACAGCCTGCCCTGGACTCAGCCGCCAGATGTTCTCACAGACACAGATTACAGTAGGTGCACAATTTCCAACATATGAGACGTAACAATTACAGTGCTACAGATTTAAATCCCTGATCCCACTCAATAATAACATAGAGAAAAGCCACATAGCACGCCATTTTTGAACTGTTTCTATTTATTCCTGGTGCTCACCTTGAAATTGTCTCAATGGACCAGGAGCGGCTAATTGGTAAAGTTGAAATGAAAGGGTACCTCCTCATTTCACTACAACAACTTGAATAAGGTGGCAGCTGGCTGGAGGGAGATCACCAGAGAGCTGAAAGTTATCTACTCCTGGTGGCTATATTGTATGTCATTTCCAGTAAATATCACAATATTAAACATTTGATTTCTGCTTAAAAAGAACAAATGAAGGAAGATATGTGGTTACTTCTCCAGTGTGATCTCGGGCTCACAGCTGATAGGTAGCCTACGTGGTTTGTTTACATGACGTAACAGAAGTGCATATAATGGATTCAGTGTGGACACGGTGTAGGAAAGTGATTTTTTTGGCCCCTGACAGCTTCTGGGATACGGTTGCACCATCGATTTTTACGCCACCGGATACTACTTTACCAGGAGGAGAATGCGCGCAGCTCCGGGAGATGGACATCCTAGTGGAGCTGTGGCAGCCAGCGCAAACCCCAGTGCTGGGAGTCACAGCGGGATCTAAACTATGTAACAGCAGCAACAGAAAGTTTGCTGATCTGGTGATGAGTCAGGGCAGTCCCTCGGTGTTGGTGGCTAATTTCTAGTTGCTATGAATGGTGACATTTTTTAGTTTAGAAACTTTTATGATTAGAAGTGCCGCTAAACTCTGTGCACTGACGTAGTGAGTCTCCAGTGACGCCACAGAAACACCAACCAATCAAAAACTGGCAAAGGGCCGGTGAGCTTGTTATATCACTGAAGGACTGATTACATCGACGATTTGAGAATGTGACCAGGACAGTTGGGAAAGTCCGAGGGCATCTGGTGGATAGGGAAAAACCAAAGAGATGGATGGCCTGGAAAATGGAGATTAGCAGGGTAGAATACTCGACAGTGGTGGAGCAGGAAAACTCAGGCGGGCGGCCAGGGGACCGAAGAACAGTGGAGCAGCAAACCACAGTCTGACAGCCTGGGGACAGGACAACGGAGGAGCAGGGGACCCAGGCAGGGGTCAGGTGGGGAACCACAGAACTGGAGAGCAAGAAGAGGCTGTTCGACGAAGTTTGCCAATTGACCTGAAGATAGAGACATGAACTCATAGGTGGATGACAAGAAGGCAGGGCAGATGGGCAGAATTCTCAGGAGGAAAGCAAGGCAGATAGATGGAGCGGCTCAGGAGGGCAGCAATGTAGGCAGGACTGCTCTGGAAAATGGCCTGGAGACTCTGGACTCTGAATGGTGGCCCAAAGCTATCTGAACATCTGGCTATAGGTCGGGGCAGGGCTCTGGACAGGTGGCCGGCCTGTGCTGGGTAGACAGACAGCTGGAGGCCAGACGCATCTTTACTGGCGGCTGGACAGGCGGACTGCTGGGTAGGCATTTCTGCGGTGATGGCCGACTGATGATCTGGTTCATTGGGGTTCCTTTTTACTTCTGTAAGTGTCAATGAAGAACTGTTTACATTTCGTGCAAACAAAGGCCCTTCATGCCAAAACAACTGACTATAGATAAAACTAGAAAAATTCAGATCTTATCTAAGAGTTTGCTCTTGATTATCTTTATTGTTTCCTGTCATGTTTATTCTGTGTTGCAGGACAGCCCGGTGCGGTTCATAAGCATGGTAGAAAGCTCTCCTAAGGAGGCTTTGAAAAAGGCCAGAGGTGTCATCCAGATGTATATGAGCCTGATGACAGAGAGTACAGGCCCTGTGGACTGGGACTGTCAGGCAGAGTATGCTGCTGAGGAGGATTCAGAATCGACCACTGTCGCTGACACCAGCACCAGAGGTACAAACAGAAACAGTTCTCTTGACTGCTTATAACATACTCAGGCAGGGCAGTCAACATAATAATCACAATAGACTACTTTCCAATAAAAGTATTAAAGCATAACTACCGCATCAGAGAGACTAAACACTCCTTTTTCATTTTGAGTCATGTCCCCCTACACATATTCAAAAAAAGTGTTTAAAGCAAGCATTATTGAAAAGGAAAAGACCTGAGGAAAGAAAAACAGCCCAGCCGACAAAAGCACAGTTGCAAACTCTGAAGAACTCCTGGCCGAGTAAAACTCGCAGCCATAAACCAAAAGTTTGGGAACCCCTATCCTAGAGGACACACACACATTTTCTCCATTAGCCCTTGTGTGGTGTTCATGTTTTTGTTACTCAGCCAATGTCCGCCGGTCAGTTGGACCCACCCCATTATTGGGTTTTTAAATCAATACAGCCATAACAATTTATTTAAAAATACTTAACAGATGTTTACTTTATCCCAATTACAAGCAATATAGACAGCATATGGTTAATATTTGCCATTTACTTCTGTAGGATATTATTTATGAACAAAAGTGCTATTTGTTTTTTGTGATAAAATGTAATAAAAAATAAAAATCAATTATAATGAAGATATGGGTGGAAAAAAACATTTATCTTGAACAAATATAAATGAAACAATGTTTTTATTCATGTTTATTTCTTTGAACTTAATTAAAATTCATGTCAGTCTACACAACACGAACCCCATTGAACACATAGCCTATTCATGCCAGCTTATACAACACATGAGGGGCAGAGTTTTACTGGGTGTGTGTTGCATCTTTTGACATCCATATTTCTCCACTTGCTGGCTGCTGAGGGGCTCGTTTTTGAGCTGCCTGATGGACAGTCTCATCCTCTTCTTCATACTCATTGTCAGACTCTGAATTGACAGAAATGTGATCCTAATATTCTGAAAACTCTTCCTCTTCATCTTCATCTTCCAAAAGTTCTCTCTCTTCTAAAATCATTTCTAAAGCCCTCTGAGCAGAGAGTCTTTTTGCCATCTTGATCGATTGCGATAAGGAGCCACACAGCCAATTTGCAGCTGGGATATAGTGAGAAAATATAGACTAGTTCCCGCAAGACAGAGGGTAAAATGTGCGAGAATGTGGGAGCAGACAGGTGTCGGTGCTTGAAATGTAACAACCTCATGCGGGAACAGCAGGAGCAGAAAGACAAAACTCACACACATATACAAACAAAAACACACACACACACACACACACACACACACACACTTACAGTAGGCCCAGGTCAGAGGATGACAGAGTGTAGGTACTGTACACAGCACCTACAATTTCCACACATTTATCTCCCTCGGGAGTCCAGAGGACCCGAACATCACATATGTAATATAATTGTGTAGGGGGGTGTACAGTGTGCAGTCATTGAAAAATGTGTTCTTTTATATGTTCTTCATAGAAAATGAGCCAAGGCCAATGAGTCTGAGGTTGAAAAAATTATGAATCACATCATTTTCTTTTAGTAAACATTGAAAACGGGTCCCACAGACCCCAAACACCACACAAGGGTTAGAAGGGCACCATAGAGGACACTTCATCTTGTTTTCTCTACTGGAAGGGCGTCCTTCCATTTTTCACTAGAAGGGCACCCTAGAGGGTTTTTCTTCATGTTTTCTCCACTAGAAGGGCACCCTAGAGGGTTTTTAATCATGTTTTCTCCACTAGCAGGGCACCATAGAGGGTTTTTCTTCATGTTTTCTCCACTAGAAGGGCACCATAGAGGGTTTTTCATCATGTTTTCTCCACTAGAAGGGCACCATAGAGGGTTTTCATCCTGTTTTCTCCACTAGAAGGGCACCATATAGGGTTCTCATCCTGTTTTCTCCACTAGAAGGGCACCATAGAGGGTTTTTCTTCATGTTTTCATCACTAGAAGGGCACCATAGAGGGTATTTCATCATGTTTTCTCCACTAGAAGGGCACCATAGAGGGGTTTTCTTCATGTTTTCTCCACTAGAAGGGCACCATAGAGGGGTTTTCTTCATGTTTTCTCCACTAGAAGGGCACCATAGAGGGTTTTTCATCATGTTTTCTCCACTGGAAGGGCACCATAGAGGGTTTTTCATCATGTGTTCTCCACTAGAAGGGCACCAAAGAGGGTTTTTCATCATGTGTTCTCCACTAGAAGGGCACCATAGAGGGTTTTCCCATCATGTTTTCTCCACTAGAAGGGCACCCTAGAGGAATTTTCCATCATGTTTTCTCCACTAGAAGGGCACCCTAGAGGGATTTCATCATGTTTTCTCCAATAGAAGGGCACCCTAGAGTTTTTTTTCTCCATGTTTTCTCCACTAGAAGGGCACCATATAGGGTTTTTCATCATGTTTTCTCCACTAGAAGGGCACCCTAGAGGGTTTTTTCATCATGTTTTCTCCACTGGAAGGGCACCCTAGAGGGATTTTCTTCATGTTTTCTCCACTAGAAGGGCACCCTCAATTTTTCTTGCACATTGGGTCACTGTTAAGGGCACTTTATCGTATTTTATCCACCATAAGGCCATCCAAGAGGGCACTTTTGCTGCATGTTTCTTTTTCTTCGAACATGTGGGCACCAAGGGGGGACAGTCACAGATCACAGGCCTTTTGGTGTGTATTGGTATTAATATGAATTCTTGTCATCTTGATTTTGTCTGCATTGTAATCAAATGGAAATATGCAAATCAGGTGGACAGAGTTCACAGAACTGTCAACAAAATAGCAGGAAGAGGCAGAGTCAGATGACCTTTCACTTTGTTGGGCAGATTTTTCCATTAACAATTTCATAGCATTCCACTTTCAATGTGTTCAGCGTTACTCTTTACAATAACATGCATTTAAAGAGAAATACAGTAAGAGATCACATAATGTAAATTTTTTCACAGCGTCGATCACATTCAATTTGTCCTGTCCTTTTGCCTATACCTATGTGTATTCTCAACAGACTCTGCTGTCCTGTCCTGCTGAGCTCTGAGAGCAGCTGGAGGTCATCAGGCAGAACTGCAGTCCAAAGATGAACTCTCGTTACCCTTTCCTGGAAGCCTTCTCTGTTGTGTTTTTAACAGTGCTTGACACCTCTGAGAATGTTTCACCCCTTGAAAGTGGAGGATTTAACATGAAAGATGTGTTTATTTTTTACTACAAAAAAATATATATTGTTTTTTATACTATAATAAATGGTCTTGGGTCATAGGCTTGTTATCGCTTAGTTCCCCCTTACTTGTTTTTTAATGTTAAATTTGTAGTCATGAAATGCTTTTTTTGTTTGTTTGTAACCTGCAAGAATATATCCCTATGTTACCATACGTGTTCCCAATGTCTTATTTCAGTTGAACCACCCATCACACACATGTTTTATTTACTGGATAGAATAGGAAATATACTTGATATATGCTGTTAAGCCTCTATGTAAATATCTCATTGCTTGCAGCATTCTAATTTTGCTGTAATGTCCTCTGCAGAAAAACCCCCAGTAATGTGTTCAAATACTTGATGAATGACCTAACAATCAACCTTTAGCAGTTGTGCCAATAATAATGTCCTCTGTCAGAAGCAAAGGCAGAAGTAGTCACAATGTCAGTCTTATAGGGAGGTAGCGACGGATGGTGAACAAAGTGTATGACTTCAAAACCAGAGGCTACAGTTTCTGCTTCCTGTCTCTCTTACATGGTTCAGGAGGAACAATATGGAATCCGTCCTGACAGTGGGCCATGTCTTTAGGTGGACTGGTTTGGCGTCACTGTAATGGGGACATTCATTGGTGCCTCATGCAAGAGGGCCTGATGAATACCACCACGAGCATGTTTGTGACGTTTGATCATTAACATAATCGACACCTCTAAAATCGCCACACAAGGTGACCTGTTCAGCTCTGTTTGAGGGAAGGATTTAAACCGCAGATTTTCGGGTCTGAGATATTAGATGAGAGAATATTATAGCCTCCAGCAGGTGATGTTACACTGTCAGGCACAACAGTGGACAACAGTTGACAGAGGCTCCAACAGCTGCTTTACAGTCTTTATGTAGTAAAGACCCTAAAAAGACAGCTGTTGGAGCATGATCATTTTCAACAAGTAATGAACTGTGCCATACTATGCCAAAAAGCCTGTAGAAAGAGGCAGACTGTCATATACAGAGCTGAACCACACGAGAAAATTCTAGGTACAAGAAAATTGGTGAATGCCACAAATTCTGTTATATGAACAAATTGTATTTATTTGTTTGAGTGGTTCTTGTATGAGGTCTATTGTCTCTGGAAAGAGATGTAGCACATTTAACGTAGTAGTGAAATGTTTATGCTTTACCTGCTTTGTTGTCCTAGTTTTTAGCTGTTTGTGTAAATATACTTGATTTTAATTTTGTTTGAGCAGCAAAAAGGCCATTTAATTGGCCTCAGTTGTATTGGAGTTCTGTCAGAAGTCTCAAAGATCAAGATCTCAAACCATAGCCATGTGGAAAAATGGGTAGGGTTTTTTTTTGTTGGGGGAGAGTTAGATGAAGTCATTCTTAAAGGTCCCATATTGTAAAAAGTGAGATTTTCATGTCTTTTATATTATAAAGCAGGTTTAATTGCTATATAAATACTGTGAAAGTATCGAAGCGCTCAATATACAGAGAAATACACACAGTCCGTATTAAGAAATTGTGCGTTTGAAACAAGCCGTTTTCCGGATTTCTGTCCATTTGTGATGTCACAAATATACAATATATAGATTTGTACATGGTTTTAAATGTAAACATTTTAAATGTGTCCCAGTTTATTCCTGGTTGCAGTGTATGTTAATGACATCAGCTGACAGGAAGTAAACATGGACCCAAACTGTTGCCAGGCAACGTAATTCTGTTGCAATTCCATTGAAATGCACTAAAACGGAGCGTTTCAGACAGAGGGTAAATACAGGTTTATTCAGGCAGACAGTGTGAGGAAAATAATTTTTTTTTTAACATTACAGCATGTAAACATGTTCTAGTAGAAACACAAAATACAAGTATGAACCTGAAAATGAGCAAGATACGGGACCTTTAAGTTAGGGCAGCTCTCATCTGACATTCCCTCGTCTTCTACAACCGCGCTGATATTAACAACGCAACTATTGCCCTGCCTCTTAGTCTCATTGACGCTCTTAACAAAATCCAGTCACCTCTTGCATTGTCTCCGGTAGTACATCTGGAAGATAATATAGTAGTTGTTGTGTACACTGTCTCTTATGTGTCTTTGCCTCTCAGTTCATCAGTGAATAGCTCTCACTACACTCTCACTACGCTCTCACTACATCTCCTTTGACATGTCCTTTTTCCATCAATAAACAAGGAAAAAAGGGAGAATAATTTGAAAGTGACTACAACACTTGGCAAATTATTTCCCCCTTTTTTTTCAAAGTGGTACTGACTTTTGCATTGGTTGTATACTCTCCTTGCACTTAAACAAAAAAGCCAAAATGTACATAATGTATTGAAAATATCAAAAGTAAAGTGTATTTGTCACTATCATATAATTCCTTATCCCCATTTACACTTCTAAGGAGAAATTAAAAGATGTGACTCGTAGGATTCAGGACGACCAAGGATATGAGTGTGGGTTAAAATAGAGTTATTTTGTTTCAATAAGGCCTTTAGTCCAGTGCACTCTGTCCAAGTATTGAATTTATTCCTAAACATCTCTTGAGGAATTCCTAAATATGTTTTCGATGAACAATGTCCAAAGCTAAGAAAATATTACCCAAATTGTGATAAACTGGTGATGTCTTTTAAAATTGGAAAATATGAAACTCTTTATTATTGTAACAAAATGTGGCTGCCTAAATAGATTTCTAATATAATAACTATTTAGGATTATTAATTATTATTATTTTTTAAAACGACTCTATGTAAGAATCAGAAATTGCTTGTAAACAGCAACACCTGTGGCCGTTAAGTCAACGAAAGTCAGCGTCCTGTTGCTCGCGCTTGTGCTCGCTCTACATAGACATGAACGAGCATCGCTCGAAACAGTGTGGCGACACACGTCAACTAAAACCACAATATCACTCTATATTTCAGCTGCTTGTCAGTAATGTTAGCTGATTAGACGAAGGTCTCTCCATGAATCGATGCTGATGCTGTGTTTCCGACTTCAGCCTCCCGACCCCGGTCAGAGGGAACAGGGGAGACACCAGAGTTTGGGTCATTTCTGGCTCAAAGATGTACTTGCACAAGGTCACTAAAAAAAATTTAAATTGGCAGCTGAGGCTCGAGAAGATCCCTAAATAATCCTTTCATGCTTATATTTGGACAATTGGACCGTATTTCATGAGGCTATTTTTTCATACATAAAGTGTGTCGGTGCTATGTCATTTCGCAAGAACCTGAGGACATAAACAGAAGAAAAAAAATCTCTAATTCTTCAGTTACAGAAAATGCACATGTCCCTCCAGTGTCTATTTTTAGTTTCCATTATAAAGCCCACTGTGTGCTTATTGTCATGACCTCCAGGTCTTTGTCTTGACCGCGAACCTCATTCGAGGTCTATTATGAAAAGACCAAAGTAGTAACCAGACCAAATGAACCAGAGTGTACACATGGGAATCAACATTTTTGGAATTTTACTAATCTTTGTAAGAATTCTCAAATTTCAAAAGAAGACGTGGGTGAACAGGAAGGCAATGAGGAGTACTGGTGTAGTGTGTATGTGGGGGCATATGTGGGCACCACACACATACACACACACACACACACACACACTACCAACCAGTGATCAGTGATGATGACGCAGGAGGTGTCACCCTATAAAAGAGGCCTCTGGCCCATGAGGGGGGGCGTGGGGGGTCTCGGTCAGCACTCGCCTTCAGCACACAGGTAAGATCACAGCATCGCATTTCATGTCCACACATGTTCTGTTTGTATCTCCAGGATGTCGTTGTTTCATGAATGCGGTCACTGTAGTTAAAGTTCTCAACATCAATGTGTGTGTGTGTGTGTCCAGAGGAACGAGTCAGGAAGCTGTCAGCACTCAGTGAATGACAGAAAAGCAACAGTGCATCTACGGAAGCAGCTCTGTGTGGCTGCAATGTAAAGGCAACCAAATTGTTGAGTTGAGGGGTAAAATTTGTGTTTCATCCTTTGCAATTGTGCTAAAGTAAATGCAATAATTGGCCAGCGGGTGGAGTCAGAATAATATTGCAACCGACTGTATATGTCAGACAGGTTGTGTCGTGTTGTGAGCATGAAAGTGTGCAGCGATGCGAGCGGAAGCGTCACAGAGTTTATCTGTGCAAGGATCTCGCCAGCAGAAAGGTCAACGTGTTCAGTGTGAGATTTAATGATATAACATTAGGTTGTGTGTGATGGGTGTAGACAGATGAGCTAGAGAGATATAAGAAGTATAGACTTATGTTTTCTGAACATTTAGCCTGGGAATATTTATAGTATATATATATATAGTACTGGGCTTTGTTTCAAAGCACGAGTGCCTCCTACACAAAGAGTGTCTTAAGAAGCTCTAAAACTTGCAGGAGGAACCAAAAACTACCTCATTTATTTTTATTTTAACATTTTATTTTTATGAACACTGATGTTTGTTTGTTAAGATTTGATATAGAATTAATTTAACAATTGATCTGACCGTTTATATATATACATATATTCCACTCTCCTGGTGGGATATTTTTAGCCTCCGAATCTTCTCTTTTATTTTTATGTGTGGTACATACAGTATGTGGTTTGTCACATGCTAAAATACAGCAGGTCTAATACAGAAATGATTAGAGAATGACATTCACAGTAGAGTATGAGAACCGCTACTGCTTCATTTTAGGGTTTAATGTGAGTTTGAGAGTACGATGTCTGCCTCCAGCATCAGATAAAGCTCTCAAAGTTTCCTTTCTGAAACTTCCACCAGCTAACGTAAATTATAGAAGGCAGCCCGCTGAAAGCTGTTGACTGTTTATACTGCACAGTGCATGTGCAATGCCTGCCCCAAATTGCATGGTAATCCATCCAATAGTTGTTAAGATATTTTAGTCTGGACCAAAGCGGTGGACGGACTGAGTGGTTTGGCTAAACATAGATGAAAGGTCATGTGCTCCAGGATCAAGCAGTGTTGGGGAAGCTACTTTGAAACTGTAGCTTTAGCAAAGTTACAACTACTCCTCATTGAAAGTAGTTAAGGTACAGCAACACTGTGCTTCACCACCATCATGACCATAGTTAAGAGAACACTGAGATCCCGTTCTCTGTATTTTTCTGTTATTTGTTGTTGTTGTTTAGCAACCTCGAGGGGACTCATAGGCTCCTACGTGGACAGTATGACTTGTTGGTATTAGTCACCCAAGAGTACAGATTGCATTTGGATTTGTGGTAATCATTTAAATGAGTATTGAGACATTAATAAGCTGAGTATGTAGTATCATATAAAGATATTAAAACAGTTATACTGGACCTTTTCTTGAGGAGCTTTAGAGGTCTCAGAGGTGCACACACACACACACACACATAGCTGCACATTCCAAACATGACCATGGACTTAAAAACAGGCCCTGATGAATTATTGATCAAAACATTGTATGTTTTTCATCTCTACGGGATGTGTTGGTGCTGAGGTCAGAGTGACGCACTCCCCGGCAACCAGCTGAACTCAGTCAGCCTGTGTGTGAGGACTCTACTGGTCCATGTTACAGAGCAGGGATAGTATATAGATTATACAAATACTCAGTTAATGAGCTCCATTTAGTTCTTTATTATTTGATTATGACAAATACAGTTCTGCTTTTCTTAAATTGAAACTGTCATCCACAGAAAAACAACAGTTGTTTTTAAATATTTAAAGGTTTTGTGCAACAATGTGAGGAGGAGAGAGCGTTGGTGGGATAGAGTACCCATATCTCCGGACGCCTCCTCTTCTCGGGCTGCCTGTCTGTCCAGTGTCAAACCACACTCACACACGCCGACCATCTCCGCAACACTTCCAGTAAAGGAGGCAATGGGCCGGGTCAATCGTGCTAGTATAACCGGTCAAGGCCGGTGGCAAAGCGCTGTATCCATTCATGTGGTGGGGTGTGATGGTGACGGCGTTGACCGTCATGCAGGCGCTGGAGTTCTTGGTTGCTGCCTATCCGCTGCACACGCGGCGCCTGCAGAGGTGGTTCGCCAGCCTCTGCTTGGATGCCAAGAGGCACAAGCAGTGCTCGGCTACCATTCGCCCCTTGGTAGAGAACAATGCGCTATTGGGGGTCCCCATGTAATGGACTGTTTTGTTCTTTGGTTTTAACATTGTAAAACTCATCTTTACATCCAGGAGCAATACAATTGTGTCCCCTGTTTTGTTTTCTACTGTTCCTATGTCTCCTCAGTCTCCGTCTTTCACGGTCTCTACCGTTGTATCTGCGTAACTCAGCCGAGCCAACCAACCTGGTGATGTCACAGGCTAGAGTACTGCAACATGGCGGCGCTCTTGCCACAAAAGATAAAACAGAGCTTCTTTTTTTCTTCTAAATGCTGACATTTGTGACCTCCATTGAGTCTGGTGCAAGACCAATCACTGAGACAACCTCAGTGTTCTTTTTACGGTTTGATGTACTGTCCAGGTGGAGACTTAGGTATTTATAGGACTGGACAATTTCAATCAGCTGACCCTTGATTACGATTGGGGAGACCTCCAATAATCAGCTCTTTGGTCTTAACATTCAGTTTTAAAACGTTTTTATCACACCAGCTGACAAATAATTCAACCTCTCTTTTGTAGGCCAGGTCACTGCCTTGGTTAAGTAGACCCACCAGAGCAGTGTCGTCTGAAAATGTTTGGATTTGACAAGACGCCTGACTCTGCCTGTAGTCAGCGGTGTAGAGTGTAAATAAAAAAAGGAGATAAAACTGTGTCTTGTGGGGCTTCTGTTTTTAGTTAAAATGCTGTCAGACCGTTTTTTGTTTTATCATGCCTAACATACTGAGGTCTAGATAAAAGATCATTTAAAACCCAAGCGATGGTTGTGTTGTGCAGTTTAAAATCAACTTGTTAGCTAAAATGTGTGGTTGAATAGTATTAAAAGCACTGGAAAAATAAAAAAACATAATCCTAACAGAGCTGGCAGTTGTTTCAAGGTGACTGTAAATACTGTGAAGCATAAAAAGTAGTGCATCATCTACACCCACACCCTTCCTGTACGCAAATTGTAAGGGTCCTTGAAAGGCTGTGACCTGTCTACTCGTGACCCAGAATAACCCTTTTAAAAACATTTAATTATGTGTGATCATGTGAGATCATTGAGACTACTCACATTGGGTTTTTTTAGGGATCGGAACAATTCAAGATGTTTTCCACATTACTGGAATTATTGATGAAGAAAGAGACAAAGAAAACAACAAATGAAGGACTGAGCACAACTGTTCAGCACAGACTTTTAGAGTGCCTGGATGGACACCATCAGGGCCTGCTGCCTTGTTAGAATTCAGGTGCCATAAAGGTCCCATATTGTAAAAAGTGACATTTTCGGGGCTTTTATATTATAAAGCAGGTTTAAGTTCTATATAAATACTGTGAAAGTATCCACAGAGAAATACACATAGCCCTTATACAGAAACTGAGCTTTTGAAACAAGCCGTCAGGATTTCTGTCCATTTGTGATGTCACAAATCTACAATATTTAGACCATTTCACAGTTTTAAACATAAATATTTTAAATGGGTCCCAATTTATTTCCGGTTGCAGTTATGTGAATGACATCAGCTGACAGGAAGTAAACATGGACCCAAGCTGTTGCCTAGCAACGCAATTCCATTGAAATGTACTAAAACGGAGTGTTTCAGACAGAGGGTAAATCCAGCTATATCCAAGCAGACAGTATGAGGAAAATAACGTTTTTTTTTAAACATTAAAGCATGTACACATGTTCTAGTAGAAACCTTAAATACAAGTATGAACCTGAAAATGAGTATGATATGTACCCTTTAACTGCTGTCGAACCTCATCAACACCAATAACAACGTTTGCTACCCTACAGCCTAACCACCACTGGTATTAATCACATTTTAATCTTTATTTTCTGTCTGCTTGCAGAGGAAATTCAGCAGCTCTAACATACAGACGTCATGATGCCACGACTCATCGTTGCTCTGATGATGGCGGCTTTGTCAACGGAGGTCTACATCACCAGCGGTTTGACATCCACCTACTACAGTGAAGGTACAGTCAGAGTTCAGGAGGCTTTAAAAGCTTCCTGCAGATACAGAACCTTGGGTTAGACTCTGTCCTCATGTCAGCGCAACAATAGCAGTTGCAGTCGTCAGTGTCTACACTGAACATGTTCAGCTACTGCCAGTGCCGTAACCAGCGTAAAATGGAAGTACAAGGGTCAGGTTATACTTGATCAGAACTAGGTGAAGTAAACTAAATCAACTAAATCAAAAGTGGGGAGACGTAATATAGTTTATATGTGGGCATAACGACACAAATGGGTTCTACTGTACATGTGAAATGTGACACAAATACTTGTGATAAACAATGAAAAAAGAGATACAGCTTACCAATCACTGATCAATTCACTGCTATGAAGTGGGTGTGTGATGTCAGATTGTCGGTTTTAGGAAAAAAAAAAATGGTTTGGAACAGCGCCCCGTAATGTGCCGTTGGAAAGGTGTGGGGAACAGACTCCACCATCCGACGAGCACTTTTGAAGAAGCATACCTGTTTTATCATAAACAGTTTAATTAGCTTTTTTTGTGTACTTTAAAATATCAACGATGAGCTGGATGACAATTTTATGATTTGTAGATTGCATTTGGAAGGCATAACAAAATTGAAAGTACTTTTAATGTTATCTTAAATTATTTTGCTTAAGGTGTTACTCCACACAGTTCAACATTTTTGGAGAAAATAATTGCATAAATCTTAGTGTAAGGATGTGATCATTTTAGATGAGATCAAGTTGCAAAGCTACATAAAATTGTAGAAAATGTTCTTTTTAGTTTGCTTAATTAGCACATTTCATGTCTGAATTCAATTCAGTTGTTTTGCTACATGTTTAGTTTTATTTAAATTCACACATTTTTAAGTAATTCTTACCTAAAAACAATAGTGAATGAGTCAGTTGTCATTTGATGAAGTCAGGATATGGTCTCCCAAAACGCTGGTTCCTGCACTTCCCATAATGCAACTTGATACAGTCTTTTGTGAGACTCTTCCTGCCTGGTAAATACCCTCCTCTTTCAAACTCCACGCCTCCAGTTTGCAACACAGACTTGTAAAAAAGCTCCTCCAGAGCCACAGACATTGTACAACTGAAAGATGTTTAATTTACCACTTTGGTAAAATTAATTTTTCAATTAAATTTTGTTTCAATTGACAAGTTATTGACTGTGCTTTTACAACTTATTTGAATTATTTTTCTGGCTGTGTTAACTCTCTCCTGCCTTCAGTTATACTGTGTTTTATCAGCTTTACAATCTTAGTCATAAAAGCATTTATGAATAAGTCGAGTACGTCAAAAAAGGCGCAAGTCAGAGATCTTTATCTTGTTTGTTGTCCAGATCAGGAAATACTCAAAGCCCTGAGAGATTTAAGCCATGCATCACTACCACCATCAGTAAAGAGTTCTGGGAATTTACCTGCTGACGAGGTCCATTCAGCTGATGGAAAGTTTCCCAGAGCAGGATGGTGGATCTCAAAGGTGGTCCTCCCCCAGACTATCAAGAAGCGTCAAGATGTGTCCTCATACAACCTCAACTCCTTTGGTCTACGTTACGGAAAACGACAGGAAACCTGATGTCTGTTGTTATTCTGTGTTAGATCTGATATTTGCATTGATTGTATTTGAAATTAATTTGTACATTCAGAGTGGGGAAATCAAATAAACATGTAACTGTGAAAGAGACAATAAAAAAATTAAAGATTATTAAAGGATCTGTTTCCTTTGTGTGACCCTATACAGAACAAAGCGGGAACTAGAGTGGACACTTCAGAACTAGATTCAAGCAACTGGGACATATGGTTTACAAAAGTACTATTTTATAACATTTCTTATGACATCTAACAAAACAGTTATTTCCTTCTTTTTAGTTTGTTCTCCTATGAATGTCCAGCAACACGTGTCAATTTCCACCTGTTACATGCATACAGTCTTTTCAAAATAAACTTCTGTCTTCACAGAAAATAGCTTCCTTCAGTTTAGGCAACAAAACTACTTATTTAGGTTTAGGAAAAGATCGACTTGGTTAGGATAAGGCAACAAAAATGACTTAGTTAGGTTTAGGAAAAGATCAACGTGGTTAGGATTAGGCAACAAAACTACTTAGTTAGGTTTTGGAAAAGGTCGACTTGGTTAGGATTAGGCAACAAAACTACTTAGTTAGGTTTAGGAAAAGATCAACGTGGTTAGGTTTAGGCAACAAAAATGACTTACTGTAGTTAGGTTTAGGAAAAGATCAACGTGGTTAGGATTAGGCAACAAAACTACTTAGTTAGGTTTATGAAAAGATCGACTTGGTTAGGATTAGGCAACAAAATTACTTAGTTGGGAGTGAGACTGGGTTGTTTTGTTAGATTTAGCAACAAAAACAACACTGTTAGGGTGACGGAAGGAGCATGGTTGGGGATAAAATGACCACTTCATTAACATGAGAGGACCTTCATCGTCATGGTTACAAAAATAACCGCTGGGTTATGATTAGAGAATGAATGGTTAAAAGAAACAAATGATGACTGTCATATAGAAAACAGAAAATGAACAGTGGTCTCTTGTGTTAAAGTCTAATGTTCTGTTGACCCGTTCACCCGCCCAAACTGCCAGAATGTGATATCTCCAGACTTCCTTCTCTGCTCCTGAGAGTCATAATTACTACGATAATGCTTGTCAATTGAATATAAAACATATATGGTTTTTGGGGCATTTCTTGAAATGATTGACACTCTTGATTTTGGGGGAGCAGATGAGACATTTTTAGACCCGATAAAAAAGCATCTTCGTCATGTGTATTTAATCTCTAAAATGTCCTCTTTCATCCTGTGTGGTAAACCACAACTTTCCACTCAGGCAAACAGTTTGACTGGTTTCCTGTCGGTTTGCCCTTAGCTCAGCAGCACGAAGCATTTACTTTTGAGTTGATGTAGATAATAATTAGACTTAAGAAGCTCAAGAATCAGAAATACTTGACTTAACACACTCAAACAAATAATTTAATACAAATATTAATCATTACGGAGTCTGGATCTGCAAAATAAGAAAATGAACAGCTGTCTTGTGAAACTCTGCATATTTCTGTCTCTTACAGTAGAGGGTAAGTGACTTGGATTTTACTTGACTTTTTCATTAAAATAGACAGATAACTGTTATTTCTATGAAGCTATCTGTGTATTTATGCTTTAAGATCTGGGGGAGAGGGAAAAAAAGGCCAAAGCCCCCCAAAAAATTCTAAACCTCGTATTCACTGATTGATTTGATTTAATTGAAAAATCTAATTTGTAATTTTCCAAAAATACATCCAACATTGCAATCCATAATCAATATGGATGGACTCCATATACATTCTATTTTACAAGTGCATTGTTCTTAAGAATATATAAAAAATTTGATCATTGAACGTTGCATACCAAATTCATTATTTTCATCTGGGAATGTTAATAAGCATTAAAAATAAATGCTACCTTATTCTATTTAGTCCATTATGTTTATATACCAACTCTGACAGCCGTGATACATCGATCATTTGTCTTTAAAGGTCCCATATCGTGCTCATTATCAGGTTCATACTTTTATTTTGTGTTTTTACTAGAACATGTTAACATGCTGTAATGTTAAAAAGAACCCATTATTTTCCTCATACTGTCTGCTTGAATATTCCTGTATTCACCTTCTGTCTGAAACGCTCCATTTGAACGGAATGGCAATGGAATTGCGTTGCTAGGCAACAGTTTGGGTCCATGTTTACTTCCTGTCAGCTGATGTCATTTATATACACTGCAACCGAAAATAAACTGGGACACATTAAGAATGTTTACGCTTAAAACCGTGTAATGGTCTAAATATTGTATATTTGTGACATCACAAATGGACAGAAATCCTGATGGCTTGTTTCATACGCATCATTTTAGAATACGGGCTGTGTGTATTTCTCTGTATATTGAACGTTTCAATACTTTCACAGTATTCATAAAGCACTTAAACCTGCTTTATAATATAACAGACATGACAATCTCACTTTTTACAATATGGGACCTTTAAGCTATCAGGACCAGGTGCACCTTCCTAGTCCATTTGGTGAACTGCTCATGAGGCTTCTTCGATAGCAGAAAAGTAAAAATGGTTTACATTGAGAGGAGATGCTAATTCCCCCTAGACCCCTGAATTCATATGTTGCCTCACAAATCTGAAGTATCTATCGTGTCAGGATCACTCTGTCTCTTTTTATATCAAGCCTGCAAGATCGTATACATGCATTGCATCACATTTCTCTCTTTTCTCTGGGGCGGCTCTGGCTGCGAGGTAGAGCGGGTCGCCCGCCAATCGGAAAGTTGGCGGTTTCGATCCCTAGCTCCTCCAGTCCACATGTCGAAGTCTCATGTCTTGAGCAAGATACTGAACCCCACATTGCTCCCGAAGGCATAGCCATTGGTGTGTGAATGAGTATTTAGATTAGCTCATGATGGGCAAAGTTGGCAGCCTCTGCCATCAGTGTATGAATGTGAATGCTGACATGTAGTGTAAAGGCGCTATGTAAATGCAAGACCATTTACCATTCTCTCTTTACTTCTCACCCCTTGTATTGATCCTCTGTCTTCAATATATCTAATTTATCACAGTCCGACTTAATTTTTCTTGCACAGACGACACCGCTAGGACTGTTTCTGTCCGTCTCTAGTCTCGCTTACCAATGACTGTGTCGGTTCGTAACATTAAGACCGTTATCAGTTTTGACTGATCATTCTTGAACATGTCTACGCTGATGCTTTGGGATTTGAGTGAACACCAATTTGACAAACCTCTCCGTACCTCTGTGGATGTCTCATTAAGATGTCTGTCACTCAAGTTCAGCTTTACAGTTCTGTGTCTGAACCTGCTTTCTCTCCTTAAAGAAATGACTTTCATGCACTTTTTTTTGGAGTTATGTAACCCCATGAACATGTACTGCCAGTTTGATCACCCCTCCATGCCTCTGTCTTCGCAACTGGATAAAATGGATATCTCCGTCACACTCCTCCGATACCACACTAGCTGATCAGCCACGTAAATCACGATTGGTAATACATCGGAACTTCAAATTTCTAGCTTCTGAGAAAGTTTCAATGTGGCCTCGGATGTTATCTCACTCAGTGCTTGAAGTAGAAAAACAAAGTGCCAGAACGCCCCTTAATTCACATGTTGACGTGCGTGTCGGCCGATATCAGCAATCACTACATTCTGTATTTCTTCAGTGTACAAAATGTACTTGGAGATATGTATTGGGTTTGGGGGAAAACACTTTATAATAACCATCATTAATAAATGGTAAAATTGGTAGTTAATTAAACTTCAGTTAATAGTTATTTTACTGCTAACCGTCTGAAGCCAGCCGTGTCCCCTGAAAATGATGTTAAACAACTAAATTACATTGAAGGAAGGCCGCAGTGAGTGATGTAGTACAACGAGCAATGCGCCGAGCAGGTGATGTAAATGTATTGAGCGTGTGAATGAAAGTTACACTGAAAAATACCCATTATTGATTAATAACGGATATAACAAATGAGAACGTCCACTATTGATTTTGTTTTTAAGTAATTTTAAGCCAAACCATGATGTTATTTTTTTTACTAAACCTAACTCAGTAGTTTTTTTGCATGTTCATTTGGTTTTGTTTAAAATAACGACATAATCACGTGTTTAAAATGGTTTAAAACTGTAACTAGTATTTGACCTGTAGTATTTTTTTCCTTCATTCTAAAGATGTTTAGTGAACACTTGGATAATCAATATATTAAAGTGATAAATTAAAATGTTTAACCACCAAGACCTGCTGTTGCAATTTTGTAACGATTCCACAAAATCCTCAAAAAAACAACAACATTATTTTCTTGATCCAAAGCTCGCTAAAGACATCTTGAAACGGAGGAACACATTTTACATCAATAAAATCAATGCTTGGGTTTCAGAAGGTTAACAAACAATTAAATGATAATTTTAAATGTTTACTAATTACTAATAATGCTATAATTTATGTTATTTCAACCTTTTAATGCTACACGCATTATATAACATTTTATATACTATATGAAGTATTTGCTAATGACTATCAAATGATTTGTAAAACAACTTTAAACATTAAATTGATGAACCAGACATTTGTAACACTTTGTTAATGGTTTATAACTGGTTGATAAACTGTCTATAAACATTATTTGGACGGTTATTATAGAATTGCAACTGGTGATTATAATACCTTGTTAAAGGGTTAATAAATACTTTGTAAAGCATCTCTAAACATTATTTAGATACATAGTCAATACTTTGTTAATAGTTAATAATTGGTTTCTGGTCCACCTGTCTGTGTAATATTTATAGATGTTTTACAAATGCTTCCTTAAAGATTTACAAATCATTTAGTAATAATTAACAAATACTTACTATAGTATATATATATATATATAAATATATATATATATATATATATTTGCGCATGTGTGCAACAATATGTTAAAAGTTTACTAATGTAATCAGAATGTAACTGTTATCATCAGCTATGAAGCAATATATAATTTATAAACTAATTATTTCACATTACACAATCTAATGATAAAATAACAGATTCTAGCTTGACTAATAATTAACTTTATTAATTATCATTTCAATGTTAGTTAACAGTAAAATAACTGTTAACTGAAGTGTAATTAGTTACTCATTTTACCATTTATTAATCATCATTACTATAAAGTGTTACCGGAAATTTGGAAGTTTTTTTTTTTACTTAAATGCAATTTCACATCATTTTGGACAATTATTAATATATTACTATAGATAACTTCCAAAAAAGCTTAAAGACAAAACTTGCTATGGTTGAACAATTATTATTTGATTATTTACATGTATCACAGTCTTCATCTGAACATTTAAATCTTATGGACATATTTGCCCTGTAAAATCATATCGTGTAAATCATAAATGTATATTCAGAAAACTTTTAAATAATGTTTCATTAATTATATTTCTTCACAAATAAAAAAAAAAAGTTATGCTGAATAGTTCACAAAATATTTGACAAAAAGGACATGAACATTGTATCGATAAATTACAGCACCCTGATTCATAAGAGTTTTGGAAGGCATCGACGATTAATGTCATTCTGTTGACAAGGTTATCACATCAAAAAAACCTTAATGTGTTATTTGCGTAGGCGGATGACAGTGTCAGTTTGGAGGATTTGTACTGATGAGGTATTTTTAGACCTGATAAAATAGCATCTCTTCATGTGTATTTAATCTCTAAAATGTCCTCTTTCATCCTGTTTGGTAAACCACAACTTTCCACTCATGCAACAAGTTTGACTGGTTTCCTGTCGGTTTGCCATTAGCTCAGCAGCACGAAACATTTACTTTTGAGTTGCTGTAGATAATAATCAGACTTAAGAAGCTCAAGACTCAGATATACTTGACTTAACGCACTCAAACAAAAAATTGAATACAAATATTAATCCTTACGGACTCTGGATCTGCAAAATAATAAAATGAACGGCTGTCTTGTGAAACTCTGCATATTTCTGTACCTTACAGTAGAGGGTAAGTGATTTTGATTTTACTTGAGTTTTTCATTTAAAATAAACAGGTAGCTGTTATTTTTTTGTTATTAAAGAAACATCTGATTCTATGCAGGACTGTGTATAAACGATCTGGGACAGGGAAAAAGGCCAAAGCAATCTTGAAATCTTTGAAATCTTCAATCTTGAAAACACAGAATTTGCTTGATGTACATTGAAAAATCTAATGTGTTCATTATTTTCTCTCCTTGAACAAGTTTCCACACTTGTGAGGTAAGGGGTTGCTTTTTAAGAAATTACTTGGTAACACTTCATTTTACAGGTCGGCAAATTTCATGGTAATTAGGTGATGATTAGAAAGTAACCTATTTAAAATGTCTTTGCAATTACTGGCAAATTACACCAATATTTACCTCAAAATATATCTAAAATTACTTTATTATAAACATTATTTAATACTTATATTCCGCTATTTCCCCAATAGCTGGTAATTTATTTAATACATTTCCAGGCAAAGATTACAACGTTAATTAACATTAGTTGAATTGATCTGCTTTATTTCCATGTCTGCTGATAAATAGATAATAATTTGCAAATAACTCATTTGAAATGTCTTAAAAAAACTCCCCGAATCATGACATCAGCTACCAGGTTACATTTGTGTCGACAATAAGTCACACAATGGTGAGATTTGTGCCTGATCAGAAGTGTCTTCTATTATTTATGTTTTTTCCACCTCCGATGAAGAGCGGACGCTTCTTAAGCCTAAAGGGCCCTATTTTAACCATTATATGCTATTTATTATTATTTATTAAATCATTTTCATAATAACGGAATTTTTGATAGATTTTGAGGTAAATATGGGGGTAATTTTACAGTAATTCCAAACAAATTTCAAATAGATTACTTGCTAATTATCACCTAATTACCATGACATTTGCTGACTTGTAAAATGAAGTGTTACCAATTACTTTCATGCAATATTTTTGAACTTATATAACCCCATGAACATGTACTGCCAGTTTGATCCCCCCCATTCCTCTGTCTTGGCAAGTCTGTCACACTCCTCCAATACCACACTAGCTGATCAGCCATGTAACTGATGATTGGTAATACATGGGAACTTCACATTTCTAGCTTGTGAGAACATTTCAATGTGACCTTGGAGATTGGCTCAGTCAGTCACGTCTTTGATTATCTCTCTATTTAGACTCCAAGATATTTTCTGATGCTTGGACCGTTATCGTATTGTCATGAATCATATGCTCGGGGTCGTTCACCTCGATCATGAACCTGTGACATTTTGTTAGGTTAACGTCAAGTTAACGTGTAGGCCTGTCAAGTCACAATTTTTTTTATTTTTTTTTTATTATTTCTTGGACATGCCTTTCCATGAAACACTAAACTAAGTCTTGTAGAGGGGCCATGTGTCAAAATAAAGTCTTACCACTTTATTGATATGGTGATTACATGACCTGTATTCCTAAATCAGCCCGTTCGCACGAAAAAGGCGTGTGAATGCCACGATAATACGCAACGCATTTAGTGTGCAATAATTCAAACTCCCTTCTTGATTTCTGCGTGTCATTTGTACGCCACGTATCCTGCATTGACTGCAGTGCAAACGCAGCCGTGCATAAATACTACAGCAAGAGTTAATGACGTAGTATAAAAAGTAAGAAAGACTGCTTATTGTGGGCAAGTGGGGAGGTGGATGGGTCCAAAAACACCGGACTTTTAACCGGTGTTCCGGACCGATGCTTTTTATTGTAAATTACGTTAGTGGTGTTAGTCACGTAACAATTGTCACATATTTTTTTGTGATGTTTGTGACATGTTTTCTGTAGTTGTTTTACGTTGATTTCTAAACATATTTTACTTAGTTTGTGTACTTATTTTAAGTCCAACCATGATATTTTTCCTAAACCTAACTAATGCCTGGATCAGACTACACAATATTTTTGACGGTTACGATGGTCACTATGTCAGATTAGACGATTGAAAGTCATAAATTCTTGTCATAAATTCTTGTCGTGACTTGGCCGCAACACATGACGGACTACACGTCGGTCCCCTGTTCCGACAATACACACTCTCTTGGCACCGCCGCGAAAGCATAAAGGGATGCTCCATGCGCAAAGACGCAATGGCAGTGATGTTTTTTTACTCCGACACAACCTAGATTGAATATCATACCGCGAGGTCCGGCAGCAGTTGCGCTGGGAAGGTCCGATGACATCATTCTCTATAATTAGTAGCCATGTGCTTCTGTTTACAGGCTGTGTGCTGTGTGTCTGTGCTCAGCCGGTCAAATTTACGGCCGTTACGGAACACGTCATAGAAAGCACAAAAAAAAAAGTTCAAACATGCTACTTTCTGTCGCGGCATCGGTTGTCGGGTACGATGACACACTACACGAGATAAAACGATCGATTGTCGCACACGACACTCATTTATCGTTCCCAATCCGAGTCGACACCCTACGACGACCTTGTCGGGCTATAATCGGGCTGATATTGTGTAGTCTGAACCAGGCATCTTGCCTAAACCTAACTGCAGACATTTGTGTGGCGTACAAATGACATGCAAAAAAGGCTAAAATGCATTCTCATGACATGAATGTCCGTGTAACGTGATGTGCTATGTATACGCCTTCCCAGGAAACCGGGTTGCCCGAATAGAAACGTGTTTCATCAAATTACCCCAACCTCGTTGACACACAGTAAACATGATCCATCAAGTGTTAGTTTGTCTCTGGGCATGAGGCTGCCATGTATAGTGTAGTCTGCTGTGTGTACTGGACCTAATGGAACTTGCAGGCAACAGGGTACATACAGAATGCACATGGTGGGGTGGGAGTTGGGGTGGGGGGCAACGGGTTAATCTGGCCATCAAAAAGACAGCGCTCACTTGAAGACATGGGACGGGACGCAAGATTTGCTGGAGATGTTGGTTGTTGGTGGTGAGGCTCCTGTCACTTGTTGATACTCACTCCACTACTACATACCTACTAATTTGAATTCCCCATCGTACCAATATCTCTATTGCATGCTAAAGATGTAATAATCTTGTTAAGCGCCGGCCTGTAAACATAGAGTTAGTAATCTTGTCATCCTCCTGCATCTGGTATAGAGTGGAAATGTTCCAAGTGCTGCTTTTATGTGAGACATCATGCTTTGCGTATCAGCTACAAGCCAGTGCACTCAGCAGACGGTGGAGAGAGACGGTCGCTATCTGAGCCGTTGATAGAGAGTTGAAAGATGGTTGGGCATGAAAGACAAGAGCAGGAATACCGTATAGGCTATGCAGGACATTAGAGGAGGTGAATTTGAAACTCAGGCCATCATTTGTTGCTACAACGGTAATATCTGTGTCACTTGTCATTCCAGGTACTCGGGGATCCGAGCTGACCATCAATGTGACGAAGAATGCTTCTGTAACACTTGTATGTTTCAGCAATGAGGGCTTAAAGAAGTGCCACTGCCCTTCATACCCTCAGAATTGCCACAGGTGTACAAATACGACAAGACCTTACATTCCTTTTAAATACTACAGTTCAGAGAACTATTTTATGTTGTCTGGACTCGAATACAGTAACTCAGGACTGTATGTGTGCTCCATCAATTATTACAGCCTTGGGAGAAGGTACAGATTAAATGTGCTTGAAGGTAAGTCCTATATCACGATGTTAAATGGTATGTTTGCACTGTCAGCACAGATTGTATTTTGTGATAATTGAGTTTGCAAGACTGAAGTTGTTGATCACTCAGAGCCTTCGAACTGATAGATCTGTAACTCAAAGGGCCCTCCCGGATTGTCTCAATGGTAGGCTACCTGAAGCAACACGCCCTCTTGCGCTTCTTTAACAAAGTGCGGTTGTTGGTCTAAACAGTAAAAAGATAAGAATTGACAGAATCATACTGGTAACTTTTACCATTCGGGTGTCTGGTTTGAGGGTAGTAAAGTGACTATAACCACCAAGCAGCTGTGATCCTCATTATTGATTACTTAGTTCTATTAAAATCTTAAAAAAGCCCTGAAATGAAGAATACTGATTCACATAATTCGAGTAAAATGATTTGTCAGACATTCATGTCTACAACTAAATTCATAAATGAATAAATCATATGTAATTGTAACCGGCAAGGCGTATTAAAGTAATTAATTGTTAAAGACATCAAAATTAAATAGCAATTCAAATTTTTGATCATCTGCACACCAGAGTATGTCAACATTTTTACATATTCTCATCCGCTCTTCAGGCTACAAAAAGCATGTCTATTGATCACATTGTTGCACTTTAACAGCAACTTCAACATTTCGGTCAATATGTTCTGAGCAGTATATGTTTGAGCAACAACAATCTTTCCCCACTCAATTATACATTGTACATTCACATAATAATCCACTCCACGTGAGCTGTCAATCACTCGTGAACTCCGACCAAATGGTCAAACTAGGCAGTGCTGATCAAATATGAATCAATATCATGTTACGTTAATGCCTATTTCTCTCCTCAAATGTTTTCAGAATCATCTTGTAGTGCACGGTTTAGCTGTAAAATGAGAAAGTTTGTGACCCGGAAGCCATGTTGAGATCAGGTTGAGATGGCTTAAAGGTCACATGACCGGAGCACAGCCAATAGGAACGCTCTCTCTCTGAAATGACCTGAGATTGGTCAAAGTCTTCTGTCACGGGCTAGATTTTTTAAAGCCTGAAAACAGAGCCATGAGGAGTAGCAGAAATCTAGTTTTCTCTCAGAACACTTGAATTGCAATATGCTAAAAAGGTTATTCTATAATTTTTGCCCAATGATGCCAAAAATATACTGCCTACTGCCACTTTAAAACCTTAAAAATGTGTCAAAAACTATTATTAGGTCCTAGAGCGCTCAATCTTTTTGCAAGAATCGTTGCTTCACTCTCATCTATATTTTCAAAATTTGTAATGTGAATAAACTCGTAAAAACTTGAAAACAATCAAATGCCTCAAAATAAATTACAGATCTTCTTTCTTTCTACCACTAATATAAAATGCTGTAATTTTTGTGAATTCAAGCCCTCAACTACATTGACTCTCATACAGAATACTGCTGTTGTATTCATGAATTAGCCTGTGGAAATCACTTTTTCCCATACTCGCCCGCTCTTATACTGATCACATGTACAGAAAACTGCACTTATCATTGACGTTCGCACACATTGGTGAGAGAGAAGTAAAAGTTATGAAATGGATTTCATCAGTCAAACTGTGCTCAGAGCCCGCTAATTGTTTTTCTTTTGATTTCATCAGATCATCAAGACCCGACTGTTGTGATTGGCACTGTGAATCAAACCATGGTCATGTCATGTGGCAGCGAACTGGACATCATGGCTGCCTCAGAGAAACACTGGTGCCGCTTATCCAGTGCAAACCTTTGTCAGCCAGACACGGTCATGGGTCCTGACAATAAAACCAGAGGGGATTTCAACATCCTGGACAGTACCGGCTCATTCTCCCTGGAGAAACGTCAGCTAACGCTCAACGATACGGGATTCTACAGATTCACACATTTTACTATAAATCAGACAAAGGCCTGTGTAGTGGAGCTCCAGGTTAAAGACGAGCCAAATTTTTTGCAGATCAGTCCCGTTCAGGTCGAGTCGAGGCCAGATAAGCCCTTTCAGATCAACTGCCAGTATTCCCAGGACTTGCGAGAATTCTCGAAATCTTGGCTATGTGACGGTAAAGAGTGTGATGAGACAGTGAGGAGTGTAGATGATAGATTCCAGTCTGCCCTAGTATTGACTCTTGACCATGTGGCTTGCTCAAAAATTAAATCTTTCGAGTGTGTGGCAAAGACGGTAGGCAGCTCTGTACCATCCAACGTTTATTTGAAACCTTCTTACAAAAATCCTACTGTAGAGGTGCCGTTGTCTTATAATCGAAAGAACAAGAAAGTGCGGGTAAACGTTTACAGTCAGCTTAATCTCATTTGTTATAAACCTGACAGGTATGAATATGACAGGTACAATTCGGGCAGAGGGAGGCACAATGACTATTTTTACCAACCTCCACCAAAGTGGTGTAAAGTGAGTTACCCTCAGTGTGTGCCTGTGACAGATAATGTAAAAGAAACAACATACTCAGTCATATTACAAATATGTGTCACGCCAAGCGACGCTGGAACAACATATCGCTGCCCGTCCAGCAGGGGATATTTCGATGATGTTGAAATCGATGTCATCGGTATGTACAATATTTACATGCAGATTTTATGTTTATTTTTTTTTTTTAAACGAATAGCAGATGTGTTATTTTTGTTACATTGTTGTTAAGATTTTGATAGCTGACAAAATTCAAGTTGAAAACATTATAATTTCATTAATAATTGTCTCGGAAAACAACTGTGACTCTATGAGTCAATAGGCGTTGAAGTAACAATATAAATATCCAATATTCATATTTTTATTTTCTAATGAGTATATGATGGAATAATTAAACAATTAAACATTTGTCCAAAAGATGTATGTCAGGGTTCAATTGAAAAAGAACAAAATCAAAATTTTGAATTTTAAAAGTCAATAAGATAAGATTGTCCTCACCAGAAAAAACAAAACAAAAGCATTGGTCGTTCGTCCAAACACTTGAGATGACCTGTGCTTATCGTTTCCTGACATGCTTCTTATGGATCATGTGGCTATTAAATGTTCAGGAGGAAGCGATGAAGTAGTGTGAAATTTCATAGAGAGGAGGTCTGTGTATAATGAATGAAGTGTGTCTGACTTTAAAACTGACAGCCACCATCTCTCCCTGACCTTAACCAAGTGCCTTATCCAAACCTTATCATAGCATCGCACAAATTGTTTTGGAAATGTTCATATGTTTTTTTTTTTAAAGGCAACTACAGCATGGTTAAAGTAACAGACAGATCTTGGTTACAGTTAATAAAATGACAAATGTTATTACAAGTCTGTGACAGGATACAAGCTGTGGACTCTTGAAATGAAAGTCAGACATGCTACACACCCTTCCACACCCCCGCCTCGACGTGTACATGACACATCATTGCTGAAATATAGTGGAACTTACCCACTGCTTCATCTCCCCTTGCTACCCCACTAAAGGAACATGGCAAACAAAGACGCATTCTATGTACAGTGACATCACGTTTCACTCTCCATTTTACAGTACCTCCTCCTCCTTCTGCTCCTCGAACAACCACTCCAGCCAGGACTCCACCGCCAAGGTTGTATTACTTGTTATTTAAACATATATAATGTTATATATAATGTTATATACTGTATATACACTTTGAGGCTTTCTGACGGTACAGTAACATTCCTGTCTTCTATATCCAACAGTGAACAAGAGAACCCTGTAGGCATCATAATAATAGTGACCCTCATGTGCCTTTTAATCGTCCTGTTGAGTATTACTGTCACCAGATACAAGGGTATGTTCCAGTCAATACATTTAGAATTCAGACACTATTATGTATAATAAATAATAAGAATTAATTGATATTAACATTCTTACATGATGGATTTCCCACAATGCATCATCCTTTTAATTATATTAAGACAGCCTGATATAAAGGGGAGGCACGGTGGTGTAGTACTGATCTTTGTGTTGAGTTTGTTGGATTTGGCTTTAAAAAGGGTCAGTGTTAGGGTTAGAGTTAGGGTTAGGGTTAGGGTTAGGGTTAAGGGGTGGGGGTTAGGGTTAAGGTTAGGGTAAGGGTTAGGGGTTAGGGGTTAAGGTTAGGGTAAGGGTTAGGGGTTAGGGGTTAGGGGTTAGAGTTAGGGTTAGGGTTAGGGGTTAGGGGTTAAGGTTAGGGTTAGGGTTAGGGGTTAGGGTTAAGGGTTAGGGTTAAGGGTTAGGGGTTAGGGTTAGGGGTTAGGGTTAAGGGTTAGGTTAGGGTTAGGGTTAGGGGTTAGGGTTAAGGGTTAGGGGTTAAGATTAGGGTTAGGGTTAAGGGTTAGGGGTTAGAGTTAGGGTTAGGGTTAGAGTTAGGGTTTAGGGTTAGGGGTTAGGGTTAAGGTTTAGAGTTAGGGTTAGGGTTAGGGTTTAGGGTTAAGGGTTAGGGTTACATACATCCATACATAGATCCAGCAGGGAGCAGGTTGCTCTGCATTGAGCTATGTTTGACACATCATATAGTTTAGTATTTCCACAAAACTAACAAAAAACAATGTTATTTTTTTAGATCATATCTACATTGAAAGATCAAGCTAATGTTGTTTTCTGGTGCTGATGTTTAACCGATCTGTAGACTGCACACTGGTATATGTTTTAAATGATCAATCATTACACGATTATGATTTAATCATACTTTGAAAAACAACTTCCCTTTTGATCTTCTTTGAAGTTATCAGAAAAACGAGAATACACATCAGCGGTAGGAGCCTACAACATCTGCAAACACTTTGCAACTTCACAGATCACATCACTATTTAAAGGGTTAATCCACCCAAATTACCAAAAACCATGTCTCCAGAAACCGTTTTCATAGGTACTAACTACGTTCTACTGAAAAAAGTTCCCATGACAGCTTGTACGTATATATCGTATTCATATCTCACTGTTCATACACTTCATAGTTACTACTGTTCATATTGTATATAGATTGTATATAGCTTAGCTTATTCACATCTACCCTTACTTGTTGTTTTATATATTATATTTATTTTATACATTATTAAGCACAAGTACAGCAAAATGCAGTTTAACATCTAACCAGAAGTGCAAAAAGCAGTAAACTGCATTTCATTGTCTCAGTATGTGTACTGTGCAATGACGATAATGTTGAATTTATTCTAATAATGAGAACATATCACCAGAGTAACAAGGACACTGTTTCTGTAAAGAAATGTTGCTCTTGAATATGTTAAATGTAATGTAATTTAAATGATTAAGATTTGGAGTGTACAGCTCTCCACTCATTATTCTCAGCAAACACATCTGAGTCGGATCTGTTGTGCCTCAGCAGCCACTGAGCTAACAGAATGACATTAATCGGCAAAACACCTACAAGCCCCTGATGTATTATGATTATTATTATTTTTGACAAAAAGACAAAAATATTACTGATAACAGTTTGTTGCTCTATTGCACATTACATATTTCTTACTTTGTTTATGTCATATTTGCTACAAATAAATAAGAACTAACTACAGTCTTACGTTTTAGGTCGAAAACTCAGGGAGAGGTTGTTTGCGAGGAGAACGCCGTTGTCAGCAGTTGACATTCATGCAAACATGTACGCCAACTCAGTGGCCAACTACTACAGTAATACTCAACAGCAAGTGCCCCCACCCGATAAACAAGGTAAAGGTATGGATGATTTCTCACCTCTGACCACAATGTAGCAAACTATTAAAGCCATACTATTCAATATGATGTTTATTAACAGTGGATGAGATGACTGTTTGTATTGTAGTGATGAACCCACAGAGAATTATCAACAACTCTGCTGTTCCCTAAGGAGCAGCATGCTTTCAGTGAAGAAAGGAAAAACAGAAAAAAAGTGTTGTACATTATAAAGTTAAATGCATAAATCTGGTGCACTTTTAGAGCAAAATGAACAGGCTGGATCTAGGAAGAACTTTGTGCTCTTGTTAACGAGTTTGTTCCCTCGGAAACCAATTTGATCATAAACACATTGCATAGATATGAATGGTGATGACACGGCGAAAAGTCACACCCACAAAGCGTGGTAAATTAAACGGGCTACGGGCTTCAAGACGGGTTGGGTGGGTTGCCAACATTGCCGCAGATCCTGATGCAGGACAGTCCGCCCCGGTTGACAGGGAGGACACAGCAAGTACTGAGGTCCTCGGCGAGGTCCGGGTCGAAGGGTCCTGTGAAGCTCACGGTCAGAGCTGCGAGCCACCTTCATGGATCCACAGGATCTGTCCTTTCCAAGCTTCCCATTCGTAGTCTATGTAAGCAGCCGTGCAATGCATTCTGGTAGCGCAGCGTTACATTTCGAGAGACATACTATCACGTTGGCTCCTCATTTGCATAAAGTTGAGGTCGAGGCTACTTTATGCCAATCCCGAAGAACTTGTAAACTAGCCGTTGTCGATCTAAAATGAAGACTGATGCAACTGCATGGCTTACACCCCCCCCCCAAAACTAGCCGCCATGTTGGACCACGAGCAGACAGCCCATGAGTGAAATTGTTCATCATATCATGTGCCAAGCAGCAGTCTATCAAATGTCTAATGCTGGCGAGCGCCGCAAACCCTCACATCCAAGAACGCCCCTGTGGACACGTACCTTCACCCCGGGCCTTTCCAAGCCCACCTAGAGAGCCAATCGATGCACACCGGGGGAAATGAGCCCAGCGAGGGCGAGCCAGCACCGGGAAGAGGTCCAACGAGGGGGATTCTCCTCCCTGACCCACCGCGTTGAATCCCCCAGGCGGACTACGCAGACCCCATCCGTTGAGAAGTGTACAAATATTTTCGGTTCATTATGAAACTTTGGCAGGCCTAGCTAGTCTTTGCATGTATATATAATATATATATATATATTTAACTAATGTTTAAGTAATCAGTTATTAATGAGTCGGCACTCAGCAGCAGGTTCAGAGTTAATCAGGAACGACTCATCAAGAAATTGGTCTGTATGATCAATTCATAAATATTCATGAACTGATCAGTACCCAATGATTCATTAATATAGGATCTCCCAGTCTGTTCTTGATTAACTCATCTTTATATATTATATAGACCTCCCATTGGGAATTATTAGGAAAGTACTTTTTAAAGATTCATGAATTATTAAGTCGTTTCTGATTTGTTCCTCACTCGTTTCCCAATTAACTAATCATTAACTAATCATTAGCTACTCTATACAATTCGAGTTACCCATTAACTAAAGGTTCACTAACGTTTAATCATTTGTTCCTCATTTTCAGAATTGTGTGTGCCTTATTGTAAAGTGTTACTATGTAAACTTGCCACCATAGGAACAGTGCTTAGTTAGAGGTATGAAAGTCAAGATCAATAGTGTATGAGAGTGCATGAAGTAGCTAATGTGAGGTGTGCGTTGTCAGTGTAAAACTAGAACGGCACTCGGAGAGTGCAGACCTCCGCCCCCCCCCTCTCCGTTCAGCTTGCGCCATCATCCACGTGTATTTTTGTTTATGTTGAGATCAGCTGTACGTAGCGGAGCATCGTAAAACACTTCATTCAAACCGGACAGAAACAAAATAAAACTCACCTAAACCGTCGTTGTTACTCTTTCCAACAATCACCTAGTGTGCTTTGATCGAACTGGACTGTAATTTTAGTTAATTAACATTAAGTTTAATGTGTTAAGTTGTTCCCCCCAACCCCCCGCTCTCTCTCTGAAGGAAAGAGGCGGGGTCATGCGTCATCAACGCGTCATCAGTTACACTGCGCATGTGTTATACCCAGAGGTCTTAATGTTCTCGCTGATCGGAATCCTTAAAAATATACTTGCCACCAAAATCTAATGGATTGTTCATTCTGCCACACCCCACACCTACAAAAAAATGTGTCAATGTTGTGTTTTCAGCTTTTGGCTTTAGTGGCTTTAGTGTCAACATTGACCAAAAGACAAATACAAGTTGTAAGGATATACAGTACCTTCCAGTTTCAGCCACCGGCAGGATGGGAGCTCTTATGCTGAGCTTTCTTCCTGAGACCAAATTTCAAACTTTGAACAGATGTACTTTTGTTGTGGATGAAACACAGTTTAACAATAACTCAGTTGAGCCAATGATGTAAAATGTTGCTGTTTATCTTTATAGGGGACGACAAGGACACCACGAGTAGCTTGGATGATGACGTGAGTTATAAAACAAAAATAATGTAATGCATTACATTATTTTCATTTTGCTTGCAATTTTTGTTCTCATACCAACACATACAAAGCAACATAATTGTAAGTACTGTGACTCTTGGTGGTTTTGTCAATTATTAATGTACAGTATTTTCCTATTCACAACAATTACAATTCATTTTGCCAGTTTTACCTTTTTGGGCGGTGTTAATCCCTGTGCGCAGAAGTGTTTGACAGAGAACTTAAACCTGCAGTAGGCAGAATGTTTTTGGCATCATTGGGCAAAAATTCCATAATAACCTTTCAGCATATTGTAATTCAAGTGTTCTGAGAGAAAACTAGACTTCTGCACCTCCTCATGGCTCTGTTTTCAGGCTTTAAATCTAGCCTGTGACGGGAGACTTTGACCAATCACAGGTCATTTCAGAGAGAGAGCGTTCCTATTGGCTCTTCATTCAACGGTGGCAGCTGTCAATCACTCGCAAACTTCAATCAAACGGTGAAACTAGGCAGCACTGATCAAATATGAATTAATATTCTGTTACTGTAATGCCTATTTCTCGCGTAAAATGTTGTCAGAATCATCTTGTGGTGCACGGTTTAGCTGTAAAATGAGAAAGTTTGCTCTGTGCACTACAAGATGTTTCTGAAAACATCTGAGGAGAGAAATAGGCATTACAGTAACAGAATATTGATTCATATTTGATCAGCGCTGCCTAGTTTGACCGTTTGGTCGGAGTTCGCGAGTGATTGACCGCTGCTCAGAGACGGCAGCCTCCAGCTCGGCTCTTACTGCTGGTTTTCCTCCGGCCTGTGAAATCTTGCAGATGCCGTTAGGAGCACCAGAGGACACAGAGGAACATAATTTCTTTTCAAAACACCTGTCTCATGCACTTCGTGACCGTTTTATAAAAATAACTTGTTTTAGTCATATTTGCTCCATTTCTACCCACTGCTGCCTTAAAGGAAACTATGGTTTATTACCATGTGGGTTTCATTTTCATAGTTCTGGCCAGAATACAGAATACAGTCCTTTGATCAGAATACATGTTCATTATAACTCTTTTAATATGCGCTTGTCATATTAACCTAGCAGTTGTATTCATTGTTTGTGTTACTTCTGCTCAGTGATTCCTTGTTATCGCTATTTTTTCACTTTGTTCCCCAGTTTGAGGAGTTGCCCGTTTGCCCGAAGATGTCCTCCAGCGACAAGCAAGAGGAAACGGATTACGTCAGGGTTCGACTCGGAGGAGGGGCTTGGTCTCAGAATGTCGATGCTTTGCTAAGGGACAATGAACAGTTTGGCCAAGGTGGGCGTCCACTTCGTACCCGTGACCATGCGTCAGGTTCGGGTAGAAAAAGTGAGGTGGGACACACGAGCAAGAAAAACACAGACAAAGTGGTGAAAAAACAGGGTGAGGACGCTGCTCAGAGTAGCTCAGGGTGCAACGAGGATGACGATGACGATGACGATGACGATGACGATGACGATGACGATGACGATGACGATGACGTCACCTACACTCACGTGACCATCAAACCCAAACATGGACTTAAGTAGTTACATCAGGAAATGAGCTGTGGGGTGTTGTTAGTGCAGAAAACAACAACAACATGATGATGATGATGATGATGATGATGATAATGATGATGATGATGATGATGATGATGATGATGATGATGATGATGTTGATGATGAGTGAAATTATTTTTGGATTGAGATTTAAAGCTCTCTAAACGGGTAGAGCATGCCTGGCTCTGTTTTTCTACCAGGGACCTTCAACCAGCCAACATGTGCTGTGCACAAAGTTGTGTTCCCGAAAACTTTGAGTGAACATCTTTGCAGCATTTGGAAGTTAGAAAGAGCTTCAGACACTTGACATGCATCGGTATTGCATTTGTTAAAGTTTAAGTTTTTTTTTTAAGTTAGTAAGCTAAGCCACCTTACTAGCTAACAGCATGTACAGCAGCATGAAGTTGATATTTGTATTTATGCAACGAAGCAAACATCAGCTTGCTTGAAGAGTTTGAACTTCACAAGCAAAATCTCAACAGACATTTAAAAACAGGATTGTGAAGGAAGTCTTGCTCTTGTTTCCCACGATTAACACTTGATGATACTAAACAGCCATATTTTAATTATAGCACCTGTCGGTAGGCTATAGTTAAATAATTACCCCCGGGCCACGCTGCCTGCCACATGACGGCTGCTGAACTGCTGCGTCTCTCACGCGTGTGGTGTCCACACATCTGCTGCTGTTGCTGCGCTGCTACTGCCAAACCCTATCTTTATAGTTTGCCTTTCATAATGGCCATTTTATTTAATTATTAATGCCATTTAAATTTATTTTAGGCAGAAAAAAAAGGTAAGAAGTGTGTTCCTATTTGTAAATAATAATAATAATCCACAATTAGAAGCTGGTACCCTATTCATTTATAGAGCCGTGCAACACACATCATTTTCCACATACTTTCTGGCAAATATGGGATAATGTACAACGAGCCGGTCATTGTTGTGAAAGAATCCCCGACAGCTGTACATTATCCAGCTTATTACATGGCTACTTACTGAAGAAATCAACATTTTGACACAATAACGGTCCGTCAGCGTCTGACATCAGTCGGTTCTACATCGGTCTGCTATACATAGCAACAGTCTGTTGTACAGAAATTACAGACCGCAGAACGCTGTGATTGACCAATCAGAATTGAGTATTCAACACAGCCGTGTAATAATTCAGAATAAAAGCCTTGTGTTAACAAATGAAGAGATTATGTCCACAGAAAACCGCTAGAAGGCTTTTACTTTGAAACAGGAAGTGTTGAGTTAAAAATAAATATTCCATTTTTTTCATGTTTGTGACATATTTTACAGATATAGACATTGAGACTGTTGTAATGTTGCTGTTATGATGTCAATTATACTGTCAAAAAATCATTTTCATGTGTGTTCCACAAATGTATCATAGGATGTCACTTCACAAACCTTGGGAGTTTTTTTTTGTGGATCCTGCTTGAGTGTGAAGGAACTTTGTAAGAGTTTGTAAATATTATTGTCAAAAATATTACTTAGAATATTATAACATTAACACGTATTAAACTAAACGAGTATGCAACATGCAACATTGTTTTTACTGGTTACCATTAAATCATCTGCTTTAGGAACATGTGGAATGATGGTCCCGTGAACACACCCACCAGGAATATTATACAGTATGTAAAACTGTCAGACAATATAGGAACATTTATTTTTCTACAACAAGATATTAACAAGGTTAAATAAAACAGTGAGTTATTGTAAAGTTAGATGGAAAACATCCTGTACAACTGCAAGATTGTTTTTAAATTCTGTAAGGTTTTAAAGGTAGGCTACAGTGTGTAACATCTAGGGACATCTATTATACACTAAAGAAAACATACTTTT
The DNA here is from genome assembly GCF_043250625.1 of Sebastes fasciatus. Taxonomy (NCBI): domain Eukaryota; kingdom Metazoa; phylum Chordata; class Actinopteri; order Perciformes; family Sebastidae; genus Sebastes; species Sebastes fasciatus. Next base: position 40,329,796 of record NC_133795.1, on the reverse strand, counting down.
TTTGCCAATAGATCCCCCTAAATGCTACACATTGCTCCTTTATGTTAGTGTAGCTTTTAAGCAGCTTATTTGACTGTGATTAATTGTAACCTTATATGGTACAAAATACAGTACATTGTAAAAAAAATAAATTATTCTTGCTGGTCATCTGAAAGATAAATGAGAGCAACAGTTCAGTTATCATGCAGGTAGTCATCAGTTCTCCCCCTCTGCACACCCAGTATGTGAGTCACAGTCAGTCAAAGGGCATCCATCATTTCTTCCCTGCTGCAACATGTTCTTCTGCTCAGACCATGGAGGAGCTGCTGGGGAGAAACTAACAGAAAACAGATTCCATTAAAAGCAGTAATCCGTCAAATCCCCGTAGTGACATCCCTGAGGTATTGCAAATAAAAACAAATGCAAAAGCCTATGAAGTGTTAATGTACTGAGCCAAGAATTAAACATACTGCACTGAGGAAAGGGATATTCACGGTCGACAGCACAAATCCCAACGCCATGGGGAAGAAGGACCTACAGAGGGAAACAAAAAAGTGTGATGGGAAAACTCTTTTTGCAACATAGCTTCCTTTCTGACAATTTTTTATATGGCATTTAATTTTTTAATTTTTTTTTGAAATGCAAAACATCATCAATTACGATCTAATGTGATCATTTACCACATAAAATTCAAGGTTCTCAGTGGGACTATGTAATTGTTATAAATGGTGTTCCATAAGGTTCCATCTTGGGACCACTTATTTATTCTATCTTTTATTAACGACCTACCTCGAATATGCTCAAATTGTCTTGCATCTTTATGCTGATGACACTGTTATTTCAATTTCTAACTCTGATATATTACAAATCCAGAATTCTTTACAGTTCGATTTTAATTTGGTCCAAAACTGGTTTCATAACAACAAACTTGCATTGAATAAAAAGAAGTCCTGCAGTATGGTGTTTGGTACGCGACATAATCGTTCATATTACTTGGATTTGCATATTCATTTTGATGATGGGTCATCCCTTGAGAAAGTTGATTCGTTCAAATATCTTGGACTTATCTTGGACCACAAATTCTCCTTCAAGCCCCACATTGATTTATTATAAAAAGAACATATGGTTGTCTGAGTTCACTTTATCACTCAATTAATTGTTTTACATTTCAAGTCAGAAAAATAATAATTTCTCAGTTGATACTACCTATTATTGAGTATGCTGACTTTGTCTATCAAAACACCTCTGAGATTAACAGCTTCAACAAACTATCAACTATTGTACTAATTTTATTGTTTTATTGTCTTATAATTCAGTAACTGCATATGGTGGTTATTGTACAAAATTATGTTTCAGGTCATGATGTTCCCAAATCAAACCAGCAACATTGGTGGAATAACACAGTCAGACATTTAGTATCTCCACAAACATAAAGTTAACTGTAAAATCCGCTATTGTTGTATTCACTTCTTTCCTGCCACTGTGCATCATCCAACAAGAAACCAAATAGCTGATATGATCAACCGTCCAAAAAATTTTAAAAAATTGGGACAAAGATTCATTCGACACTAACTACACTTACCTGAATAAAAGCACAAAGCCATAACTTTCCACCAGCATTCCAATGAATGGCCAACGGCACAGCACCAGAGACACACCTCCCAGGAAGAAGAGAGAACCCCGGAACTTTTGTCTTTGGAAGAAGAAGTAGGCTGTCCTCTTGAAGCCGATGATGAACGTCAAACCAGTCAGAAACAGAATCTATACGGAGGCAAGCAAACAAAGGAGATATTGAACACATTATCACATTATAAATAATGTTTTATTTTGCTGTTTGTCTTCTTTCTCCAAACCTACAATTGAACTAATACCTCCTACTTAATCAAAAGGCCTTCAGTGCCTAACTGTACAAAACTCTGGATTTTGTTAGTTGATGTATGTTAGTGATGCATTCATTATTAACCTGTTAACTTTCTTGCTGAACTGTAGGAAGACGTCTTTGAGATAACATGTTTTTCAAGTGTCTTTGAATGGATGATATACCTTCTGTCTCTGAGGGATTCACCTTCGAGACCTTTAATTTTTGGTTTTTCTTCGGTAGTGACTATATTATCAACCTTTTAATGTTGTATTTTCATCCAACATGCATTTGTCCTGTCCCAGCCTGGTCTCTGTCCTAAGGCGTCATATATTGCCGGTTGGGCAGCAGTATCAGCATCACTGTTCTGATGCAAAAGGCAGCCTATGGCTTCAGTACTTTGACGCATAAGGTCGCCTATAAATTTCGACAGCCTACACTAAAAGTAGAAAGTAGTAAGAGTTCCAAAAGGGTTTTTCCTGAAGGGTTAAGGTTTTACCCTTAGTGCTTCTAAAGAACCCTTTTTTGAAGAAAGGCTTCTTCAGCGGTTCTTTGTAAGACTAAACCCCGAGCAACACTGGGAATGTCAACAGCGCGTGGCGGCTGCAGAACCGGTTGTTTTTTTATTTAGGCATCCATGTTAACAGATTAGAGCAGCCACACTGACAACGCGAGTAGCGCGTCTCTTCTAGAGATTCGAGGTCTCGCCTATTTTTACTTGTACTTTTTTTAGTGTTGTAAGAAATGCAGTGATTTGCATGGCTCCATGAATGTATATAGTACGGGGTTTTAATTGTGGATTATTACTATTATTTATAAATGAGCACACACTTCTTTTCCTTTTTCTGCCTAAAATAAATAGAAATTACCTTAATAAGGAAATGAAATGGCCATTATGAAAGGCAAACTCTATGTAGAAGGAAAGAGCTGGCAGCAGCAGAAATGCTGTCATGCCTCATCCACACTGGGGACGTCAGGAGCGCGTGGCTGCATGATTCACGCGTCGGGTGTTCACACCAGCTGCGTTTCTGCTTCTGCAGCTGCTGCTGTCAGCCCTTTCTTTCTACATAGAGTCTACCATTTTTAAAGGGTTAAGAGGTTGGTCATCAACTCTCATAGGTTAAAACAGTTGAAAAAATATAAAAGGGTAAAAAGTTAGAAGTCCAATCAAATACAAACACAAAAGCCACTCATTGGAGTGCTGTTGTCTAATTGTGAGCTAAATCAATTTGTGAAATGTAATTACTCAAGTACTGTTCTTAAGTAGAGTTTTGAGGAACTTTAGTACAGTAAATCAGTATATAATTTTTATGTTACTCCACTACATTTCAAAAGGAAATACAGTATTCCACGTTTAACTGTACTACATTTATTTGACAGTTGTAGTTACTTTGCAGAGTAAACTTGCCATAATCAATACTCTTTTTTTGTATAATATAACAGATTAAATGGCTATATGTGATAAACTGTAAGGTTGTAAACTGGTGGTCTTGTCTTTGAATGTTGATATGAGCCAGTGATGGTGATGGAGATGGTGTGATGTTGCATTGAGCAGATGTGTGTGTGACATGAACGATTACTCACATTCCCAAAGGCCAGCAGGACAGAGTCAAAATACAGCAGTACACCAAAGAGCATGAAAAATAAAGCGAATCCCATCAGACCAATGCCAATCTCTGGAAGACAAGTATACACAGGGGATGAGAAAAAATTAAAGCAAGACTGCTCTCTGCTCATTTGGTCAATAGAAAAAGTTAAAAGAAGATGCCTATATAATAATATCAGTGTAATGATTTGCAGATATTTCATTTGGGGATAGATATGTTAATAGACAGAGGTTGAAGCCAGTCCTCGATGGGCAAAACAATTATAATTTTAGCCCTAGAGGTTAAAGCATATTAAAAATTCCCAACTTACTTAATATACAAAAGTCATCCTGTTCTCTCCAGGATTTAAGAGGGCTGTAGAGCTGTCCTAACCTGACCCAGGACCCACCTCTCGACCAGGGTCAGACCATGGTCAGACCAGGGTCAGACCGGGTTCAATCTCAATATGAAAGGCACGCACCAGGGTCGCTAACAACTGGGGCGGGACAAATCTATTTGGTTGCAAAATGGGGGCACACAGTTGTGACACAATTGTTACAGGTCGCCGTAGTTTTCAAGCTAGAGTGAAGATCCTGGTATCATATGAAACTAGGAATCCATTGGTACAAACCATGTCATACTAGCTTGTCGGGAAGATTGCTAAATAGCGCTACGAAGTTATGCTAAATTTTAGCAAGGAAAAACTGAAATAGCTATTTTCAAAGGGGTTCCTTGACCTCAGACCTCAAAATATGTGAATGGAAATGGGTTCTACGGGTACCCACAAATTCTCCACTTTACAGACATGCCCACTTTATAGAAATCACATGCAGTTTTTTGAAAGTCAATGGGAAGCGTTGGAAATGATGGATCCTGTGGACACATACCATTACACTGCAGTAAGCACTCAAGAGTCCCTTTTAGCTTCTTTATACAAAGCTCCTCAGTCACACTGTGATTTTTTGAGGTGTTAGGCAAATATCAGGAACATTCTAGACCATTTCTTAGACGTTTTTAAAAAATACCAGCACTGCTCATTCATTCAACACAGTTCCTCGAAGTGATTCTGTGATGCTTATAGATCAGGCCCGAACTGACTAAACTGAAAGTGAATTCACCTCGATGATAACACTTCAGAAGAGAGCAGCTTTAGAAGAAACACTTACTCTGGAACTCTGTGATGGCCACCATGGTAATCCCTTTTTGTCCTCCTGCCTCTTCTACTCACTGCTTTGTTTCTCTGTGACTTTCAGGAACAAATAGGTCTTTTCCGGTCTTTTCCGGTGACCTTTGCGCGTTGACGTTGTCAGTGTGTGAGGTGAACATTAACCAGAGCAGGCGCACTCTGAGCCCCTGTCGTGAACACTGGGGATTCGTAGGTAGAAGGTCAACTACCTGAGTGATGTCATCAGCCATTCAAAGGCATTTCATGGATTTACTCCTTATCTTGTGTGTTGGGATCCTGAATACAAGGAAAGTACACAGTAGCTATCTAGAACCAAGGATGAGTGACAGTTTGATTAACAGTAATACGGAGTGGAAAATATCATTGTGTCCACTAAGGTTGTTTAGTTGTCGTTTAGTTAGCCATCAATGTTCATTAGAAAGTTCTTACAAACAATATGCAACTATTTTCTCTTAATAAAAATGTTCCTTATCTCCATGCCCCTCTCTTTCGTTCAGTGCTGTATGAATCTTTGGACTTAATTGAATTAAATTATTTGAATCAGAAAAAATATTTTTTAGCAATTTCAAGATTCAAGATTAAATACTTAATTGCCATTTCAACATAGTCAATAGACAAAAACAAAAACAGCAAGAACCACCAACTGAAATACAGTGATCACATTAGGACATAAAAGTAAAATAAAGCTGCGAGCAGCGATGAACGGGCCCTCATTTTTTGTGCGTCTCCACATGTTACATCTGTCTGCCAAAATTCATACTTGTAGGTGAAACCGGAGCACGGATATCAATTTTTCCAATTTTCTAGGGGGCGCTAGCGAGTCATTTTGCAACAGCCAAGCTCGAGACCCTTAAAATATCCAATTTTTCACCACGTCTGATAAGTGTGCCAAGTTTAGCAACTTTTTGAGATGGCTAAGGTTGTCAAAAAGGTGATTCATTTGAGAGAAAAAGAAAAAGAAGAAACACTACAGTTTCAATAGGGCCTTCGCTGGCCCGACGTTGTCGGTGCTCGGGCCCTAATTAAGTAATACATATAAGTAATTGAAATAAGCATTCAATGATGTATATCATTGTGTAAAAGCCCCTACAGTGTCTTACAGACAGGAATAATAAAAGCACATTAGTTATTTAGGAGTTAAGGGAACAAACAGCTTCTGGGTATACGTGCTGTTGCCGAACCTGGCTGTCCTAGTTCTGATACTTTTCAGTATTTTAAAAGAAGGAATGACGTTAAAAATATGGTTAGCAGGGTGAGAGGAGCCATGAGCCCTTCTTCCGTAGTAATGGGACAGCCGCTCCTGGCCTATGACTGTTGATGCAGTGTGTACCAGACGTTGTTTCCATACCACACAGTTATTCCAAAAGGTGAGGATGCTCTCGATCCCAGCACAAATAAAACTGCATCATAATTTCCATCTCTAATCTTAAAATATAAAATCTCAAAACTTGTAGGAAGCATGTGTTCCCTCAAGCTAAACGGGTGGGATCCCCTTGCTGCTCTTTTAATCTTGCTCTAACCTTAAAGGCCCCATATCAGGCGCATTTTCAGGTTCATACTTGTATTTTGGGTTTCTACTACAACATGTTTACATGCTTTAATGTTTTAATAAAAACTTTATTTTTCTCATACTGTCTGCTTTAAACCTGTTTTATAATATAAAAGACTTGAAAATCTCACTTTTTACAATATGGGACCTTTAATAGAGGGTTTTTTTGGGGGCTTAAATCCAACCAAACCTTAAATGATCAGTGTGTGACAGTTAGGGGATCTATTGACAGAAATGGATTACAATATTAGTAAGTATGTTTTCAACCATGTCTTCAATAAATAACTGACCGTCCATTTCCTCGTCTAAGCTTTGATGTGAAAGAATCCAGTCTGTCTTTGTTTTTGCACTTTATTCATTCAGACATACAGTTTGATATAACAAAGACTGTAGAATAACATCAGGGAGCCTATTGGTAACGAGCGGGCTGACAGTTAACCTCAGTAGTCTTTTTGGCAGTGAACTTCATCATCAACAAGTGGATTAAACTTAGAGCAGTAAATAGATCATCATTCAAGGCAGCGAGACATGTTTTATCATACAAAATACTGTGATGAATTCAGAAGCATCTAGAGAAACTCATTATTTGTATACATTCACTTTATTGCAAGGTCTTCTGAAAGCAAGCGTATTATTTGTCTATTTTTTTTATCATTTTGCATAGTTCAAGCAGTTTGTCTATTTTCCCCCAAAATAGTAATGGTTACATGTGATAGTAGGGTATACTGTAACTGAAATCCAAAATATTATATACATTGACCAATGTATATAACGTATATATTCATTTTTTTTCATCATTCACAAATGCTACATCTAGTATCAAATATTTCGGCTGTCATTTCTTAACACATCAGATTCCAATTGATCCAAAAATATCTATGTTCTGCTCCTTCAAACAATCCTCGAGAGCAATAAAATAAAAAAGTATCTTTTTTTGTGAAAAATGCAAAACATAATTGAGTGTAGAAATTTAACCTTTCAACTTGTCATTGAATATCCATGCATCTAAAAAAATATGAACTGTCTCTTTTGAACATATTCCCTTTCTAGAAAAAAAAACTTAAAACAAGAAAAAATAGACATATTCATTTTTAATCCTTGTTTCGTTTTTGCGTAGTGAGAGCCATTAATGACGTTTCAGAGTCAAATTCTGTGCCGTATTGTCTCTGACTGAGTATGGACATAGAATGGCAGGTCACTTGAACACTGAAGTGTGTACAGTAAGGGGGAAAAAAGCATAGATAGCGTACATATAACAACGGGAGGTGTTTGTGTGTGTGTGTGTGTGTGTGGTCACAGCATTCAAATCTGGAGGAAGTAGCAATGAAGAGGCATGGCCAGAACGTAAAGTGTTTTGGACCTTTCTGTGCGACACATGCTAATGAAGTCCATTGTGTGTTCTAAAGTACCAGCAGATGGAGTCACCTCTCCCCAACCGGCCACATAATTAATCTGTTTAATCAGTGGCTTAAAAAATATAGACAAATGATATGTAATAAAAGAGTTATTGGCAAATGCAATTATGGACTAGAAAACAAACTTCTATGAAACAAAAAGTAAAATAAATAAAATGTACTATACTTTTATCAAAATGAACTGCAATAAAATAGTGTTACTATGAAAATAAGAATGATTACACGACATATCATGAGTAATAATTATTTCAGTTATTTCACAATATTTGGTTAATTTATGCATTTTGGTGTATTCCAAATGAAATAATGAAATCAATGTATTATTAAGGGATAATGTACAGCGAGCCACTCATTGTTGTGAAACCGCTAGCTGTATATTATCCCGCTTAGTACACGGCTACTTACTGAAGAAATCTATATTTTGACGCAAAAACGGTCCGCCAGAGTCCGACATCAGAACTGCGCCCATAGCAACGGTCTGTTATACAGAAATTACAGACCGCAGAACGCCGTGATTGAACATTCAGAATCAAGTATTCAACACAGCCGTGTAATAATTCATGATAAATGAATCATAGTTAAATAAAGCATTAAATGTATTATTTCATCACTTAAAGGTCCCATATTAAGCTAATTTTCAGGTTCATACTTGTATTTTATGGTTCTACTAGAACATGTTTACATACTTAAATGTTAAAACAAATATATTTTCCTCATACTGTCAGACTGAATATACCTGTATTTACTTTCTGTTTGAAACGCTCCGTTTTAGTGCATTTCAACGGAATTGCAACATAATTGTGTTGCTAGGCAACCATTTGGGTTCATGTTTACTTCCTGTCAGCTGATGATATTCGGATAGACTTCAACCGGAAACAAACTGTGACACATTTAGAATGTTTACGTTTAAAACTGAGTAATGGTCTAAATATTGTAGATTTGTGACATCACGGATGGACAGAAATCCTGACAGTTTGTTTCAAAAGCACCGTTTCTAAATACGGGCTGTGTGTATTTCTCCATGGATTGAGCGTTATACTTTAAGATAATTTATATAGCACTTCAACCTGCTTTATGATATAAAATATGAAAATCTCACTTCTTACAATATGGGACCTTTAATATTGGCCATACCGGAGTTCCATTTAAAGCCACTACGTGTAGACATTTCTGACTTTGGTACCATCAATCATTGCATTTCCCTCCAGATTCAAACTCCTCTGTAAGTCATTCATCACAACATATAAACACAGACATGTTTCAGACTTATGGCACTGCATGACTGGATGAAATGTTGTCGGGATATGTTACATGACAGTGTGTTCCAGTATATATACTTCCTCTCAAATGACTGCATCACTGCTAACTCCTCTTCACACAGACAAGTGCTTCTCTAGCACAGTTACTCTTCTAAGGTCACTTCTATTTCCACTTTCCACATACACTGTACCATTTCTATTCAACATACTTTACCTATACATATCTGTAGACGACCACTGGGAGAATTTCTTGAACACTGTGATGAAGTCCACTGAATTTGAATGAGAACAGGCTGGGTGATCGTTCCCCCCTTCAGGATACAGGATGAATTACACCGGATTAGGGATTCTATTCAATGCCGACGTCCTGTGACAAACCAGTTCAGAAATGTGAGGTTTATATAGAGCAGTGATGGTGTAATGGTCAGGCTGGTGGATGGCGGTCCCTGCTACTCATCCCATTTCCTACTTGTAGTCTGCGCTAACGTTTTCCTTGTCCAACCACCATCTTTGTCTAAAGGTGAGAGAGGTTAGAAAAAGTCTTTGCCAAAACTTAACCCATGAGCACATGTGTCGAAGGAATACTGAATTGAAAATCGTTCTATCAGGAAAAAGGCTTCTGGACTCGTCTTCACCTTCAACTTTGAGCAAGTTCTGTCTCTCCTTTTAGGCTCAGACAGATGCTTCTTTACATCTAGGGCAGAAGATTGTGTCACAGCCTGCTGTTTACTTTGAATCAGCTGTTGTAAAAGTTGAAATACACATGGTATACCTAAGTATGTAATCCACTGCTGGTGTTATATGCTCTTTATTATAATGCTTGACCCCCAACATTTGGGGAAAGGCATGTCACTTCCTGTCTCACACTTCAGACTGAACAGAACCATACAGACAGTGACCACATTAACCACAGTAAATGTGTCTGTCTCAGTGTCTAACAATACTCCACCGTGCAGATGAGAGAAAACGACCAACTAAAACAAGTTAAGGATTTCAATTTTACAATCTGACTGGCTTTCACACCGGAGATTAAAGTCAACACGGCACAGAGCAGGCAGCTGAGCGAGTCCTAGCTGTGCACACTGCCTTGATTTTCCTCCAGGTTTTTGTGGCAAAAGTTCAAATAAATTGAAATTTGACCCCCAAATATGCTGATATGCTGATGACTACGCAGACTATATGTGCCACAAGCATGCCGGATGGATCAAATCCGTGTACACCCGATGTAGTATTTACAGAGCTACTCATTTTGGAGTACATCAGGGACCTCACTGTACGATCCTACATGTACTTGAGTAAAAAAAAAAAAATCAAGCATGACAGCAGATATTGCAGAGGGTGAAGATACCAGGTTAGAAAATAGATATTGTGTTTATGCTATACTCTGAAGCTGACGGAGGACACAGTGTCTACATAAGCAGCTTTGTTTTTTGCGTTTCATCTTCGGCTCTGTCTCGCAACAAACTCTGTGCTTGTGTGTTTGGTGTGAAAGGCGGGTGATTGATGCTAAATGTAATCCAGGCGACATTGAGTTTGTATATGAGTGGAACTGACAGCAGGTGAGGTTGATAGTAGTGTTATACGGGGGGGGGGGGGGGGGGGGGGGGGGGCTTGGTGAAACAGGCATCACAGTGAGCTCAGGAGAGTCCTCAGCTTTTATTTCGATCAGTTGTCAAAGTGTCAGAATATGTCGGCGTTAGCGAATCCCCTCGGTCCGTCACAGAGCGCCGCTCCTCACTGGGCCGCAAGCCGTGGTGGGTTTTCAAGGTTGATATGGAGATTAGATGATAACGAACATCCTTCTGGCTTTTAGTGTCCTAAAGCATGTTCAGAGCCTCTCTGTAGGTTTTACTGCAGCGAGTCTTTTGTTAGTGACGTTCATCTGGCCTCATCCCCAACTCTTTCTCTTTTCCTTGTTCCTCTTCAGTGTGGGCCTCTCATATGCAGCGTTCCCTGGCGAACTGATCGACACTGAACCTCAGGTCGCTGACATTTTGTCATTATTATAAGTGTAAAATGTCTCATCATCAGCATAGTTCATCAGTAATCTCTACTTTGTAGATTATGTCCTGAGCGAAATTATATAGAAATATTTCACACCTGGAAACTGGTAAGAGATGTGGGGCCTTGGGGGGGCACACATAGCAGGAGTTGATGAACTGGAGTTGGGCAGGGCGGGGGGAGCTTATAAGTCTTTATAGCTTCCATTCGGGTTTTAAAATTTGCTCTTGCCTCCCAGGAACCTCCTTCGACAACTTTCCGTGCTTTTGTTGTAGTTCAGTTTAGGTGCTAAAAAAAAAAAAATAATAGTCATTTATCTGGAGCCATTTCCATTCATCAGTTTTTCCAGTGAATCCTCAGAAAGACGCTCCATCGAACTTGACAGCAGCCAGAGCTTGAGCTACAGGAAAAAAAAGAGGCAAAGACAGACGGAGTAAGAGAGATCATTTCAGATTGTCACAGGTACTGAGAATTCTCACTTTGAAAGCCATTTTAGGACAGATTTATATGTAATCACTGCTACAGCATGTCTTTATACAGGAATCTGTTCTGCTAGCACAGGTGTCTGCAACCTGCGGTTCTGGAGCCACATGCGTCTCTTTAGCTCCTCTCCAGTGGCTCCCTGTGGATTTTTAAAAATGGAAATGAATAACTGTTTTTTGTTTCCATTTTCATTTTTATTTATCATTGTTCTAGGTCTATGGTACGACGGAGTATTAGGGCCACATTAAGGAAAAAAAATAAATCTGAGATTTCGAGAATAAAGTCATATTGCGAGGATAAAGTCAGAAGTTAATGAGAGGAAAAAGTTGTAATATGAGAATAAAGTCAGAAGTTGACGAGAAAAAAAGTCGTAATATTATGAGAATAAAGTCATAATATTAGTAGTAGTAAATTTACGTGCTATTTTCTTTTTTTTCGTAAAGCTATGACTTTATTCTCATAATATTATGACTTTATTCTGGAAATCTCAGATTTTTTTCCTTCAATGTGGCCCTAATACTCCGTAATACATTTGCACTTTGGCCCTCACCGCATTAGACTTATATACTATATACTTAGACTATAAACTGTGTTACCTTCATCACAATGCTCAAATGTTTTGTGGCTCCAGACAGAATTATTATTTTTTTTGTGCCTAAAATGGCTCTTTTGATAGTAAAGGTTGCTGACCCCTGCACTAGCATATCTAACACAACACATTCTACGCTACAGCGGATGGCATGTGCTCGAGAGTGACAAAGAATTCTCAACACAAGGTCCAACTTACTTGTGGATAGAGTTGCGATGTGAGATGTGGTTGAAATATTCAGAAACAACAAATTAAACCTTGTGTTGAGAATTTTTTTAGATTTTATTGCTTCTTGCAAACCAAAGACAAAAAAAAATTGAGGTTACGTTACAAGTTTGAGGGTGATATGGAGCACTTGGACCAAAAATGGGTCATCAGCAGCTTGAACATATAAATATGAACACCGCTATTCAAAACCTAAACTGGTCAAACACAACGTGTCGTGTCATAAACTCCAGGAGATGAAATCAGGAGGAAGCAAGCACAGGGTCTACACAGGATGGGAGAAGAAGGGGACAGGTGGACGTGGTGTGGTGAACGGAGACTCACCTCGCGTGACTCACGCCTTCATGATGCGGGCGGAGTTGGGGAAGTCAGCGGAAGAAGGGGGAGGGGCCAGGCTGGTCGGGGAGGTGGGGGGACTGGTGGGGGCGCACTGGGCTGGAATGAGATGGAGGGAGGTGTGAGGAGTGAACACGGGAAAAAAGGGCAGAAAAAAACAAGAAGTGAACCAATCAAAGGAAGAAGTACGGTGAGGTAAGTAGGTGAAGAGAAGGGACTCCTGTACAATCAGACGTGTGACCGTGAAAATACACACAGCTCTGGACGAAAACTGTTAATTCTGGTTTCCCTGGATCACCACGTATCCTTAAAATGCGTGTTCAGATTAGGCTCAGCTATGCATGTGTCTCAGTTCAGTGTGAGAGCATGCAGCCAGTCAGTCTGAGGCTGATGGGAATTGTGAATAGTTTTGCAGGTGTTTGGTCATAAGCCAACATATCAGACATTTTTATTTTTTTAGATCTGATCACGGTGCTACATGAAATAGTCAGAAGATCACCAAAAGGATTCATCCTCTGGGAACACTGAATGTCTGTATAGAAAGCCATGGTATTTTATTTCCAAATTTTCCCAGCTCTTACAGTCTGTGTCAGTCGTTTTGTGTGATTTGCTTGCATGCTGAACCTTTGGCTGTCTACCTCACCAGTGCTGAGCTATTGAAGACTGTCTGGGGGAAATTTAGTTTTTTTGCTGAGTCCACAAGTTTGACACTTTTCATGGTCACACTGTCTGCCTCTCGTTATCTTTTCCTAAACACGACTGATTATGAAATACACAGTAAACAGTTCTAAATAAAACTACTTCTATCTTAACTAATTATCTTAACGCAAATACAGTTGTTGAGCTGAATATGGGCTCATGCATTAACGTGTGATGCCTGATGACATCATGACGGAGATGGATATAATGTGGAGTACCTGTAACTGCTCTGATGCAGATACATTATCATATATGTAAATTAAGCAGTTATTACATACTAAATATCCTGGCTGATCACATTTTTAGTATACCAGACCATGGTAAAATCTGGATAAACGACACATGAAGACCAGCAGTAGTTCTCAGTGAGAGTTGGGTGAATCATGGAGGTATGTGTGCAGAAATGTGCATGAGGTAGTGTTGGGAGTAAGTACTGTGGCTCGGTCCTGGGCTGTGTGATCACGGTGAGCAGTTAGTGGGAGAGGGTTAGTGACGTGGCGACGGTGTCTGTGGCAGCCGTGTGGAGAGAGTCCTCACCGGAGAGAAGGCGGCTGCGACGAGAGGCCTCGGCGGCCAGAGCGCAGGAGATCTCGATACGCTTCTCCTGCTCCTGCAACTGCTGCTGGGAGCTGGTCGGAGCTCCGCCGTCCACCGGGCCGTCCAGGAGAGGAACCATGTTCTGCAAACTGACGTTGGGTAGATGACAGGAGACGCAGAGGATGGTGGTTATTATTTATACCTTAACAGTTGTATCTGATCTTATTTTGCTAAAATGAACAGTGATGAAGAAAGTGGACAGCACTTATTGGTTCCTCTGCAATTTAAAAGTGATGAAAGCATTTATTGAGCTTTTGGACAGCACAGGAAGGAGCAAGAACGGCATGCTTTATGGGTTTATAATGTCTGGAAAGATGTGAGGAGCATAGAAAAGAGACTGAAAATATACAGTATGTGTGAATCAAAACCCACTTTGATTTGGCAATGAGGGTCTTGATCCGCTCCAGTTTCTTCTGCTTCTCCTTCTGTTCCTCGGGGCTGAGAGGAGTGGTGTCCTCCACATCCAGGTAGCGCTCCGGGATCACGACCTTGTCAGGAGCCAACAGCTAGAACAAAGGCATCTAAATAAACATGGATCCACACTATAGCAAACAAATGTCCCTTCGCTTGTCGTTCCATTACACGCAAGCTTCATAGCTCACAGTCTAGTATCACATCCTGAAAGTAGCAATAACGCAATATAAAAAGATATTCCATTACAAGTAAAAGTCTTTCATCAAAAATGTCAGCAAAATATACTTAAGAATGCATCTTATTTGATCAGCTTTCATTTTGTTTGTATATACAACTTGCTCTATACAGAAAATAGTACAAAGTATAGTACTTGAGTAAATGTACTCAGTTACATTCCATATTATATTATATTACTTTCAGATTAAACATAAAACTCCTGGAGTTAAGGGTGGTCGGTGACGAGGTGGGGGTAGGGGGGCCTTGTCGGTAGCAACAGCATACAAAGACACCACTATACCTCTGGTCTTCAGCTCCTCCATATTTGGGTATTGGCTCCCTTATTTAGTTATCATCTAATTTTCTTTATAGAAAATAGGTTGACACAGTATCTGATAATTAATAACATTCCTGTTGTTCCTTACTCTGCCACTAACACTCCCACCTGTCATGCTGCAGTAACCCTGTTCTCGGTGCCTTTTGTGTTCAGTTTAATGTTCAATTTGTTCAATAAGAAAATGTTGGAAATAATTTCCTTACATTTTTTATTTTTTTTTATTCAACAGGCAGTTTTTTCTGCTAAAATATAGCTGTGTACTAAAAACAACAGAAAGGCAGGACTGAGTACACTTATACATCTGTTTAGTCATCACAAGTAATATCATTATCGCAATATTCAACGACGTCATTGCATATTTTCCTCATATCGTGCAGCCCTAATGCATGATGTGAGAACATGTCTCACAACCATGAACAGAATGAGAGAAAGAGTGACTAAAGGGAGCGATGCATCAGCAGACTGAGCTCACCTCTTTGCTGATGTCCAGGTCGAAGGGTTCTCCTTCAGACCTAAACCCTCTCAGGCGAGCGATTTCTTCCCGCGGTGACTCCAGTCCCGGGCCTCGAACCGCCGCCTCCAAGTCTTTAATGTCAATCTCATGAGCTGTCAGCCGCCTACGAATCTGTCCACACACACACAGACTCATGAATAACCTGTTCAGAGAACTAAAACTATATATATATATATAAGATCAAATGATGCACTGTAACTATGGACAACAATCACCTGTATTACTTTGATACTTTGAGGAACATGTCTAGACAAGACATACGGTTATAAGGAGTGCCTTTTTGTATGATTTCTAAGTGGATTTATGGACACTGAATACTGAAATGGAAAGAGTAAGTTGCACTAATTCCATCAGGGTGTGTATATTTTCTGTGTTTTATAATTTGATTAACAACTCTGACTCTGAGATGCAAGTTTTGAGGCAAATGTTGTCATTTAGATGACAGGTCAAGTTACTGGAAAAGTAACAAAACAAATGCAGACATCTAAATGCTGTTGACATCTGTTAGAAGTGAATTATATGTCTGGTACACAGCCTAGTTTGCACTATCCCTTCACCAGCTATAGTGCTCTGACACACAGTTGTTATTGCTCACTGGCTTTCCACTTCCAAACACTGACAAATTGTTGGACTACACTACCTACCTGGAAGTACTGGTTTGGTTTTTTACTCTACTGCCACTACTGGCACCTTTGTATTGTTTGACAAGGATCATCACATGGTTGCTCATACCACTCTGTAGTTGGCTGGAGACTGGCCACCTGAGAGGTTTAGACTCCGCCTCTTCTCCCTCACAGAGCTGCTCTGGTTGCGTCGGATTCGCTCGTTCTGCTCCTCCACACTCATCTTTGACTTCAGCTCTGCAGGAAACACAGCGCTCTTTGGACGCTCCTGTGACAGAGATGTGTACTACTAAATAGACAGCAACAACTGAGTTGGACTGTGAGAGAAAGAGGTTCAAGTCCTACAGTATGTCAAAGACAGACGCTAGGTTGTCTCACTTGGCAAACCAACATGACGTGTGGAGTTCCAAAAGGTTCAATCCTCTGTGCTTCCATGAGGCCAAATTATATAAAACAATAAAATGTTTAACCTTTTTGAGTTAACAGTTATGTTTAGAATTACGCTGTTCTATATTTTTATATCCCCCACTATTGATTATTGTTATTAGTCCTATTTGTCTTACTATTATAGCTGTTGTGTTATTATTGTGGTTACTGTGCATCAACCCGACATGTCGAGGCAGATGGCCGCCCACCCAGAGCCGGGTTCTGCCCGCTAAAAGGGAGTTTTTTTCTCGCCACTGTGTGCATGCTCATGGGGGATCTCTTGTTGGGTCTCTAAATTATAGAGCACGGTCTAGACCTGCTCTATATGAAAAGCGTCTTGAGATAACTTCTGTTATGTTTTGTTGCTATGTAAAAATGAATTGAACTGTATATTAAGACCATAAAAGGAGAATCAAATTGTTATCTTGAGATATCAAATAACTTTAATTATGAGAGTTAGAAGCATGGCTTACACTTATGAGGCCATTAAGACTGGAAAGCAAGCATTAATTCTGAATAAATAGTCATATTCAAAAACAGCACATATTTAGGCAGGACCTCCTCCATGTCATTCTTTGATTTGTTGAATGAAATAACAACTTCTCAGCCCACTCAGTTATTTGAAGATGTGTTGTCATGGTATGCTTCTGATTAAGGTGCTAAGTTGGTGGTAATCAGAATGTAGTATGGTTGTTTCTCTCATGTGAAAATACTGTGGAGTATCTGAGCACAAGCGATCAAGTGTTATTGTGTTGGCAAAACCCCGCTAATAGTAACACAAGGGGACACTTATCTAAGTTTTCAAACCACTATCTATATCACATCTGTGCATGCTGTACTTTAGATAGACATTTGGACATTATGTACATGTAGTTTAGGTTGACATACCCTAGAGATTCCATTAGGCACTCTGCCGTTATGGCGTGAAACTCCAGCAGAGCTGATGTGTGATTCGTCGGTGGGGGACTTCGTTCTAGGAGGGACGATGCCGACTGGCGAGAGACACAACAGATAAGTTCAAAACACATGGGAAAGAAGAGGTAGCTGAATGCTCAAAGCTAACACAATTAGGTAATGTATTCACATCCTGTCTCACTTAATTTAATGATACAGTCACACCTCAGCGTAATCCAGTGCTCCAGGAGGTTCTGTCTACCAACCTGAGAGTTAATTGCTAGATCGGCTGATCAGTTTAGGAGCATTATTACATGGAAACATGAGCTTATAGGTTATTGTACCTTTATTCATGGCGGATTGTCTGTCCTGGCCCTGGTCCTGCACGTCACTGATATTATTCTGTTCTCCAAACTTGGGCTGCGAGGCGGAAAAACTGGTATTATTTGTCATGTATCAACGTTAAACCTGAAGGTAGTAAAAAAAGTCAGAATGCATTAGGTAATGCATTACTTTGTACAGTATAGTGATGAGGGCATTATGCTAACACGCCTGTTATACCTGTCATGACAGAAGCAATACATCACTCGCAGTCATGGCAAGGGCTTGATCACACCAGCATGTACGACAGTGAAATTTCACACCAAAAGTATCTGTTGGCCAGTTGTAAAACCGTCTTAACAGTGCTGACCTTGAGGGAACAAAGAGTGTCTGAGAGTCCAAAATCGACTCTTATTTCTCCTAGACTGTAAACTACTCCACAAAAGAGAAAAACATGTGTGAGGGCCAGCACCTATAGGCAGGGAGAACCGCCCCTTGTAGGTCTGGTTGTGTGGAGCTTCATAAGGCCATGTGTGGGTGATTAGAGTCTCTTTGTCTGACTCCTGGTAGATGTGTGGCAGGTCAACGCTGTTTGTGCAGATCTGTAGTGCAGCTGTGTCCTGAGCCGTCCAGATTGATGCTCTGTAACCCCCATACTGAAAAGGGAAAGATTCAGCCTTTTGCCTCTCCCCCCGGTTGAGCAACAGCAGAGCCAGTGATTGCACTGAAGTAGGGCCCTGAGGAGTAAAGCCCCAGACACACCAGGAACGTCAGGAGCGCGCAGTATCTGCGTGGCGTGGTGGTTTTGTGACTCGTGCGTCAGGCGTTCCCACCAGCTGCATTTCAGCTGCGTGTCTGCTGCTGCAGCTGCTGCTGTCAGCCCTTTCTTTCTACATAGAGTTTGCCTTTTAATGGCCATTTCATTTCATTATAAATATCATTTATATTTATTTTAGACAGAGAAAGGTTAAGAAACGAGTGGTAATTTGTAAATAATAGTAATAATCGACAATTAAAACTCCGTACTATATTCATTCATGGAGCTCTTTAAGTCAATGCATGTTCTACAACACTGAATGCTCATATTTCAGAATAAAAACCTTGTGTTAACAAATTAAGGAATTCTGTCCATAGAAAAAAATGCTTGAGGGCTTTTATTTTGAAATGAAACCAGGAAGTGTTAATTTAAAAATAAGTATTTACTTTTTTTCATCTCTGTAACATATTCTACAGATAGACAACAAAACTGTAGTAATGTAGCGGGTATGATGTTAATATACAGTCAATATATCACTTTCACTGTCTGTTGTTGCTGTGAGACGCGCGCGGCACGCGTTAAAAATAGGCGAGACCTCTATTCTCTAGAAGAGACTCAGCTGAGACGCGCAGCAGTGTGGATGCTCTAAACTGTTAACACGGACTCCAAAATAAAAAACAACAAGTAACGCAGCCGCCTCGCGCTCCTGACGTTCCTTGTGTGTCCGAAGCTTAAGATTGAAGCTAGACTGCTGCTTGGCTTAGACGTATTTAACACCGAAGCCTGATAAATGTGACCACTGATTGTTTTACATGGGCTTAAACTCAGACTGTGTCCAGCTGCGCATTTGTTAATTTGGATTCATCCAAGTCTGACTGTTGCATTGTGGTGGTTGTAACTGAAAATAACTCTTTGTAAACCAGAACCAACTGATTCACATTATATTGTATTTTTGTTTCTGTTCTTCCAGGCAGTGGGAGACCTGCGGGGAGTAGGCTAGTTGTGGTATTTCCCCTCTTCTTTGCATGCAGTGTGGTTGGCCCAAAAGGATGATAGTCACTTTTTACATTTTACTATTTGCAGTGCTGGTTGCGGTGTAGTGAAAGAGTTCATAGTGTTCTCAGCACGTAGTGGGTAATTTATGATTGCCCTCTCCTTTTTTTAGGTTATCCATTTCCATAATTTGTTCCCTTTAATTCAATATGGGGTTACATAGCATCAATCTGGACGGCTCAGGACACATGCTGCACTACAAATCTGCACAAACAGTGTTGACCTGCCACACATCTACTAGGAGTCAGACTAAAAGAGACTGTAATCACCCACACCTGGCCTTATGAAGGCAGGAAGCTCCACTCAACGACACCTAAAAGGGGCGGTGCTCCCTGCCTATAGGTGCTGGCCCTCACACATGGTGTGTAGCCAGTCATGGGACAGGACTGGATGGTACAAATGCGTTGCCATGAATTAACTGTGTTCACTCATTGTTCAGTTAGATACCAAGAGGGAAAGTGGTCACTACGATGCTTCCTATACCTATATCGTGAGAATGCGTGAATGACTTTCACTGTGCTGCTTCCTGGTGTGACCATGTACTAACTAGAATGACTACATCCCCCACCAGACACTACAAAACTAAGCACATGGAGAGTTTGACAGATGATCTGTGGCTATAGAGAACTCCACAAGTGCTGCTCATCCTTGGCAAAAGCGGGTCTCTGTACCAAAGTGCCTGCAGTGCATTCTGAACACGTCCTGTTACAGCATGCAGCTGAAATGGCTTTTAGTGGCAGAGGCATTTAAAAGAGCGAAGGAAGAGCAACCACTTATGTGCTTTGGGAGGTCAAATACAGGCTGATATGAAGACACAGAGGAATAATCAGAAGCAATGGGAGAGTGCTTGAACATATGGAGGTTTAGAAGAGGAAGAACTTGTTAAGAATGATGTTTTTAAAAGATGACATTGGACGACAATTAGGACCGGGTGAAGCGAGGGGCAGGACAGGGGCAGAAACACCCAAATACCTTTCTGATGTGAGAATCTTCACCATCAAGGTAACCATCATCGATGCCCAAGCTGCGTAGCCAGGCGGTGCTGTCAAAGGGCAGGGGAGGGATGGAAGGAGGGAAGGTAGGGGAGGGCTCCAAAGGGTAATAGGACTTGGGGAGGGGAGGTCTCGGTGGAACACTCTCCTAGATGACCATGAGGGCAGGAGGGAGGGAGGAAGGGAGGAAGGGAGGAAGGAAGGAAAGAAAGGATAGGTGGAAGAGAGTGCTGCACATCAGGAGGAGTGATAATAAGCCAGGCAAAGTGCAGAGCAGAAAGGACTCATGGGAATGATTCTGTGGAATGGGGCTCTTTATCCTGTATTAAATAGTTAGACGTTGAAAATCCCCAGGTGGCCGACACCTGACCTGACAGCTTATGTGGATTTGTAAATCATAAACAGTCTGTGAAACAGCAGTGACATTTCAAACATCACTGTGAAAGTCATTTGTCACCTAGAATAGACTTGTGAAGGAGGCCAATATGGAACATTTTAACAGCATTAAATTGCTAAGAAATAGATTAGGTCCATCTTTGGAATTGGAATTGAAAGGGTAAACCAAACCAAAGTCAAATAACTAATTTAAATATTCAACTCATATATTTTCTATATTTTATTTGGTTGACAGGAAACTCTGAACATGAAAGGAGGTAACTTTCATTCTTCATACGATGGGAGGATTTTATGAAAGATTGACATCAATGAGAGAACATGGCTCTTCTTTGGTTTTATGTAACAGCACGTTACCCCTTAAATTACTGTAACCTTAGCCAAATGTTCTGACATATGACATTAACCCCCCCCCCCAATATGTATGTGACTCAGACCGTTATCTAAGCAAATACCTCAGGGATGCGTGCATATTCTCAGAGCAGTTAAAGAATGCGCTCTGACAAGTGAAAGGTCTGTTAAAGTTCTGTCCGCAATGGCAATTAACAGCACCAATGGCTTTACTAAAGCGGACAGAAATTATGTTGCTGCTGTGGAGGCAGCTGATGGTGTCATATTGTATCGTATCATATCGTATCGTATCATACCGTATCGTATCATATCGTATCGTATTGTTTTGTATCGTATCATACCGTATCGTATTGTATCGTATCGTATCGTATCGTATCGTATCGTATCGTATCGTATCGTATCGTATCGCATCGTATGTCAAGACGACCTTTAGCAAAGGCAACATAAAATGTTTATTCTTTGGTGGGAAATATTGTCCCTATATTTACAATATTACAAATCCGAACAGATTGAATGTGGAATTATCGTAATCAACTATGATGTGATGGACATACTTTTCTTTAAAGATTGGTCTGCAAGAACACTTTACCTGAGTGATTACTGGGTGAATCAGACTGTGTTACGGTTGTGTTAATGCTCCCCCAAAGTCCCCCTTGATTGTTGGGGTAAGTAAGTGGCCTACCACCTGCACCAGCACGACATGGTGACCGAGAAGCTAGCTGATGATGGAGTAGAGTTTCATGGCTAGCACCTCTAAAACAAGGGACTGAAGGCGTATGAAGATCTGGACTGTAGCGTAATATTAAATCATCAGTATGATAGGAGTCCTGGAGAAGCAGGATCTGGGATTCAGGTATAGAAAAGCGTCTGTTGGAGGTCAGGTTTCTGGGGTCACCGTGGTATCCTGCTGAGACGTGATTTGGGTGGGAGTCTGGATAGACATCTTTTCTAAGGCCAATCTTGACTTCTTGGCTGCAAACAGTTGAGGTTAACCAACTAACTTCCTGAAGGTCAGTGTGTGTTTGGATCGTGTCTGAATGCTGATTGGTGTATTTGGAGTCCTGACATTTTATTTTGAGAAAACTAATCTGTTCTCCTACTCTGGCTTTGGCTGGATTTATAGGATGGTCAAAGTTTGAGTTGGTTCTGCAGTTGAGGTTTTGGTCTGTTTCCTCTATCACAGGGTCTAATCTACCCAAGGACTCCCCAGGGTTTTGGAAAGCTAGGGAAAGCTGAGGAAAGGTGTGTTCATGGGTTTCACAACCATAGTAATTTATGTTTTCTGCATGCAGGGCTGTGTCAGGTTCCCTGTAACTTTTAGGTCTACAACTAGGCTTAGGGTCAGTTTTGAAATGAGGCACTACACATGACTTGGGACGGGGTTTAGGGCTTGATTTTGTACGCACTTCAGGGTTGATTCTAGAGTCGGAGCATGGGCTTGTGCCAGGTTTTGGATTGGGGTTGGTCCCCGGCTGGGTGTGTCCGGTGCTTACCTCCGGGCCCAGGTGTTTGGTGGGGGAAGCCTGGGAGCCGGGCACTGGGGAGAAGGGGCTGAGCGGGCTGGTGAAGCTTACTGAGCTCAGGGGACTGGCTGGACTATTGGTGCTAAAGGAGCCTGATGCACCGCTGGCCACTGTGTGAGAGAAAGAGAGGGAGGTGGGGGGTGGCAGGGACAGAGTTGTTAGAATATGATAGAGACACTGGTATTGCCATTGATTGTTTTCCAGCACCAGTGCGTTACCTCTGTGCTTGGCTGTGTCAGTGCCTCTGGATGAGTTATTCTTGTGCAGTCCCTCTAATACATCCTGGACTCTCCAAAACTCTTTCTGGATGTGCCGACGAACCAGTTCACTCTGCAAAAGCCCGGAGAGACAAAGTTATATGAGAGAGGGAAGGTAAACAGTCCCTAACATGGACTGGAAATATTCAAACCCGAGGAACAGTTTATACAAATATCAATATTCTAGGTGCATAATTTTCAGCCCTTTCACACGAAAAGGCATAATAATGACTCAATAATGTGCGAGGCATTTGTGCAATGAGAACGCCTTTCTTGCTTTTGGCTGGTTATTTGTACGCCATGTCATCTGTACTGACCGTAATGGATGGAAGGGGATTGGTGGATGGGTCCAACAAACACAGGACTTTCTACCAGGAGATCGGTGTTTTGTTTTGTAAGTTAAGATAGTGACGTTTGTGACATGTTTTTAAGGGACATTTGTCACATGTTATCTGTACTTATGTTACGTTGTTTCCATACGTATTTTATTTAGTTTCTGTACTTATTTTTAGCCCAACCATGATGTTTTTCCTGAACCTAACTAAGTGATTTTGTTGCCTAAACATAACTGCGGACGTTACCGTAGTTTTGTTGCTTGGTGTACAAATGCGAAAAGCCAAAAATGCGTCAAATCAGGTTGGAATTTTTTACTGGGTGTAACGATTCCTTTGGTTTAATTCTATCATGCGCATATGAGTGAATGAGTGCATTGAGCAAAACATTCTACTCAAATGTCAGGTCAATCTTTCTGAGCGGCGAGTGGCTGCCAGCCAAACAACCGACTACTATGAAATATTTTTGATTAACCAGTTGGGATTCGCTATGCGTGCACATTTTACGACCTCAGCTGAAAGGTTGTGTCCTGCCGTGTAAAGAGCAGATTTGTCTTCAGTGTTTGACAAATATTAGCAAAATAACTGATGACAAAACATTACATTAAGAATTGAATTTTTGCAGACAGGACCTCTACTTCGGAAAACAAAGTAAAACATCGGTGGCAGCAACATGACGATTGAATTATAAAGGCCACTGACTGCGTTTCCTTTTTTTATATACACCACACAGACATTTATGGGATCAATGAATGAACAAATTAATTAATTATCTTTACATTGCAATTTTAGAAGTTGTGTTGATTCATTAGATTCACATGAATTGAGTCAAGTGATTCACATGTTTTATCATTTAAGAGTTATTTTTGGCATAGGTTTATTTTATAAATAATCTCATTTAAAAACAATACAGGCTAGATAAAACACAGGATTCAAAACAGGTTGTCCCTTCAATTAACCTTGTCTATTTTCATTGAATAAGTAGTAAAAAAAAATACATTAACTATCATTGAGGCATGCCTTGATAAATCTTACAGTGAAGTGATCAATAAATATAATTAACAGGGCTGTGCAGAGGTGTGGATGTGTTCATTTGTGTTTTAGTACAAAACCATCGTGAAAAAAATAACGTATTATTTCTGCGATTCACTGCTTAAACTAACGACGCTCCCTCTCTTCATTCACCCTATAGCACACTCGCTGCTCATTGAGCTGAGGAGGAGGGGACAACTGTAAATGCCGTGTGTTTACAAACAGCAACCAACAAAATGTAACATATTCTAACTTTAAATTAATAAATGTTTACTATTATGAATAGAAAAATTGTGAATAACACGGTTTACGTTTCTTTTTGACGTATCACGAATGTGTTTGTGATAACAGTCTGCGGAACTCCGCGTAGGGACAGAGTCGGGGTAGATAGGTCAAACAAACCCTGAACTTTCACCCAGGACACGGCTGTTCGTATTCAATGTGAAGCCAAAAGTCAAGTTCTCTTATTTAAATTTATTTAATAACATTTCTAACATAGTAATTTTAAGTCGAACCATGATGTTTTTTACTAAACCTAACCAAGTAGTTTTGTTTTTTCTTTCAATTTAAAACATTTAACTGTGTTTAAAACTGTTTTAAAATGTGACCGTAATAAGAAAGAAAATAAGTTTCCCTCAAAACGTAATTGAAAATGCAGATTAGTGGTATGGGAATGCAATTTTGTAGGAGACAGGGTTGCAGTGTGACCCTTTACCTGCCCTCCTGCATTAAGCTGCTCCCATAGATCTCCATGAATGGCATTGGCCTCATCCTCTAATGCTTCAAACTCCATACGAGTGGTGATTAAAGCCTAAGAGAGGAACAAACAAATGCAGTCATTCTCGGAGAATGTTTCTAACACATTTGGCTAATAAATCATGTCTGATGACACGGAGTACATCTTTAAAAATTGCAGCTGTGGGTCCAGAATATGTCCTGCAGTGTCTTACGCTGGAGGCCTGGGAGAGCTCCCCTCTGATGTTGATGAGCTGGTTCTGCAGGGTTTCCTTCTTGAACCGCAGCTTTTCCATGGCCAAAGGCTGGTTATGGTACAGCTCCATCTCCTGATGAGTTGACACCAGTGCTTCCTCTAAGCTGTCCTGGGAACAGCAAGCATGGCGAGCAAGAACAGAAGTTTATTGGAAATGAGCTTTCCCTTATATTATTCCTAAACGTAAAAATAACAAGTGCAGTATTTATTAGCTCACCACTTTGAGTCTTAAAGACATACTTCCGTTTATTATACAAGTTGTGATTGGAAAAGAGCTGATCATGGTTTTATTATCATAATATGTGATGTTAGGACATATAACAGTTTTTCTTAACCTCTGAAAAATTCACTTGCCCACTGGCAGGTTAGGGTTAAATGATGATCAATAATGTTTTGAATGATTGGTTTGAAAAGGTTTTTACAGTCATTAAAATGCTTCAGGATGTTTTCCAGTGTTACGGAAGTGAGTAAAAGCACATATTGCATTTTAATGACTATAAAACAGGGCTGTAAATTGAATAAAATATTTAATCTCGATTAATCACAAATCAATCATACATTTTTTTATCTTTTCAAAATGTACCTTAAAGGTCAAGTATTTAACACTCTTATCAACATGGGAGTGGGCAAATATGCTGCTTTATGCAAATGTATGTATACATTTATCATTGGAGATTAATAAACAACACAAAACAATTACAAATATTGTCCAGAAACCCTCACAGGTACTGCCTTTAGCATAAAAAAATATGCTCAAATCATAACATGGCAAACTGCAGCCCAACAGGCAGCAACAGCTGTCAGTGTGTCAGTGTGCTGACTTGACTATGACTTGCCCAAAATTGCCTGTGATTATCGTAATGCCTTAAGTGTGCAGGAATGCAATACAACAGTCCACCGTGTGGTAATTTAAGATGCTGTAGATAGTGGGGTTGGTCCCATACAAAAGCACCGCAGCGCCTCCAAAATGACTGTAGAATGGAATCAACACACAAACTTAAGTCCTGACAGAAAATGAACATTTTGGATAAGGTGATGTTCATTGCAGGGCTGATGTATTGAATTGAATAGAATGCAGGTGTTTACAAATGGGGAAGATAAGATAAGATGGTTTTCCTTTACTATAACACATTCTCACACCTGGTAAGAAGTTTTAGAAGCGCAGATAAGTTCATAGTTTTTAGGTTTAGGGTTAGGGTTCACAATACAAAATGTTTCTTAAACACACGGTATATTACTGTGAAAGACAACGTACCTTGTCCATTCTCAGTCTGTGGACGACAGCCTCGTGGTCTTTCAAAATTCGGTTCTGCTCACACAGTCGACCCAAGAGTTTCTGTGTCAGACAGGACAGGACATATATTATTGTAGAAAACCAGGGAGAAAAAAATAAAACAAAGATAAAGAGCACAAGAATGTATCTGTGTGAGTACATGCATACAGTATAGGGCCAAAGGTATATGGACACTAGGACATTAAAGCCATATATGATAGCTGAACTATGCTATTCTTAATATGCTGTTGTAAAAGCCTCCACTCTTCTTATCTGGTTTCAGCCACACAAACATCAGTGAAGTCCAACACTAATGTTGGGCAATAAAGGCCTGGCTCATAGTCAGCTTTCCAGTTCATCCCAAAGGTGATGATGGTTGGGTTAAGGCCAGAGCTCTCTGCAGACCAATCAAGTTCCTCAACATCAAACTGGGAGAAGTATTTCTTTATGGAGCTGGCTTCGTGCACAGGGGCGTTGTCATGTTCAAACAGGAAAGAGCGGAACACAAAGTCTTGCCATAAAGTTGGAAGAACACTATTGTAAATATTATTGTACACTGTAGCATTCAGTTTGAAGAAACACCATCTGCATGTAGATGGTGCGGCTGGGACACATCATCAGTGATGAACCCAGGGTCATCGGGTGTTTGGGTCTTTGATTATCAGACACCCTAACCTGGGTGATGATCAGTCCCCTGCTTGTGTCCAAGCGGCACGCTATGCCATGGATCACACCTCTTGATCCACAACCTCGATATAGGCTCACAGCGGGCTTTCCACCCACTCCCTCTGCAGGCCTCTAGCAGCTCAAGGTATTTGGCCTTCTTTCGCATTCAGATTAGGGGCCCAGACTGTAGCTCAAAAATGTAGACAGGGACATTCATATACTTTTGGCCATCCATCCATCCATCTTCAACCATTTATCCGGGGTCGGGTCTCGGGGGCAACAGATCCAGCAGGGGACCACAAACTTCTCTTTCCTTGGCCACATTAACCAGCTCTGACTGGGGGATCCCGAGGCGATCCAAGGCCAGTGTGGAGATATAATCTCTCCAACTAGTCCTGGGTCTTCCCCGTGGCCTCCTCCCAGCTGGTCGTGCCTGGAACACCTCCCAAGGGAGGCGTCCAGGCAGGGGGCATCCTTACCAGATGCCCGAACCACCTCAGCTGGCTCCTTTCAACGCAAAGGAGTAGCGGTTCAAATCCGAGTCCCTCACGGATGACTGAGCTTCTCACCCTATCTCTAAGGGAGACGCCAGCCACCCTCCTGAGAAAACCCATTTCGGCCGCTTGTACTCGCGATCTAGTTCTTTCGGTCATGACCCAGCCCTCACAACCATAGGTGAGAGTAGGAACGAAGATTGACCGGTAGATCGAGAGCTTTGCCTTCCGGCTCAGCTCTCTTTTCGTCACAACGGTGCGGTAAAGCGAAAGCAATACCGTCCCCCTCGCTGCTCCGATTCTCCGGATACTTTTGGCAATACTAATAATATACAATAATATACTTTTGGCCATATAGTTTTATTTGTAACAAAGTGTGAATTATCTGGGTAAGTGTATGTTTGTATGTTTACTATGTACATGCAGTTTCTCTTACACTGGTTTCGATCTCATTGAGCTTCAGTGTAGGATGTAACTCTCTGCTGTAGACATCATGGAAAGGAGGCACCTGTGAAAACAAACACTGAATAAATCATCCAGATAATCACCATCAATCAAACGGTATACTGTAGACAATAAGTACCCCAATGAGAGGAAAGCAATGACAATCATGATGTTATTTATTCTGAGGAATGTAAAGCTTCGTTTAGTCAGAAAGATCCACATTTCTTTGTTGGCAGAGAAATAACGATTGGTCATCCAGAGGATCGACATCAATCAAACGGTATAGACACTTACTACCCCAATGAGAGGAAAGCAAAAGTTTAATGCTAAAGTGGTGTTCTTTATTCTGAGGAATGTCAAGCTTCATTTATTCAGGAAGTCTTTGTTGGCAGAGAAATTACTATTTACCTGCCAAGAGAAGTATCATTCTCAATTGTTATCTTGCCTTGTCTATGAATGATTATTTTCCTGGCTGGGTTTTTATTTTTTTTTGCAGCAGATTGCAATTGATAGGTTTCCGCACAAACATACAGCATGTAACATCTGCCATCAGTTAAATGGAGCCAGGAGAACTCCATGGAGCCATCCCTTCAGACGATATGAACCGGATTTCTGGCGCTCATATGATGCACCCCTGCACCTCGGCCTCATTTGTTAACGTCACAGAAGCTCTTTGGTTCATGTCCCAGAATGAAGAACCGAGTCGACATTATGTCATGACACGTCTTGGGAGTGTAAATAAAGTGAAAGGAGTTCAGGGGGAAAGTTGTTTCCTCCCCAGCAAGCCACCCCAGCACCCCGTCCACCACACCTTGAACACAGTTGTTAAAACAATGTGTCCTCCTAAGATCTGTGATTGAATGGGAATGTGATGAAGGGGAACATAATGTTGTTTAGCTTAAAAACCGATCACTACAGCAGCACCATGGGAGTATGTGATGAATGGGAAAAAAATGACTGTGCACACTTTTATAGACGTGACAAATGAGCTTAATGTCCGAAGAGGTCAACAAGTCTGTACGTGACGAGCTGAGGCTTTGGTTTTAGCGGTGGGAGACTGCCTATGAGGAGAGGACTGTCCAAAAGTGTGCGCCGTTTCTCCCTGTGTATTATTCGACATGTCAAGACTATATAGATTACGCAAACAACAGTGGGATGCAGCCAGGGAGAGGCTATGATGCATGCTGTTCACCCTCCCTTTGGAATACACCTTGTATGACCTAGTTAGTTTGAAGCATATGGAGGTCCTTTTCTTTCTTTTTTTGTTACAGATGAAAGTCTTTTTTTTGCCCAGAACAGTGTCTGGCTGCAGAAGTCTCTGCAATGTCCATAAAATGTCCATATGGACCCTCGCAGACTCGACGAGGCGAGGAAATTTATGTCACACACACGGTCACAGACTCTTGCAGCCAAGTGGGTGAGCAGAAAATATGACGTGAGCTACGTGAGTATGAATATGTTGTGACAGTATGGACAGCATGCAGACGAGACAAGGACTGAAGAAAAGAGAGGCAGGCTTGGGTCGGTATGTTATATCTGGTCTAATAGTCTATACATGCCTTTGTCCAGGACTGAACTGGACTAGACTGGACTAGCCATCACCGGCTTAGAACTTCCCCTAATTAGTTCTGAAGTCAAAAAGGCAATTCAGAAGTTAGTTCCAGCTGGAAAATGGAATGACTAGTTCAGGCTTTGGCTCTGATTGTAGTGCTGCTGGCTGAAGCTGAAGCCTGCCTCCCTGTGGTGCTCTCTCCTCTCTTACTTGTACACAGAGCTTTGCTGTTGAGGATGAGCGCTCCACCATTCGGGTAACCGTGCCAATTAGGCGGCTTCCCTCCAGCACCTGAAGATTCAGCTCAGATTACAGAGACCTGACAACAACAGGACGACTGGAACAATACTGAAACTGTGTTTGGGTAAAGCCAATACATGTTTTTAAGCTACTTTACAGGCAAGCATCCTTTGGAAGGAGAGAAGAAACATAGGAAAAGGAGACTGTAATAGGGAATTAAGGAGACACTGACAATGTCAACACTAACTGGGAAAACAGAGTGTGTGAAATATGTAATGGCAGACAATACAGTGTGTTCATCATCTTACCTGCTGGTCTAAGTAATCCAGGTTGCGCTGGAGCTGAAGGTCTAATATGTCCTCCTGAGCCAAGCAGCAGCAGCAGCAGCAGCAGCAGCAGCGACACACATGGAAATCACACAGACACATACTGTACAGATAGAAGGCTTTCAGGGTGACACAGCAGCAAAGCAAAGCACCACAACCAATCTGCCAACCACACCACTGAAGGCAATGATTAACTGTAACACTGCAAACACAATTCAATAGATGTTAAAGTCTGACTGAAACTGTTCATTTTCCTGTTCTCGGGTGTTTGTTCTGGGGCTTCATCGGTCTCAAGGGACGTGTCCACAGGGGCGTTTTTTATGGGGAGAGATCGCCTCACTTCCCAGCACTGCCACTAGACACAAGGCACTAGAGACCTGATTGGACGAACGCTTTCCCTCGTGAATATAGTTCACCGAAAATGTGTTTGCGAAAATATTTTACGTGAGAAATAAACCACGCAGTTGATGAATCTGTCTTTATTTCAGATTGACAACGGTTAGTTTAAAAGTTTCTCGGGAGTTTCCAGAGGCGACAAGTCGTACAAGACGCCCCTGATTCGCATAAAGTAGCCGATACCTCGCCTGGAAAACCATTGTTGTCCTATGGAAGGCGCGCCTGCAATGTGCTCCACTCTGGCGCAGCGTGTCGCGTTTTTCTACCGTTTCAAGACACGCATAAAAGTTAAAATATTCTAAACTTTTCACTGCTTGTCAATGTCAAACTTGGCACAGGCAGGCAGCGAATCAAATCAAGCAAGAGGCGGGCTTTACTACTTTACCACCAAGGTGGAGAGTTAGTTCATGTGATGACAACTGAGCAAACACCAGCACTGATGAAGACCATACAATATGGGTGAAAGCATCTTGATTTAAGATTATAGGCTAGTGTCAAAGTACTATTTCTGAGGTCAATGAATGTCAGGTCAAGGTCACTCTCATGCTCAAACACAGCTACTTACTCATCAAAATGCATTGTGTGTATCCTTGATGCTTAACTTGATGTGGTGAAAGCATTTCCTACCACATCAAACTTTTCGCTCAATTGTTTCATGGGCATATTACTGCCATCGGCTGGGAAGAATGCCTGAGCATGTTGTCGTTTTTACTGGCAAAACTGAACATGTTACATTATAATATGCTGTCACATTCCCTCTTTAATCGAGTGGCTTGATGCATACAGAACTTTATGGGACTGCTTGGAAGCCTTCTAGTCCATTGATCATGAGTGAAACTGGCGGAATTCATGCAGTTTTGTTCTCTCTGTCATTTAGTTTCTCTTTAGTAAAACTCACACACACAGACTCATACGCATTATACACACAAGAGCAGCTCCAGCACCGTGTTTAGGGACAAGGACAGCAGAGAGGAGTAGAAGACAGAAAAGGTGATGTGTACAGGGTTAGGACACAGAAACAGAGGACAGCTGTGCAGAAGAAGAAACCCCTTAGCCATAGCAAAGCTACACATACCACTGCATTAAGTGCCATAACTACTGTAGACTGTGCCTACCTCCACAGGACTGTGTGTTGACTATGTATGTAAATCCAGACGATGGATATGTATTACAGCACATTAGCGGGAACATACCATTTTATTGTGGATGGAAGGGGATACAGGGTAGTTGTAGTGGTATATTCCTTGGCTTAAGGACCTCCTATCACCAGGGTAGTCATACTGAAGGAGGGAGGGAAGGCAATAAGGAAAGAAGGAAGGGAAGAATGGAGGCAAGAATGAATGAAAGTTGTTAGAGTGGAGTACGATGAATATGGTAATATCACATATACGATACTCACCATTGTTTATTAGGTTTAGCCTTCTCTTGCAGAGAGGCGTAATAGACATTGTTTATTGCTAAGCAACACCTTGCATCACAATAACGCTGGAGTGGAACTTTGGTCCCTATCAAACTCGCTCAAATGATTGGATTATATTATACTTAAAGGTAGGGTCGACGATGTTGGTAAACTAGCATAATTTGAAAGTAGCATCGCCTCAGGAGCTCTGTAAACCAGCCTGTAAATCTAGCCCATGACGGGAGATTTTGACCAATCACAGGTCATTTCAGAGAGAGAGCGTTCCTATTGGCTGTTCTCCGGTCATGTGACCGGAACTTGGCGTTCCTTCACCAGATTTCACAATGGTGGCGGCGTCTCAAACTTTCTCATTTTACATCTAAACCGTGCACTACAAGATGATTCTGAAAACATTTGAGGAGAGAAATAGGCATTAACGTAACATTACATTGATTCATATTTGATCAGCGCTGCCTAGTTTGACCGTTTGGTCGGAGTTCGCGAGTGATTGACAGCCGGCTCTCATAGACGGCAGCTGGACAGCAGACCTCAGATCAGCTCTTACTGCTTGTTTTCCTCCGGTCTGTGAAATCTTGCAGATGCCGTTAGGAGCATCAGGTTACCTGTTTCATGTACTACTGTCATGATATAGCGAACGTTTTATAAAAATAACTTTTTTTTAATCATATTTGCTCCAATCTCGCCTACTGATGCTTTAAGTAATGGTCCGTTGTCGGGGTGTAAAGACCATTTCAACCAATATAACAAACAGTGTCTACTGGATAACATCGTCAACCCTGCCTTCAAGGTCCCAGAGCATGCTCTGAACTTCCTTTAGTGCTCCTGATTCACGGAACGACCTTCAACCCACTTTAATAATCAATATACTCTTCCAACCATGATCACAAACCACTCTATATCTACCTGGAACTGTTTTTATCTTGTTGTGTAACTGCTTTTATCTCGTCTGTCAGTTGACGTCACTGTAACCGAGGGCAACCTTAGTGAAATACTCCAGTTTAAATAAAGGTTTGAATGTGAAAACAAAACATTAATCTCTCGTTCTTTCTTTCACTCCCGGCGACTTTTTGAGACTCTTTTTGTACTGCTAAAGCTTTTTGAATCTGTTTTCATAGTAATAATTCTATTATTTCTAAGCCTCGACGATACTTTTCATTTCATTTTACTTTCCTAAAATCAAAACATTCAGTATAATTATCAGGGAAAACATGGGATACAAGCTTGTTCCCATTACATTATGATTTCAGATCCCCTAAGTAAGTGGCATTTTAGAACAAAAAAGTTGAAATAAGTGAGTTGTGGCCACAGATATTGTCAAGTTGAGGTGGCGGTTACGTTTTATACCCGCTGTATGAATCTACAAACACACTCATTGTTTTACCTTGGGTGAGCTGATGGACCTCCTCAGGCTGTAGACAGAGGGGTCGGCGTAGATCACTTCGTCCCTCGTCCTTCCCGGAAACCGGTCAAAGCGGGCAGACGGCGATCGGGCCGGCGAGGCGAAGTTGGGCGGCACCGGCGAGTAGGGCCCCCCCGATGACGAGGACGGTGACCTGGGGACAGACCTGGAACGTGGCTGGATGGACAGACGTCTCATGGTTGTTTCCATTCCACCGTAGTACTGTGGCCCCCAATGCTCCCTGGGCATCGGGGGTCCGTACATCTGATGGGGTCCGTCCCTCAGCGAGTGGCGCTTCTCCTCGACGGTCCAGCGTCGGTCGTATCCCCCCACGGCAGAGACGGAGCAGATGCTGTCAGGTCGGACCCCCGGCGGGTACAGAGGGTACTCCTCCACATACTGGGGGCCACCGGGGTAGCCATAGTAGTCACCTGAGACGCCCTGGTTCACTGGGTAGTAATGAGATGGGCTGGAAGGACAGGGAAAGATGGAGGTTATTGCCTTATCCAAAGTCATGTCAAGTCATGAAAATAAGATGTAGACACTCAACTGAGGGTGTTTAACATTTTTGAAGTTTTAGTTTTAAAGTCTTAATTTTGTTAAATAAAGGCAAGGGTAAAATAAATACTGTAATGACATGGTTGCCACACATCTCACCATGATAAGACCTTTTTATTATAATCTATAACACATTTCAACTTTATTAACTAAGCACATTAAATCATTAAAACTTCAGTAGGCAGTATATTTTTGGCATCATTGGGCAACAATCCCATAATAACCTTTCAGCATATTGTAATTCAAGTGTTCTGAGAGAAAACTAGACTTCTGCTCCTCCTCATGGCTCTGTTTTCAGGCTTTAGAAAATCTAGCCCGTGACGGGAGACTTTGACCAATCACAGGTCATTTCAGAGAGAGAGAGCGTTCCTATTGGCTGTGCTCGGGTCATGTGACCAGAACTTGGTGTTCCTTCACCAGATTTTACAATGGCGACGGCGTCACAGACTTTCTCGTTTTACAGCTAAACCGTGCACTACAAGATGATTCTGAGAACATTTGAGGAGAGAAATAGACATTAACGTAACATAATATTGATTCATATTTGATCAGTGCTGCCTAGTTTGACCGTTTGGTCGGAGTTTGCGAGTGATTGACAGCCGGCTCTCATAGACAGCAGCTGGACAGCAGACCTCAGATCAGCTCTTACTGCTTGTTTTACTCCGGTCTGTGAAATTTTGCAGATGCCGTTAGGAACACCGGAGGACACAGAGGAACATGATTGTTTCTAGGTTACCTGTTTCGTGTACTACCATCACAATACAGCGAACGTTTTATAAAATAACTTTTTTTTAATCATATTTGCTCCCATCTCTCCTACTTCAGCTTTCAATAAGCTACTCTACTAACTAAATACTGTACATCAAATCAAATTTGTCTCGAGAAAAATTAGAAAATTAGTGCTTCTTCATTTTAAAGGTACCACTGCGAGTCACTAAAATCAGATGTGATCCAACAAATGGGGTTTTGAAAACCAACCTCAAAGTCTGAGGCAGTGGAGATGAAAGTGCTTTGACAACAACATTTGTCAATGTTACTGCATGCCATGAAATAATGAACAATAACGAGGGGACACCTGCACGCATAGTTAAATGATCACCGTTCCAACAATACAGCAGCACCATCAGTGTCATTACTGTATCCCCATGACCACTGAAGCATCATCTGAAGCTAAGTGCAAAGAACTGAAGAGGACGTGAAGAGAGAGAGAGACGGGTGTCACTGATCTACCTGTTGATGTCTTCCTGGGAGGCCATGCCCCGCCGCTGGTTGACCCACTGCTGCAGCTGGGCCATGGAGCTCTTCCTCTGGGCCACCCTCTCCGGAACCGTCCTGGGCACAAAGCCCCTCATCAGCACCACGTTATCCTGCTGCTCCCTGGGGTCATGTGATGGGGTAACACTCCCCTCTGGGTGTCCCTGAGGGGCACGATGATGTCCACTGTGAGTCCTGGATGGAGGGGGTTTGCCGTTGCTGTTGTGAGGCGCAGTGTTGCGAGGGCCGTAGTTGCCCCAACCGTTTGGATGGTGACTCGGGCGAGAGGTGTGGTCGGGACCGGATCCTCCCCCTTCGTCTTCACCTTCTCCTCCGCTTTCTCCTCGTCTCCCGTCGATTTTTTTCCCTTCCTGATCGGAGCGGGGGGTGGAGGGCGGGGGTGTGTCGAGGCTGTTTACCCCGTTGATCTTAGGTTGGGGGGGGAGGTCACCGTCAGTCTCGCCGTGTGTTTGTGTGTGTGGATGTTGCTGTGTCTGTGGGTTGGGTGCCTTGGTCACCATGGTGTGGTTGAGATCCGCCGTGGTGTCGGAGTTTATTCTGTGACATTTGAAAGGAAAAAGAAAGCATGAGGATAGACAGGCAGCTTTGTTTGGTTTCATAAATGATCACAGAAGCAGATATCAAATCTCAACACCGGGCCAAGTAGCTGAGTCAGTGATCATCGCATGTACTGATCGCCCAAATGCTCATTTTATGTTGTTAGGAATGAAGAGTTGTGTATATCTCTCCTTTTATCACAGTAATACCCAGTTCCTCCATCATCAGCACAACACAGAGCCAAGAGGCCACTTCCACTGACTGACAGCAGCTCATGCTGTCCTAATCTGCACTTTACGCAGTGCTTGAATTGGGCCAGTACTCAGAGTATGCCTAAGCTATTTTGTTGGTGCTGTACAATGGCTTCATTACCGTTGGCAGCATGTGCTCCCTGCTACAGAGCCAAATGCTTAGATACATTGATTCTGAAGTTAGTGGCATGCTGTTCCCCGGTGTTACGGTTACTGTGTATTGGTCTGTTTAACTGTGGTGCAGTATTTCATTCATTATGTCAATTAAAGGGACTGTTTGTAACTTCTTACACGTATAAATCATTTTGGGTCGGTGTCCCATGCGCGCTCGCGTGTGGCTACGCTGTTCAGACAAAACTCCAACACAAACTACACGGAAGCACGAAAAACCACAAAGTTCTATCTAGTGAAGCCCGTCTGTTAAACAGTGTTGGCCGCAGTCGGAGGACGCGGGGGAGACCGTAGCTTTGGTACACACTGCAGAAGAGTTAGTTTAGCTCTGAGAATATCTAGTGAATGTAAAGTGGACGTTTGTGCAGAAATAACTGAGGCAGGAAAAGCCAACACTAGGATCAGCATTGATTCATGGAGAGACCTTCGTCTGGTCAGCTAACATTACTGCCAAGCAGCTGAAATATAGAGTGATATTGTGCTTTTAGTTGACGTGTGTCGCCTCACTGTTTATGTAGAGCGAGCGCGAGCCACAGGTGTTGCTGTTAACCAGCAATTTCTGATTCTTACAAACAGTCCCTTTAAGTGTTTCAGGAATATGGGCAGTATTTGGGCAGTGGCATAATTTATTTAGAAATACATTCCTTACAATAAGTGTGCACCACATGTAGTGTTTTAAATGTCTATTCCCACAATAGTTATGGTGGCTGCCTAAATGTATTTTTGTTTCGTACAGGTGAGATATAGTGATGTCAGGTAGGCTTTTGTTTTCGTTTCTTTTCAGCCGTTGTTGGCTGCAGGTAAGTAGGAGGTTTCTTTGCTGGGTTAGGAAGCGTTTTTGAATTTGTTTGTTGTATAGTTTGGCGGCACCAGTAGTCCTTCCATTTTTCCATGACTCTCTCGGAACTCCTTTCTCTGTTGTTTTTCTTGGAGCATCAGAAGCTCATTGTTCTGTACTTTTGTGTTAACTCCGTACACTAAACAATAAACGGCAGTGTTTGCCTCTGACTACATCTGCAGTCTTGTTGCTTCCCTTATCCCTAGACATCTACAGGGTTGTAACACCCAGTAACACCCATTTTATTATTATTATTGGAGCATGAAATCCAAGAAATGGCGACCGAAGTGGAACATGTGTTTCTTATTAAAGTAATCCACTGCAGGTGTTCAGCTTTGTCACCTCATGGGAAGAACTCAGTTGCTTGTTGAAAATATTTTAGATGTTGATGTATGGACAATGGAAGAAGGAATTATACAGGTGTAAATACCATCAAACAACTTGTCTCATATAGTGAGTACATTGTTGTCGATTACAATGTCATTCCTAAGAGCACCACCAGGTGGCACCAAAGTAACTAAATCTAAAAATCTAATGCATAGTACCTCCAACATATGAACAGCACATACAATCCCATACAATATTGCCATGGTGGGACATATTGGACAGGTACAATCAAATAGACTCAGGAGAATATGATTGCCTATGTGTATGTGTGTGTGTGTGTGTGTGTGTGTGTGTGTGTGTGAGTGTGTGTGTGTGTGTGTGTGTGTGTGTGTGTGTGTGTGCGTGCGTGCGTGCGTGCGTGTGTGTGTGAGTGTGTGTGAACAGCACCTCTGTGCTGAATGCTGAATGTAGACCTCTGCAGCCTGGCTCATGGCTCTGATCCACTCTTCCTGTTCCTCATGGCTGTCTGCGCCGAAGTAGTACGTCCTGGTCCCGGCGTGCTGCGCCTGTATGCAGAAGACAACAGGACCGTTCAACTCCCCGTCCTCAACCTCCAACTCCTTCTCTAACCACACCTGCAGAGGGAGACAAAACACAGAGAGAGGCAGCGCATGAGTAACATCACTGTTTATTATGATCACACTCAACATTCCCCCAACATCAGCTTCATCAGCAGGAACTTCATCTCCTCATGCAACGAAGAAGCACGATGTTAAAGACGTCCAGGCAAAAAGGTGATTCTGGTTTATCATTATTAGTAACCTGCTTTATTTGGAGGTCTAACGTCTAACATTGTCGCTAATATACTAAAACAACCTGACTGCACAACTACTGAAAAGTAATTAGAGTAAATCAAAGTCCAAACAGGAAGCGTGTCTTTTAACTGTGGTGGATGTTTGCAACAGACAGTTTGAAGGTCTGATGACAGAGGGTGTCATATGATATGATATGATTTATGATATTGGGCTGTATAAATATAATTGACTTGACTACACTTGAGTTCGGGTAATAATTTTAGTTTGCTTCCTTTCTCTCTTCCGAATAAGTTTGTCTAAATTAGGGGTTTGTTTCCAACCGCTCTCACGGTCTGACTATCCTGACTTATTTTTAGTGATGCAGCTGTGTTCCCAAGATCTCAACGACAAACTTGGTGAATACAATGTTGCTGTTAAAAATAACAGACATAAATATCCGAAAATAAAACCCATGTTGTGATAAACCAGAATCCTCCTTTAATGATATCCATGCACAATCCTCTGGTCAGCTGTTTTAAGCTACACCCTCTGAATCTGTTACAGTTCCAAACAGTTCCTCCAACCTCACTTCTTATGTTCAGAGGTGGTTGTAGAGGTGGTATCGGGTGCAATAACAAAATCACAGGGTGTACCTTTGAACGGCAGATTTGACATGCAGTCAATAACTAAACAACCCAAACAGAACAAGATAAGACTGTTAATGCATGAATCCTTACTGTAGGTATCCAACTGTTAATGCAGACATGCAGTACAAGAGACGTCATCGTGCATTCTTTACAGACAGGACAATTAATGAGAAGAAGGAAAGAAATATCAACAGTGTACCAACCTACTGCACTTTCTACCACAACAGGAGACTGCGAGAGGCCAGCTGACCTCACAGGGGTGGACACAGGTGGGACGGAAAGGAGACAATGAGAGGTGGGGAGAGGTTATGGACATGGTGTCTATAAGAACACAGGTCACTGCTGGTTAGCCTGATGTTTGGGTCTGAATATGTCATCTGTATGGCTGATTCATCTACTACATCGATGTATCGATTTATATTCCTACGATCCAACTACATCGATAGCTACTTGGCAAGGTGTCCTTCACGGGAGACGTATATCGATATAAAATCGATTTGATTGTATGGATACTAAGGATTTGCACCTTGTATTTAAGGACGACAAATGTTGTATGAAAGTTTTTTTTTGGCACTTTTATTGGTAAAGAAATGTTAAACGTTACTCCGGTTCACTCTCCAGACATACATGTATGCCAGCTTCCCAGCTCTGCCCTCTGCAGCGCGAGCACGCATCCGTGGTGTGCATTTAGACGAACGGCGCTCTAGGCTCCTCGCCCTCACACCCGGTAGCGGCGTGGAGGGAGGCCGGCACCGTTCTGCATTAGCTGCCGCTGCTGCGAATGTAGAGGAGCCGGTCTGCAGAGTTTAATTTTGGGGGCATTACGTGAGCAGGCGCTATCAATCCACTTGACGAGGGCGGCTTCACCCAACGGCGCTTTCCCCGTGCGCTGTCGGTTTTTCATTCAGAGAAAAAGACTTCATGACTCATTTCCCCGTCATGATATCTATGTGCACGCAGCATCAGCCTCACGTATCCAGACGAGAAGAGCAGATTATAAAGGGAGTAAAGTAAAAAAACGAAACAGAAATTCAAATAACGTTAGTCGATTTCAAACCATTTAATCGTATCGTATCGCTCTAGATGAGCCAAATATCGTCCTTGAATCGTATCGGAGCCATGGAAATCCTATCGTATCGTATCGTATCGTTGTAAAAACGTATCGTTACACCCCTAATGAAGAAGCTTTTGAACTAAAACACTGAGAACAGTTCACTTCCTGATGTTTTCAGCGCCATATTCAATGTGAATTGAACCTGTGATACACAGGTTTTTAAATACAAATCTATCTGTTTGCAAAAGTTCGCAAAACATGTTGCTATGGATACTAATTGTACATAAGTCACTCCTGAAGGGGAAAGCCTTGTATGGGTAGTCAGTCATGTCTAGAACAATGCTTCACCTTCTTATTGCTTAAAAATAACATGAAATAACATGAAATGAAACATACTAACAATAATCACAGTTGGACAGGAATAAATGCAGCAATGATTCCATATTGTTATTATGTAATATGGAAGACAAAACAATATGAGAAATACACCACAAGAGGGCAGCACAAACAAAGAAGTTGGACAAAGCTGTGGCTTTCTCTGACTGATTCACCAAGTGATGAAAAGCCTCGACAAACAACCTGAGATTAAAATGATCAAGTTCAAAAATCTGCAATATTGACTGTATGCGCTTCAAACTGCAGTAAGACTTGTTATGGTCTCATGTTGTATCTGATGTCTGCAACTCCAGACATCACATACATGTAGTGGAGGAAA
The DNA here is from genome assembly GCF_043250625.1 of Sebastes fasciatus. Taxonomy (NCBI): domain Eukaryota; kingdom Metazoa; phylum Chordata; class Actinopteri; order Perciformes; family Sebastidae; genus Sebastes; species Sebastes fasciatus. The sequence continues at coordinate 40,289,231 of NC_133795.1, read as the reverse complement.
ACAAGCATGAAAATACTTTTCACAAAACTACTATAAACAGTACTCGGGTACTTGAGTAAAAATGTACATAATGACCTTCTTTTTTTGCTGTTTATCATAAATAACGATGGTGCTCACATCCACTATGATCTAAATACTTGCTTTATTTACACATTTTAACTCCTGCAGAATGTCCATGTTGAGTATGGCATCAATCATAATAACCACTCATATCAATAATACATTCATTGACAGGTCGCTACCACGGCGTCAAAGTTAATTAGAAAATTTTTCTGTCGTCCGAAAGCGTCTTATTCGTGTTCGGTCGTGCTTAGCTCCACCCTCTCGTGCCACTTCTAGTTGCAAAAAAAACAAGACGGCAACGGCCAAAAACCAAGATGGTGACGACCAAAATGCCAAACTCAAGGCTTCAAAAAAACACAAACCAACGGGTGGCGTCACAGTGACTACGTCCACTTCTTACATGCAGTCTTTTCATTAAGTGGTGCTTCCTCTAAGTGTCCTGCTGACCTGATTTCCACATTATTGGCTACTGAAATTTCATCTCTTCCAGGCAGTTTGTAGTTCTTAAACCAGGACGTACATGGGTTCATCCTTAAAGTTCGATTGCCTTTCACTCACAGGATGTTCGGTTTACATAGAAAATAACGTCTGTTTGTTTGTGTGGTCAGTACTCTTTTGCTACTTATTGTCTTCACCCAATGCAGAACTTCAATTGCAAAACTGCCGTCGGGACCCCGAGAAAAGCAAACATCCATGTTGGTCTACACAAATATTTCATCACTTTACTGCTTTCTGCTGGTGACATATAATTCAATTTGATCTAATCTCATTTTAATCTCATGTGATTGAGTCGTACTCCTGCTCCCTCACCAACAACACAATCTCCTCTCCTGATACGGTGCATGCAGATGTGTGTAAAAGATGTATAGACACGTCATTTTAATCCGTATTTTCGACCATAAACCCTCATTTTTATCAAAACAAGAATGATACATTTGGTGTGTGTTTGTGTGTGTGTACCAACGATGCTGCCGGTGTGTCGACAGTTTGGTTGTATATTCGACCTTGACTGCTGAGTACATCATAGTGACTGAAGACCTGAGTGTGTGTGTGTGTGTGCGTGTGTGCGTGTAAGAGGAGGACGAGTGGTACTGCTTTAAGACAGCAAGAGGAAATGATGTCACTGATAAACAGAAGTCACTTCCTTCCACGGTGGAGCACTCTGAGGCTCCGCCTCTGGAGGTGACACGAGGCGATGCAATTGGCTGAAATGGCTGTATAGTAAGGGGCAGCAGTTACCTAGCAACAGAGGTGGGGCTATGGGAAGAGAGTGTGTGTGTGTGTGTGTGTGTGTGTGTGTGTGTGTGTGCGTGCGTGCAGCCTCCCTCCTTTGTCCTTTGTTCATTCATTCAGGTAGTTAGAGGGAGAAGGATGGATGCAGGAGAGAGGAGGTGACACATATCAACATTACCTCTCACAATTCTCTTCTTTAGAATCAAACAAATAGAATGACTGTGCTCATTTATTATTAATTAATATTGTTGGGAACAAAAAAGGAAAACAAAAGACAAAAGGCCAGTGAGAAGGAAGCTGAAAGAAGGAATGAAGGAAAAGAAAAAGCACAAAACAGGAAGTAATAGAAAGAGATGATCAGATAAGAAATATAATGAGAAAAGAAAATATGAAAACGAGGGAGAGAGCAACGGAGCGAGGGAGGAAGAAGGGGAGGTAGACACTAAGGATGGAAGAGATGAACATAAGGAGGAATTGAAGGAAGAACAGGGGGAATGCAGGAAAGAAAGAACATATAAATACAGTAAGAAAAGAAAGAATGAAAAAGAGGGAGGAAGAAAAGGAGGACAGAAGGAAGGAAAACAAGCAAAAGAAAGATGATCAGATAAATATAAACAGGGAGAAAATAAAGAAAGTAATGAAGGAGGGAGGAAGAGAGGAAAAAATATGGATTGATTATACTTCACAATGTTCACAAACTGCCACGAACAGTGACTTGAAAACACGCTTGTTACTTATTCTGTGGTTTATTATCTGCTGGCTGTGTGCCGCGTGTGTGTTCATGATGCATTCAAATGTCAAAGCTATTTTATGGGAAGAGTGAGTACTTTATCCAGCAGAAATGTGTGTAAAGAGTGTGTGTGTTTGTATGTGTACACTTTCAGTACATGATGTACCTGACTAATCAAACATGCCCTCTGGTCATCAGTCCATGTCGACCGACACAAACACACACACACACACACACACGCACAGCATTGCGTGTCATCTTTCTCCATGATGTCCCTGAACTGAGAGTTAAGTTTCACGGCTACCGACAAGTAGCCACGTGCACTACAGGATATTGAGGATGCGATACATTGAGATGCATTTGAGAATCATTGACGGGTAAATCGTAATCGAATCGTGAGGCCGATGAAGATTCACATCTCTACCACAAAGCCACCTGAAGAGATAACATTTTCGTTAACATGTGTTCAAGTGGCAAGTGATTCACTAGAAATGGTCAGGGGTCCACTAAACTTATTATGAATCATCCTCTCCATACCGTGTGCTGTTGCCATAGAAATAGAACAGGAGTAGAATGGAGATTGGACTGTTTTTGGTCATTTCACTAGTACAAAAGGAAATGGGAACACACGTCAATGGGGCAGAAGTCAAAAAAATGTGCCAAACAAAGTTGTCTGGAGATAGCAATGTGTTTTCCTACTCTGTGACGAAGAGTGTGTGGATGAATTTATATGCAGCAGCAAATCACAAATCTGAGTGAGATATGTATTCCTCCCATGACTCCTGTTTACTTAAAGCAGTTGCTGTTAGACAGTAAAGCAGCCTATAATCTGGCCTAGATATAAAGCAGGTCAGCTGTCTCTCCCTCTCACAGACATACCAGACTGTCAAAAACTGACAGAGCTGTGAGAACAATTCACTCACAGCTTGGTGTTAACCCCAGCCTGAGACGGAAGCAATGCTCACCTGCACTACAGATATCAGGCACTAACGTTTGCTGAGGCATAAGAAACGCTTCTTATGTATAGAAGAACGTGCTAAGGTATTTACTTTAATAATAATAAAGTCAATAAAAATGTTATTTAATATGCGCAAATGCCACATTTCTACAGCATATTACGGCATGACTCTACTCGATTTGATCTTTATAGTTGAAATTTGTGAGTAGTACCTAGTACCTGGTACTCTTTTTGGTACCACCTCCCAAGCAAGAGCTGATACTAGAAGGTGGAGTTACAACACTGCAGACCACTGACAGGTCAGAGAGAATCCTCACAGTTTTTAAAAATTCACTCAACGTACACTAGGCCGTACACTATGCTGTACACTACCTACACTACACCATATATTACATCATATACTACGCCGGACACTACACCGTTGACTACGTCATACACTATGCCGTACAATACTTTGTACACTACATCGTACACTACGTCGTACACTATGCTGTACAGTACCTACACTACACCATATACTACATCATATACTACGCCGCACACTACACCGGACACTACTCCGTACACTACGCCGTACACTACGCCGTACACTACGCCGTACACTACGCCGTACACTACGCCGTACACTACTCCATACACTACGCCGTACACTACACCAGACACTGTCATTCAGTACATGTATAGAGGCTTTATTTCATGATTAACAGGTTGATTAAATCTGATTAAACAATAATAAATAAAATAATAATAAAACAAAAAAAATAATAAATAATAATAAAATAATAATAATAATAATAAATAAATAATAATGAGTGGATTGTATTCTTGCCCCTGTACTGCTGAGAACAAATGGTGGTGTAATGGTCATCTGTGTAACACTGACACATCTACAGATGCTGGACAACTTTCCCTGATTTTTGACGTGCTTATTATTCATAGTCTCCAGAGCATGATTCTTCTTATTTTTCTTCAAATAATATCAAACTTTAAACCAGATAGCCATCATGACACTTCCATTAACTACAAACCAAAGAGATTTCCTAATCAAATAGGCAGACAACCACCAAATTAGCTAACCACACTCAAATGCTCAAACAAAAGGAGGAATCCTTGAAGATATTCATGACTACATGGTGGTTCAGTGGTTTACTCTCAGCAAGAACATTCTCCATTCCAAACCCACTGACTGGGTCTCTCTGCGTGGAGTTGAATGTTCTCCAAAGTGTCTGCATGTGTTTTCTCCCGCCGTCCAAAAAGATGCAGATGGTGTAAATGTGTTTATCTGTGTGTGTGTTACTCCTCTGACAGGCTGGTGATCAGTCTTGAGCATGTTCTGCCTCGCACACAACGGGATAAGTGGATATAGAAAATGGACGACCCCATGACCTTAACTCTAGCACCATACTTAGGAGAGACTAGGAGGTCACTCTTAGAAAGACTATGAACATGAAAGGCTCTCAGGACAACTATCAGGAGACTTTTAGCCTGGTTCAGTGTATTACTAAACTCTCTTTGCACCTCAGTATTCCCCAGTCCTGTGTTTGGAAGAGGATCAGCTGGCAGCGGACACTGATGAATGTCGCCTCAGTCAGTGACATGAACACAAAAACGGAGAGAGAAAAGCCACACAAAAGCCCCCAAGGAATGAACGGCAACGTCTTTTCACAGCCACCTGATAGTTCTGTGGAACTGTTTGCTGTCAGGAAGGGTGAGGCTATGCTCCATAGCACACACACACCCACACACACACACACACGCACACATCACACATACACACCCATAGGTGTAACCCTATGACTCTGGCTGTTGAGTCACACACACACATACACCTAAAGCTTAATAATTTACACTATGAGGGGGTAATGAGAACAAAGTATTTAGGGCTTTTACGAGTTATAAAAAAAGGTTCTTGGGTCCAACGCTCTACAGGAATACTACTTTTATATAATAATACTTTTCTTGGAGAACTGAAACACCCAAAGGGCATGGATTAAGATTTGTAGTGATAACATTCAGAACTTGGGGGACAACTACAGACCGGATGTTTGGGTTTGATTTGAAGACTGAGACATAACAAAAGCCTTTGGTTGGACGGAGATTACTCCTCTTACTGAATGTCTCCTTCCTTATACGGCCACACCTCTATACAGAGTCGTGTGGTAAAGCTGCAGGTACAACAGGTTTCGACAGCTCTCTGACGTAGCCGCCGATTGAAAGCAATGCTCCAAAAAGAGCAGAGATCTCTGATGTAGGTGAACAACTCGGCTGAGACTTTTTGATTAAAATGAAGTCTAGATTCTTGTCAGAGCCACTAATCCTTCAAAGACTAAAGACCCAGTCAGACTGGAGCTGGATGAAAGAGAAGAGATAAAAATAATCTGATTATGTATTTATTTTCAGAACTGACTGCACCTTTCTGTGACAACGTTTTTTTTTGTTTCGTATGATGTTGTCTTGTAGGATTCTTTGTTTCTTAGCCATTCCAGCGACATGGCTCTATGGATGGCCATCGCCAGAAATCCATGGCTCCCAGAAGATGAATCCCACTGACTTTGTTCACCAGCAGGTCAAAGTTTCAAACATCTACGAGATGGGGTCGGCACTAAATTGTATTCAGCCATTCATGTTTGTGATCCCCTGACTTTTCCCTCTAGTGCTAACATGCAATCTGGTACACACATCCATGCCAACTATAGGGCAACTTTGACCTTTAATCTATAGCACCATCATCAGGTCCAAATTAAAATCTGTTCAATACTTTGGTTTATGACCAAATGCCTCCAAAACATTACCATCAGTTTGTATTTAGTGCTAATTAGTAAATATTAACCTGCTAGTGCACTAAACTAAAATGGTGAACATGGTGAACATTACCTGCTAAACATCAACTTCATTGCGAGCATGTTAACATTCTGACATTAGTATTTAGCCTCAGCAAGGCACAGCCTCGCAGCTACTAGTGTGGCTGGAGACTCTTAGTTCTATTGAAAGTTAGAGGTTTAGTCAAATCATTTCCAAAAGGAAGAGAGTTCGATTCAATATTCAAAAACAGTTTCAGTTTGGACAAAAGTGCCTGGATCTGCGAGGATCTGCTGAGACCCCCTGGAACCACAAAACATCACTTTAGGTCCATATAGACAGGATTTACAATAGAGGATTAATAATAGTTATAATATGTTGTGTGATCAAATGTTTCCTCTCTTCCCTCATAGCAAAAGTCATTGTTCTAGACAATAATTTAGTTTCAAATTTAAAAAAGTCTAGTGATCAGCATGATCAGTATCATGAGCACAAGTTTCATAAACTTAGATTTAGTCAATCAACTTACTTTTATGTTACGCAACTTTAAATTAGTTATCAAATTTTTCTTTAAAATGACAAATAATCTATGCATCCAGGTTATTCCTAATAAGGATTATGCATTGGGCCAAAGACATGGAAAACCATAGTAGTACATAATGCATGGAATCAGGGTAACACACAGACAGACAAACATATCTATGTACACATTAATGCTGTCAGATCTGAGGGGAAGAATCTTTAAATGATGTGGTCCTTTGGCCTGCTGAAGGCCAAACCTGCACCCTCTTCCCTCAGTGAGGCGGTCTGCAGAGGATTCACAATAGATGCACTGTGACTTCCCAACCCGAGCTTCACACACACAAACATATCAAGTGGCTGGCACGCGATAGAAAACCTTAATGAGCTGTAATCATCTATATATGTACCTGTGCTACATGTCTTAGGATGGGAGATACAATGCAGAATATATCTGAATTACATACCCAATGTGTGAATTTAATTCATTTGTCTTTTGTTGCATTCATTTATTTCCTTTTTCCCTCATGCTCAAGCAAAGAAAAGCTGCTCTCTGTTTCAATGCTTTTAATACGAAGGCTGATGAACTAAATTGCGACTGAAAACAGAAAACTGAAAGTCAACTGAGTCAAAAGCAGGCTTCTCACAGAACTCAAACCCTAGTCTCCACAGTGATAGTCCTGAGTTTGATTCATTCATCCACCACAACCTGCTCCATCCATGTACTTTCTCTTGCTCTGTATATTACTACTACTATTACCGGGTGTAAATAGCCGAATAGCTGCCATCTGATTATTCTCACTTGTATTCTAATGACATTCACTTTATCATGAGGAGGCTTAGTGCCTTGCTGGAAGGATCATTTTGGTTTATTAGAACTTGACAGGTTGTAAACAAGCCACGAGTTTAGCCAGATATAATCTAAACCCTGTAGTCTATAAATGTCAGCAATGATCCCCCATTACACAGAAAAACTGTTTGGTAGGTCTGAGTTGAAGAGTTTGGGTAATCATTACCATCGCCAAGGCTGAAAGCCTAGGAAGGAGGTTATGTTTTCACCGGCGTTGGTTTGTCAGCTTGTTTGTTTGTTTGTCCGTTAGCAGGATTACTCCAAAAGTTCACAATGGATTTGAATGAAATTTTTTGGAGAGTTGGGGTGTTGCACAATGAACAATCCATTAGATTTGGTGGCGATCCGGATTCAGGAATTTTTTTAAGAATTCCGATCAGCCTGAGCATTAAAACCACACACATGCGCAGTGTAGCTGGTGAAGCGTTGATGAGGTGTGACCCCGCCTCCTTCTGAGAGCAGAGAGGTGTGTGTGGATGTTTGTGTGGGAGCTGCTGGCCGTCCGCGGTGAGAAAGAGAAAAGCGGTAGCTGACGGGATGAAAGACAACGTAGTGTAACGTAACCCGCCAGCTGTGAGCTGTGATTTGTTTTTAAAGTCACGCACCTTGGCAGAGGTCTGTGCTCTCCAACTGCAATTCTAGTTTGACCTGTTTTCTCTTCCAAGGAATTGTTTACAACCTGTCTGATAATCTCACTTATTTTTACCAATGTTGCCATGATTCCCAAAACTCAGCAATTTACTTCATCAACCGGGTCTTAAGAAAACATTTCTGCTTAAAAGAAAGAAATGTATCTACAAATAAGCAATCCCAGTTCATACTGTATATTTGGACAGACAGCAGCGGGATCAGAGGCTGTGGACCTGCTTGTCTCTGTGTCACCTGGGGGTCATTCAGAACTAATACCTGTCGTTAACACAAGTGGTTGGACAGGAATCCCCAGACAACTTTGAAGGAGGCACGCTGGGACAGGACCAGAGGGAGTCTGAGCCCCGCCTCTACGACGCCCTGAGGGAGCTCGTCCAATAAGACAAACTCGAGGAACTCAAACAACAGCATATATAACACGCGAATGCTCTGTCATAAACCTTCACTATCTGTACTGTAAATACCCACAGCATGAACTCTCAGCAGGCAACAAAACAGCCCTCATGAATTCATTCATGTGTGTTCCCTCCGCTCCCTGTCAAGCTGACATGCTCCCCGCTTCTGACAGTTACCTCGTCTTTAACAACCTCTTCAATATCTTCAAAGAAGCTCACTACTCCACCTGACATGTTGACACGTAGTGAAGGGTTAAGCCATCAAAGAGTTTGCTACCGTTGTAGTAGTCTGTATATAGAGCTATGCTGTACATTATGGTATGCTGTATATAAAATAACACAGAGGGCTCTGGCAAAAAAAAAGGTTTGTCACATTGCAACGCAGCTTCCAGCACATGAACGGCATATTTTTAAATTTGACCTCGCTACTGTCACAACGAAAGATATTTGCTGCTGTTTCCATAGTTGTAAAATCCTGTCAAAACAGTGTATAGTGTTAGTCATCTGAGAGGTCTTCAAACAGATGTGTTAATCAAATTGGTCTTGATTGAATTGAATGAACAACACCCTCAGCAACACAGCCCCCTTGTGTTGTTTAAAGCTGAAGTAGGCGAGATTGGAGCAAATATGATTAAAAACAGTTATTTTTATAAAACGGTCGTTATATCGTGACAGTAGTACATGAAACAGGTAACCTGAAAAAAATCATGTGCCTCTGTGTCCTCTGGTGCTCCTAACGGCATCTGCAAGATTTCACAGACCGGAGGAAAACAAGCAGTAAGAGCTGATCTGAGGTCTGCTGTCCATCTGCCGTCTATGAGAGCCGGCTGTCAATCACTCTCGAACTCAACCAAACGGTCAAACTAGGCAGCGCTGATCAAATATGAACCAATATCCTGTTACGTTAATGCCTATTTCTCTCCTCAGATGTTTTCAGAATCATCTTGTAGTGCACGGTTTAGCTGTAAAATGAGAATGTTTTTGACGCCACCGCCATTGTGACTGGAGCACAGCCAATAGGAACGCTCTCTCTCAATGAAATGACCTGTGATTGGTCAAAGTCTCCCGTCACGGGCTAGATGTTCTAAAGCCTGAAAACAGAGCCATGAGGAGGAGCAGAAGTCTAGTTATCTCTCAGAACACTTGAATTACAATATGCTGAAAGGTTATTATGGAATTTTTGCCAAATGATGCCAAAAATATACTGACTACTGCCTGAAAATTTGAAATCAAAGTCTAAAAATACTGAATAAATTATTATTATTATAATTATTATAAAATTATTTTGGGCCAAACAGACAAAGACAAAGCGTTACATTGTTGCACCAGATTCACTTGATCAATAGCTGTAGCTACCTGTGACCTGTGGTAGGCTGACATTACAGCATTGTGCCGGCGTGGTGCCATCATCGGGTATGAGTGGTTTCATTCCAAATTTATACCCTATTCTTACATTTTCATGCCATTAAATATCATTATCATATTAGGATATGTGGAACTTGAAATCAGTATTTTATTCACAATACCTTTGCATTTTTTTTCTCTATGTAAACGTCTCTGGAGCCACTCTAATAAGAATACTGTAATACGATTTTGACCCAAATGTCAGATGGATGATGTAAATCTTTGCTCAGTCAGCGGAACCAGAGCTGTTGAACCGTGTACTCTGGTGACTCAGTTAAATTACCCTGATGGCCTCGCAATGCTCTCACAAGTTGAAGTAGGGTTAACCAATGTGGGTTTTGAGGGCCAGTACTGATATTTTTGGACTGTGGCTGTCAGGGGACGACGGTTTATATCAAGCTCAAAGACCCAAATAAAGAGAGAGAGATCACTGGCGGTAAGTCAACAAGAGCAGCAATAAGAAGGCAGAGGAAGGTGGAAAAAAAGGATCTGAGGCTGGGATAACACTCCCTTTTTCAGCATTAGAGAAGCATAGTATAAATACAATACAATGACTATTTGCCCCTATAAAATCAAGCACGTCAACACAGCATGGCAAAAGCTGACGATGCCATCAGCCTCGCAGACAAAGTCAGAGTCAACACTTTAAAACAAACAGTCGTGTTGCACTGCACCCAGACCAGCATGATCTGAGGGAGAGGGCCAAGTTCAACACCAACCTGAACATAAGCACAGAAACTGTTGCAATATGAGCTGATGACAGATATGATATGAATTTACAAGTGCAGGTCTGTCTGAGGAACATCTCAATGTTGGTCAGAGTTCCATAATAAATAGATTTACAGAATAGTGAATGACTCAAAACAAGTTGGCGTGGTGTTTTTTACACAAAAAATAGTGTCACCAAATATTACAATTTCCAAACTATTAAAAATTGACTGGAAGCTGTCAAAAGTTCAAAAATAAACCCAGTATCCAGAGAAATTACATCCTTATTTTGTAAGGACAGGAGATGATTTTCACTGTGACCAGGCTGTATCCATCACACTTTCAAATCTTCAGAACAACTTTGATTCAAAGGCCTTGTCATAGTCTTTTAAGTTTACCTTGCTATCTCTATTTTTATTTTTCGCCAATATATTTATAGCTTTACTCTTTATGATACGTTAGTCTTTTAACTCTGCCGTATTTGCGACATGAATTTGCGAGTACTGAGTGTCCAGTCAGAACATTAGCTAACAAGCAGCACCCTAACCCTTGGCAAACTGTCCAAGCCACACTGAGTATATTTGCTCAGTCTGTCTCCACTGCAGGTGTGTGTGTGTGTGTGGAGAACCTATGTGTGTGTGCGTGTGTGTGTGTGTGTGTGTGTGTGTGTGTGTGTGTGTGTGTGTGTGTGTGTGTGTGTGTGTGTGTGTGTGTGTGTGTACACACACTGGGTACATGCACTGGACTTTGCACTTGGCATGGAAAGAAAGAGAACAACTGAAAAGGACTAAATGTTCTGAAAAGTGAAGAAAAGTGATAATGACAAACAGTGACTGCAGTCAGAGAGAGAGGGGGGGATAGAAGAGAGAGAGAGAGAGAGGGAGAGAGAGAGAGAGAGAGATAGCTGGAGAGAGAGTGAGCTGTCACTGTGTATGTGTGTGTTTCATGCTGATGCTGAAGGGGGAACAGGGCTAACTTTCCAACTTATATAAACCTTTACTCAGCAGATTCAGACTCAGCTAGCTAACCTACATTACATCCTCGTCGTCTCATCTTTATTCAGCTCTGACAAACAGCTCTGTCAGGCAGTGCGTTGCTGCTGCTGCTGCTGCTGCTGCTGCTGCTGCCTCTGGAGCTCTGTTTATCCCCAACTGTCAGTGCTGCTGATGTGATTCATCAGGATCTGAGGAAACGCAGCCTTGATCTGTTTTGTCAGGAACAGCAATTTATACATTTTTGGTCTTTGATTGTCGTTACCTCCAACCAATAGTACAGAAACCTGGCAGAGAAGTCCCACCGCTGTGTCTTCAGACTATAAAGGATGTCTTTAAACTGGGACATGTCAGCGCTGTCCTTGGACATTGCAGATGAGATGGTATTAAATTGGTTGTCTACGGAAGGCCTTTTAGAGCCATGCCAGGATAAAAAAAAATGTACTCATTATGCAATCACCCTCATCAGTCAAACTGATGTTGATGATAGTTTACTGAAGCAGCTCTTTTCCGAAATAACTTCATTAGAGTTCAAGAACAAGCAAAGAATGTCCATGATGTGACTGAACGTTTGATCCACTCTAATAGTCAATACATTGGATAATATTGGGTTTCCACACCAATATGACACAATATCTGATCAGAAATAAGAAACAGGACTAAGAATCTGATCAAACATTAAAACCGACACTAGTTGAAGTCCTAATTCAAGGTCGCTTAAAATAAAAGCATCAATCAATCCACTCTGATGAGCCTGAGAGACTCCAGTCCCCACAGGGCCCTTTAACAGTCATAAATAACATCATGTGACTCAGCCATGAAGCCAGTCAGCTTCTATCAATCAACCAGAACCAAACCAACACCCTTCGCTATAAGCCACAGCAATGCAACCAATGGAACAAGTTCAAACATCAGTAAATCCTGCTTTTCGCAATAAGCAGTCACAATTGCACAAGGAGGAGTCTTCAAGGGTTGGAGCAAATGGTTCTAGTAAGGGAACCCAACACAGCCAACATTTACACTCTGAAATGAACCAATATGTTCCTACTAGAACCCATTTGTTTTCCACTAATGTATGCACATTAGAAATCTCTCATTCTGCTCCCCAGTGCCCGTTGCATGTCCTTTGCATGAAATGCAATTACACATAGACCTCCCAGCACCCTCTACCTCCCCAACCAGGATGTTACTGACCTTAAAGGCAAACTTGCGGGTGATGTTATCCGAAGAATCCACTCCTCCAATTCGGAAGCTGAGCAGCGGCAGACTCCCTAACACCGTGTCCTCCTTCTCATCTGTGAATTAGACAAAATGAAAAGTGTGAAAACATCCCAGAAAGAATCAAAGAGAAAACAGAAAAATAACGATCCGGGGGGCATGACTACAACTACTGTGTGAGAGACATAACAATTACAAGCCTGAGCCAGCTCATTCAACCTGCAGGATAAAAAAGACAGCAACAACAGAGGAGGAGTGTTCAGAGTCCAAACACAAGAGCACAATCCAAGCCGCTCTCCTCCCAGCACACTCTCTGCTCCCACGGTGACAGCTTCCTAGAATAGATATCCATTATGGTCCGAGGGTCCCTCTGATAAGCAGCGGCGATGGCTCACACACACACACACACACACACACACTCACACACACACCAGGATCCAGCGGCGATAAATAGGAGCACTGTAGATAGAAGGGGAGCACCGGTGCTGACTAAATAATGGAAGGAGGCATGAAAATTTCAGCAGTTTGAAAAGGGATACACACTCCTCTCTCTCTCTCTCTGTGACCTCCTACCTCTTGTTTCCTGAACGTAGCTCTGCACCGACACTCTCGGCTGTGTGAGTGTTTGTGTGTGGGTGTGTGACGGAGAGAGAGAGAGAGGGAGAAAGAGAGAGAGAGAGAGAGAGAGAGAGGGAGAGAGAGAGATCTGGGGGAGGGGGAAGGGCTTGTGCAATCATACAATACCCTGCTCCCTGCTCTGAGTGTGTGTGCGTGTATGTGTGTGTATGTGCGTGCATGTGTGTGTATGTGTGTGTGTGTGTGTGTGTGTGTGTTTGCGTGAGATAATGATCAGCCCATGTGACTCAGTGTTGCAGGAATCTTGGCCCCCAGCCAACTGTACCTGCTGCTAGTCTGCACCAATGACACACACCCACACACACACACACACACACACACGCTCCCACACACGCATGCATAAAGGGACAGCAGGTAAATAGAAACACTTCTGCCTCCCTCCCGTTCGGGTCTCCCACACACATTTGAATGATTTATTGATGTCTGTATTTATAGGCTATAAAGCATGAACATGCATCCCAGACTATCTGGAAACACACGTTGCAAACATACAGGAAGGTACACAAAGTAATGATGACGCGTAGTGAGGGGAAAAGAAAAAAAAAACTTTACAATTATGTAAAAGTTTGGGATATTGTCACAGAGGAAAATTACATTAATCATTTTTTTTTTTTTTTTACTTCAAGAGTGATTATCTATCCATGCAGATGCTTTTGGTTGTATTGGTCCAGCTCTGAGATGTCTGTCTCCTCCCCAATGGATGTGATTGTAATGTCATTTGTGGTGCTCACAGTAAAGACAGGACAGCAACACTTGATTTAACGGCTGCATTATGCCTTTATAAGCTATATTTGTTTATTGATAAAATGTCAACAACTATAACTGTGAAGCATTCGTAACTGCTCCATGAAAAGATGATGAATGACGACAATATAAAATATTTATTAGAGTATCTGTTATTGTCACAAATCCTTCCTGATGTCAGTCATTCATTCATTCTGCCTAGTTTTTCGAGATACTAACTCTCTTGTCATTTCAGACCCAGCGAAGGACTGAGAGAGCCCTGACAACCAAGGGCTGACCCGTCTCCCTGTCTGCTCCTGAGAACAATGGAAAAGTGCATCAATGAGTTGCTGGCTGCTGGGATCATCCGCCCTTCTTCTCCAGTGGGAGCCAGATGCTTCTTCTTCATGGAGAAGAAGACCCTCAGACCTTGCATCAACTACCGTGGCCTGAATGGCAAGAGGGGGATGAGTGGAAAACCACCTTCAACAATCCCAGCAGCCATTACGAATACCTGGTGATGCTGTTTCGCCTCACAAATGCCCCCCCACAGTCTTGCAGGCCCTGGTAAATGACATTGTCTGGTTACCTGGATGACATATTGATCTTCTCCAGATCTCAACAGGAGCATGTTGAGCAAGTGAAGTGTGTCCTCCAGAGACTTCTGGAGTCAACACCTGGAGAACAAAGTCTTTGTGAAAGCCGAAAAAGTGTGAGTTTCACATCTCCAAGGTCTCTTTCTTGGGCTTCGTGGTGGTGGCCGCCGGCAGCATCCAGACGGACCCCGCCAAAGTCAAAGCGACTGGCTGGTTCCCCACATCCAAGACTTTGCCAATTTATACAGGAGATTCATCCAGAATTACCGCTCAGTGGCAAGTCCTCTCACGATCCTCATCTCCCCTAAGTTTGCCCTTCCTCTGGTCCGCGGCTGCAGATAAAGCGCTTAGTGAGCTTAAGAGACGTTTTTACCTCAGCACCTACCCAAACCCATCATGATTGTTCCCGCCAGTTCATGGTCAAGTGTCGAACTCCGGTGTTGGGGCCAACATCTCCCAGACCTTTGTGTCTGACCACATGCTTTATCCATGTGCCTTTTTCTCCTGCAAGCTCTCTCCAGCAGAACAAGACAATGACATTGGGAACCGAGAGCTGTTGGTGGTCAAAATGAAAGAAGTGGAGACATTGGTTGAAGGGGGCAAACACATAACAAGCCAGGTGGGTCCTGTTCCTTAACTTTTAATTTCTGTTTCTTATCACCCAGGCTCCAAGAACACCAAGCCAGACGCATATTCACACATCTACCATGTGGACTGCATGGCCTTCCCAGAGATGTCGTCTCTGACCGTCTCTGGGGCACTAAATCACCTCTTGTTTCTGGCTTGAGTTTTGTAGCCTCCTGGCAGCAATGGTCACAGCCTCTTCTCTGGCTACCAGCCTCAGTCCAATGACCAGGTGGAGCGTCTGAACCAGGAGCATTCCAACTTATGCACCTGCGGCGTAATATTGAAAGGAAACCTACCATGAAAGATAACGTCTTGGAGTTTATACAAGGGATCTTCGATAATTATCATGCTGAGCTGGCACTGTCACTAGAAGAAGGAAGGAAAGTACCTCCCTCGTTTTGGTGTGTGCCACCCGCAAAAAACTTGGACTGATCCTGGTGGTTTTTGATTCAAGAGCTCGGTTCAGTGTGTCCTTGAACAATGTCCTGCTCCGGGGTCCAGTCTCTACAATTTTCAACTTCAGGAAGGAACCTGCTGATGATAGAAAATGTTTTATTGTTTCTTTCTTTACAAAGAAAACAGGGATGTACTACGTTTCCTGTGGTACAGACACAACTATTGTGACAACGATGTAGTGAATTACCCTAATCATGTCCACGTGTTCAGCATCTGCCATCCCAAACTATGGACTACGACGAGCAAACCAAGCAGTGGAGAAGAGAACTTCCTGCGTAGCGATGAATGGAAAAGGACACGACTTTCGGGGCTCCTGCAAAAATCTATAAAGAATCCAACTCTAGGCACATTTTGTATGTTTTTTGGTGTATGTTTTACCCAATACTTTATCTTTGACTTGCTGACCAAAATGCCTGCAAAAGCCAAAACTTGGAGAACTTCATCTGCACAAGCACAGCGCCCTGCTCCGCACGCCGCATCCCCGACTCGTAATAACTCCTCTTCCCCCATGGACAGAGCTGTCACAACATCCAGTTCGATGTGAGTGCTCTGAAGAATCAGCTCACAGCTCACTCCTCTTCATCCACTATGGGACATAAGGCTTCAATGAGCTCTCTCCATTGCATTCGGTCATTGACAGCATGTTGGGCCTCTCCCCATGACAGGTTTATCTTGTCCAGCTCCTGTGTCACAGTTCTGCGCCAGGTGGATTTGGGCCTCCCGGGTTTTCTTTTGCCTGGTGGTGTCCATCTTAAGGCGACTCTCGGGATCCGGTCCTGCTCCATTCTCAGAACATGGCCTTAGCGATATCAGACGTCTGTGTGTAATTTCCTTGGTAATACTCCGGATACCGTTTTTTTTGTACAGTTGGTGGTTGGAGATTTTGTTTGGCCAAAAGATCTGGCATATTCGTCTGAGGCAGCCATTGTGAAAAACTTCCACTCTCCTCATATCAGTTTTGATCACTCGTCAACTCTCTGAGCCATATAGCAGAACAGACTTGACATTGCTGTTGTACAAGAGCATCTTTTGTTAAGGCTGTATTGCTTGGACCTCCAGATGGAACGGAGTTGGGAAAAGGCACCCTGAGCCTTTCCCAGCCTTGTTTTGATGTCTTTATGCACTGCACTGTCTTTACTGATGAGGCTGCCCAGGTAGGTGAACTCTTCCACAAACTCAAGTGGTGCCCCATTTACAAGAATGGGTGCTGTGGGGGTGAGTTTACTCACATCACTTGAGTTTTGGAGATGTTGATGTTGAGTCCAACCTGTCTGACAAAGTTGTTGAGCCTGTCAGTTTTGGCCTGCATGTTCGAGTGGTTGGTTGAAAGGAGAGCGATATCGTCTTCAAAGTCAAGATCTTCCAGCTGGGAGAACAGGGTCCACTGGATGCCTCTTGGTTTGTCTGCTGTGGTGTTTGTTGTGATCCAGTCTATGGTAACAAGGACGTGGATGCTCTGAAGAATACATTAGGTGAAATGGAGACCTCGCTCTCCACCTGCATCGATGACAATGCCACTCTCCAGTTTAAAGTGAAGCATCTGTCAGCTGAATTGGTAAGAGTAGAACATAAATGTGAGGATCTTATGGCGAGATCACAGACCAACTATACAAGGATAGTGGCTATTCCCGAGGACTCAACCCCTGCCCCATAATCACTCGGCTACATTAACATATGGACTGTGTTGATATTCTGCAGCAAGCCAGAGCCTAACAACGGATCAACATCAGATACATGGTTATCTCTGTCTTTCCCTATCACACTGCGAAGATAGCCCGTGCCCGAGCCACCTTCAATGACATCTGGCGCAAGCTCCAGGAGATACCGGGGATACGATTTGGCCTGCTATAACTGGCGCGCCTCTGTGTTATGCATAACAGTGCTGATAAGGAGTTTGAATCACCAGAAGATGCCAGGGCATTCATTTTAACACTGTGGCAAGTAAGAGAACTGAGAAAAGATATGTAATGCTGAAGATGTAACTTTACCACTGTAAGTATGGACATTGACTAATTATCTACTCCACACAGCAAGATATATGATGGAGTCTTTCAACTTAAATAAAAACAATTATATAGTTTCTAAGGTAAATCTAATAAACCCATTATAATTGGGTGGAGCCATCAACAATATACAAACTATAAGAAAAAGCAGTTTCTTGGAAAGTATCTTATTTTCTAGAAAGTACATCATCGAACTTGGGCTGTCACCAACATAAACCTTATATAATTACAATTGTAACTTGAATTGAGGGGTAATAGAGGAGCTGTTTTGAAGAATCGGTTGCCCAGTTTTCTAGAAAGTACGTAATTATATCTGAGTTATTACCACAGAACACATTAACTACACAGAACAGGGGTGAAATTATTTCTTACTCTGCTCATGTGAACAAAACCAAAAACCAAACTGCAAGAGCTCTCTATTAACATTAGTAAATTGGACCAACAACTTGCTACTTGCCCCTCTCCCAGTTTACTCAAATGTCGTGTTGATTTGCAGATTGAATTTGATCTCAATACAACCACTGATGCAGAGAGTTCTCTTTCGCATTCGCGCTCCACATATTAGGAGCATGACAATAAGGTGTGTCTCATCTTCCCTAATACCTCTACTTAACTCTTCTATTCCAACCAAACCCTCTGGCTATACAAATAACGTCCCACAGACTGACATTGGGAAAGAGAAGTCTCTAACTCAGCGGATAATTTTTTTTTTTTAGGTAAATCAACTTCCCAGTACGAACACGCTAATAGCCCTAATTTAAATCATTAGGTCCTAAAAGTTGTAAAATGCACTAATAGCTGAAACCAGAGTTATTACCCTTCCTCTGTTCATGTGAATGAGACTCAGACCGCGACATCAGCGCAAGCCGTGACAACGGCGTGACGTTGGGACCATGTGACCGAGCGGACGCTACCGTGCATGTCCGGTGGGCCCAATGGATGCAGGAAGATCGCCGGAAGATCCGGGTACATTTCCAGATGGAAGTCGAGCCATTTTGGCCTCATGGCCCACTGAGCAACTTCCATAGGAATGAACGGGGCCCCGCCTCCAACGCTGTATCCAGTTCTCTTAATACATCCATTGGAGAGGGATGTCTGGAATACCCTGCTAAGCCTGCTGCCGGAAAGGATGGTTGGATGGATATTTGATATGAGATATGAGTTTACAATTAATTACAATCCCTCCCCTGCATTGAGGAGTTGCATCTTTGGTCAATGGCGTTTTGCCGGTAACACTCATTGACTTCTACTTCTTACTTCTTACTTCACTGGATATTTTGTTTGTACACACCCTGGCGTTTCAGAGAGTACTGCACGAGGCGTTTGTGGGTGCCCATAGCTCTGTGGATGCCTGCTCCACAGTGTATCCCACACATATAAACAAGGCTTTGGTTCATACGTTTATGAACTTTCTAAAGCTGGGTAAGCAACGGAGAGGCTGTTATTTGTTGAGCTTACACATAACGTCTAGTCTATGTCAAGTCAAAGTGAAGAAATATCTGAAATATCACATTTTTAATAAAACTTCAATACACGCTTGTCTTAACAGACACACTATAAGCACAGGCTGTGCCTTGGAGGACTCCGAGACAGCCCTGTAAAACACAACCCTAAACAACAAAAGTCCTGTGCTTTTTCTCCTCCCCTTGTGCCCATTTTTTGGCCTTTGGTCCTGGCTGGCATAGCAATCCCAGTGGTAAATTGCACTGTCACAAATTCCTCCCTCCATCGCTCCCTCTCTCTCTAAGCCTTCTTTTCCAAAACACAGCTGGGCCAGGCAGAGACGGAGGGGAGGCCGGGACAAAACAGACGTGGTCAGAATAAAGAGAGAGACGCCCCCAGCGCAGAAGGAATTAACGTCAAAATAAGAAAGAAAAGAAAAGCCATGTTTGTAAGTAGAAGTTTGTAACATGATCACGACCTTGACCTGGATTATTTAGTTAAATGGTTACAGAGAAGGGGGAGACAAGAGGGACAAAGAACTGTGTATTAAATAAGCAACAAAGAACAAATAAACAGTGCAGCAGTTAATCCAGAAGAGGCTGTTTTGCCTGTTCTACTCTTATCACAGTGTGTTTTCTGTGTACATCTTCTGGGACTACACTGGCTTTATTGCTGGAATCCTGCACAAGGTTATTCAAGGCTGCAATCAGCTCTGAGGTATAGAGGACAAACACTCACTGAGACATGAACCCCCACAATACTGGACAGTATGTAGTCATTATAAGGCTGGAATACCACTACATTTTCACAGGCAGGGAAATACATGGATTTAGATACAGAGTTGATGAAAATATTAGAATTCCTACATTTGCTCTTAAATTGTAATGTTTTTGATAAAGCTAAGTGATTTAACTTAAAGATTTGATTTTAAAAAATCGTATTCGTCATTTCTTATAACCATTTTTTTTATTTTTTTTTATTACGTATAATGAGCTAGTTATGGAAATGCATTTCATTCACCAAAAAAAAATGTAAAATTAAAAATAAATAAATAAATTTAATAATAAATTAAAAATAATAATGATGTTATCTCACTATTATAATTGACCAGAGTTGTAATAAATGATGAAATATTATTTCATAAACATGTTTTACCATAATTAGATCCGTATCTCGTAATTACAGGGGAAAAAATCTTAGAATTATGAGATATTTATCTTGTATTTGTTTTTAGTTATGAGATAAGGTTATTTTATCATTTATAAAATGGAATCTCAAAATATTTTTTTTTGGTTATTAAGAATACAAAATCTGTATACCATTATGATTTTTTTTTTTAACAGGATCTCAGAATTACAAGATCTACTATTAATGTACAAGATACAGATTTCATAATTACGTGGCTCTGATTTTGCAATATTTCAAAATGATAGATGGATCTTTGTCATCACGATATATATCTAGATTTAGTATTTCACATTACAAGATAAAGATCTCTTAAACACAAGTTATGGAGCTGGTACTTATGAGATACAGGCGTCATAATTATAGCATGGGGTCCCCAATTTTATTTCTTTAGTGAATGCAATCCACTTCTGTACTTAATCACAACAAATAATTACTCATCTGCTTCATTTTTTTTTAAAAATTGAATAGCAAATTATTCAGTTCAATTACATTTATATACAAATTTTTGGAGGAAATTGTGTTCCATCCAGGTTATTTTTAATTAACCTAATAACAAAAAAAATGGCTCAAAATAGTTTTTTAGAACAAAATTACATGGACTGCCAACACAAAATATTAATATTAAACATGTACAAACAATTGAATTCAATGTAAATTAAAGGAATCTGTAAGCGTAAAATCTGTAAAAAGTTTTAAAGGGACATTGTGTGGTAATTTTACCACATGCAGGCAGACCGCTCAGAAGTTTAGGGGCTCAGACAGCAAAGGTTTAATCTCTTTTTGGGAACTGAAGGAGAAGATTATTGTAGATCTATTTCTTGGTTGAGACCTGAAATGTATGTTGGAGAAGAGCCATTAACAGCTATATATGACATAAAGATCCGTTTTAAATTTGTCTGGAAGCCAGTGCAAAGAGCACTCAACATTTATTTCTCCTGTCTGTTAATTCATCGCTTTCTCTCTGCCTTGCCGCTTTGCTACTGCTTGTCTAATCTTTGGTTATGGAAGTGGCATTTTGACAGAACAGGTTATTAATTAAGGCTCCGTTAAAGCGTTTTAATGTTCCGAGACTGCAGCCAGCATTACCATGGTGATGTACTCGGCTGAAAAGAGAGCTACTGTCATGAGAGCAGAGCCAAAGTTAGCTCAGTGACCCAGTAATCTGCATGTGAGAAATGCCTCTGATGAGTGGATGCACAGTCACACATCTTCACACACACACAGAAACACTTCACTCTCTGTACAAATACTGCATATGGTTGAAAGATTTACATTTCCAATATGGTTTAAGCTCTGGCCATTTACATATTGGAGAGATTGCAGCACAATATGAAGTTAGATACACAAACTTAGATACAAGACACTTTTCATATGGAGCAGAGTCTAGACTGTAAAGTAGTGATTTCATTCACAAATATAACCCACACTGATAACATGTAGCAGTACTACAAACTTTCAGTCTTCACAGGAAGAATGACTCTAAAACTGCCAAACTGTGACTGGCAGCTGAAGTGTACTAAGTGATAAATAACTTTCAACATCAATAATAAACACAAAAGGCCCACCAAACTGGAAGGGGATGTTACTGGAGCTGAGCTGTGTGGGGTGGACATGGGGAAATAGTTGACCTAAATGTGTGTTTCAATTGTGATTTAAGCCTTTGACATCATGTTTGACACCACCAGGAGAAATACGCAGAGTCTCAACGAGATGATAAAAGTCTGATTAAACACATTTTTTACAGCATTACAAAGAATTAAAGGGACTGTTTGTAACTTCTTACACGTATAAATCATTGCGGGTCGGTGTCCCATGCGCGCTCGCGTGTGGCTACGCTGTTCAGACTCAGACTCCAACACAAACTACACGGAAGCACCAAAACCGTAAAGTTCTATCTAGTGAAGCCCGACCAAAACTCCGGTGTCTCCCCTGTTCCCTCCGACCGCGGTCGGGAGGCTGAGGCAGGAAAAGCCAACACTAGGATCAGCATTGATTCATGGAGAGACCTTCGTCTGGTCAGCTAACATTACTGCCAAGCAGGTGAAATATAGAGTGATATTGTGCTTTTAGCTGACGTGTGTCGCCTCACTGTTTTGACCGATGCTCGTTCATGTCTATGTAGAGCGAGCACGAGCAACAGGACGCTGACTTTCGTTGACTTAACGGCCACAGGTGTCGCTGTTAAAAAGCAATTTCTGATTCTTACATAGAGTCCCTTTAAAGTAACCTACTCAAAGCAACCGACATGGCTGACTGATGTCTGTTCTTGATTTTATCATTAGTTCCACTTCATTTATGGACACCACCACCACTGCCATCAAATATTTAAGACATGTAAAGTTTGGCACAAGCATGGCATTGCAGCTGTTATTTTGTCACCTGACTGTAAAGTCAGCAACATGACCCCAGTGAGTGAACTGCCATCATGCAGAAAACTATGCAAATTATACATTTCTACTGTATTTACCAATTTGCAAATGCCTTCACACATCAACAGTATGCTGTATGTTTGTGTTGTTACAGTGGTGCCATGTTAAAGGGGCTGAAGCAGGAAGAGTCGACACTGTTTTGCAAGACTGGCTTCACTGCAGTTTTGGTGCTTCCGTGTAGTTTGTGTTGGAGCAGCGTAGCCGACACCGACCCATTTTATACGTGTAAGAAGTTACAAACAGCACCTTTAATCAAACTGATTAGCAAGTTAGTAACCCTCCTGCTGGCAACACGGCATCTAAATACAAGACAGCCTCTCATCATATAAAGTGAAAATGATAGAAGCAGATATCCGAGCTGGAGAACAGAACGCAGCACAAACCTTTGTAGTAGAAGAGACATCTGTCGGTGAGGACGAACCACCTCTTGTTCCACTGCTTCACTCCACTGCTGGCCTGTATAGGAACACACGTCACACACACACTCATCATCATCGTTATCTTTATCATCATTATTGTTATCAACACTTCACAGCTAAAGAGCAACGATGAATCTATCTGTACCCACGGCCGGATTCAGCTTCTGCCTTCAAGCAATAGAGCTTGTCTAAAATCTATAAAACACATACTAATGCCCCTTATTGCTGCATTCATATGAGCACGGCCAGTGAAGCAGGATGAATTCATTGTTGGTTGTCGGTCTCTTCGGGGGATTTCTTATTTAACCTTTAAATAACAAAAGGCCAGAACTGCTGGCAAGATGCGGGATGCAAATTCGGGCCGACAGCGGACTCCAGCCTCCACACTTTTAGTTTTATGCCATGAAATATGAAGGTCACCCTACTTCCTGTTTCAGCGCTGAATGTTGGCGTACTTGTTGCTGAGAGCCAAATGTTACGTTGATCTGATGTTGGCTCACTGTCAGACACAACCCCCACAGACAGAGAACACCGGGCCTGAACCAACGTGTGATGAACGTTTCTGAAGAAGCACGCCACTTTTATGTTCCAGTCTGATTCTACTATGGATTTTCTCAAGATACAGGGTCACAAGGTGTTTACAGGGGTTACTGTTTATTTATTTATTTGGTTATTTAATATGTATTCTCTCTTAATCATCCTATTTTTTCTGTAAAGAATAATGTAAATTTGTAGATTTATGATTTTGGGTATAAAATAATGTATAATCTTCATATTTTATATAGTATTTTATATGCATAGTAGGATGCTGTGTATTGTATATATATGTGTATATATATTGTATTACATGTGCGTATTGTATTTCATAAATAATAATATTAAAAAAATAACAACTTGTCAATATGATTAAGATAAATAAATAAGTAATGAATTGGTATTCTGGATTGATAATGAATTCATATTTTGATAAGGATAATTATATTAGTAATTAATTTATATTTCTGTATGACAGAGATAAAAGGTAATAATAATAGTTAGACAAGTTTAGGAAAATTAATTAGAGTATAAGGCTCAATAAGGAAGCTGGTTAATTATTAATGAATGATTTATGGAAAAAGGGGTGGGATTAAATGAGTTTGTACTTCTTCTCACTCCTTTTGGAATATTTAAACCAAGGCATCAAGTGTTTGACAATTTATTTTACTTATGCATTTCATTGTATTTAAATACTACTTTTTTTCTGGCTGTCCTCTTGTTGGTATGATCATTCTGTTTTTTATTTTTTTTATTTTTTTATTTTACATGTTCGAAATCAATTTTGAAATGAAATGAAACTATAATACAAGATGACAAATCCTGTGCGTTGGGGATGATAACAGGTCAATAGTACGTGCCACATAAAAGTGTCCAAAAATAACACATTTATTCTGCCTGCAAAAAACTGCATGTGATTATCATAAAGTGGGCATGTGTGTAAAAGACGAGACTAGTGGGTACCCGTAGAACCCATTCGTTCACCTATCTTGAGGTCAGAGGTCAAGGGACCCCTGTGAATATGGCCATGCCAGTTTTTCCGTCACCAAAATTTGTAGCGTTATTTAACCCCTTCCCGACCAAGCTAGCGTGACTGATATCTTCACTCTAGTTTGAAAACTAAGCCTGATACAGCCTCATAAAGACAGTAATGTCTGCCGGTTCTCAGAGGGTTAAAAAATATTGGTCAAAATCAAAGCAACAGAGGCCGAGATATCCCAGCCGTCTTCATCTGAGGACGGAAAAAAGGCCCTAGTGAATAAATGAAGAGTGCTGCCAAAGCACTGTGTGTGAGAGAGACGGAGAGAGAGACAGAGAGAGAGAGAAAGAGAGAGAGAGAGATAAAGAGAGAGAGAGAGCGCTCAGTTTCTTTATTCCCAGTAGTGTAACTAAAACAACATTATCTACAATTTGTTTTGAACTTTTACTTAATGTTCTTCTACAATAATTAAATTGTTTAAACGTATTAATTATTTTGTATGTTTTTTATTGTCTAAATGTAAAATGAATAAATACCTTAAACTGAATTTTTAATAGTTATTTTGTCAAGTCTTCCTTATTATTTAAAGAAATACACCGATCAGCCATGACATTAAGACCACTGACAGGTGAAGTGAATAACATTGATTATCTCGTTACCATGGCACCTGGCAGTGGGGGGGATATATTAGACAGCAAGTGAACATTTTGAAAAATGGGGCCAGCGTAAGGACGTGAGCGACTTTGACGAGGACCAAATAGTACTGGCTAGACGACTGGGTCAGAGCATCTCCACAACTGCAGCTCTTGTGGGATGTTCCCGGTCTGCAGTGGTCAGGACCTACTGTACCAAAAGTGGTCCAAGGAAGGAAAAAAATGACCCCCCGGCCTGTGGTTCTAGTGGGTAATGGGATGTTGGCGGTTCTAGTGTTAATATGAGAGTAGAGAGAACATGTTTGACCTGCTTGCACAGCCATCCCTGCTTGGCGATCGCTGCTTTGGGATTCCTGCGCATCGAGTTGGAGCGCTTCCCAAACGTAGCTGCCATTCGAGGAGTCCCTCTGGGAGTACGAGACGCCTGCAGGTCAGAAGAGACAGATAGAAGAGGAGGAAGAGGGTTTATATAGTGGTTATGTATTTATTAAATAACATTTATCAAATACCAAGCAATGAGGTATTAGGATCAGCAGACAGTCAAGTGTTTGTTTTCATGCATTCTGTAGCAGGTTCATTTGTGCGTGTGTGTGTGCGTGTGTGTGTGTGTGTGTGTGCTCACCCGGGTGTAAGGCTGGGCTTCTGGGGACAGGTCTGACACCATATTGGCACTTTTGGAGTGGGCGATCTTCTCAGCAGTAGTATTCACCTTTCCATTCATATCCAAATCACAGTGCCTGGATAAAAGAGCAAAGTCATGAGCTCCTGTTAGTGCATCAGTGCACATTTGTGCTTCTACCCTTTATTGTCTTGTAGCCTGCCAAGAGAAGTGTGTGACTGCCAGAATGATTACTCTGCAAAATGACAAATAAGTACAAATATGATCTGAGCTGATTAGTTGAGGTCTGATCTGCTCCGGTCTGATGTACCACGTCGCAGACTCGTCTATGGAGACTGTCTTCTCACGAGAAAAACACCAATGTTTACATTTGCCTGACAAGGACCTCTAGTGGTCGTGTGAATAATGACTCTTGGCTGTCAGATGTAAAGGTGAAAAGATGTTGTTACAGCGTGACTTTGACACCAGAGACAGCTGTTCACATCTCGCCACAACAGTCGGAGTCGGTCCAACCATCGACAAATAACCCAAAGCCTGTACTAGGAAGCAGGATTTGTGGTTAGCGAGGTAACTTCAGGGTTAACCCTTCAGGGTTTTCAGTCCTACGACGGTGGTTCACTTCTTACCGGGGGTAGATCACCATGGTAACTTATGCTGAGCAGCTGACCTGCTCCGATATAGGTTATGAAAGCACCGCCTGCTGACCAATCAGAGTTCGGTGCGCAGATCGTGTGGTAATATTACACAAATACGAAGGAGTAACCGTCATAATCCAGGCTGAAAACAACACAGTTTAAACCGACAAATGCAGGAAGGACAGCTGGCTGGATGTTGTGGGTGCTTACCGCTTGAAATTATGTTTTTATATTTATCTCTTTTAACTTGCTCTCAAGTCCGTTTCACACCGCCGGAGACGGGGACGCAGCTGACAAAAGGTTACACACGCCACACTGATAGCAAAGGGCATAATGAAGTGTAATTAATTCATCCAATACACTTCTGAAAAACTATTTATATATCACTGCCCCATCTAGACGACTATATCTGACTGTTGAGTGTTCTGTTAAATAAATAAATCTGTTAATTTATGCATTCACACATGGGGAGTTTTTTTCTTTTGCCAGCTGTCCTTCCTGCATTTGGCAGCTTCAACTGTGTTGCTTTTAGTCTGGATTATGTGTTTAACTTCTTCGTATTTGTCTGATGTTATAGTTTGCTCTTCCTTTGTAAAATGTGCCGCTCTGCTGACATTGGTCAGATGCTGCAAACACCGCCCCATTCATGTGAACGCGCTCGTAACCAGATGAGAAACCCTGGGTTGATTTACTAAGTTGATAACCACCGTCGTAGGACCGCTTAGCGGGATCTCGTTTGTTAGGGTTAGTTAAGCCAGATAAGGAGAAGATACCCTGGGTATATTGAAATCGCTTCGTAGTACAGGCCTCTATTCTGTCATCTAGTTTGGAGGATTTGTTGTGTCTTTCTTACTGTGGCCTATCCCAGAACAGTTTAATTATAGTATGCTCACTGCCCAGTCCTGTCTAAGTCATTGCAGTCTAGTCTAGCCCAGTCTGGAGGACAGTCCTAATCTAGTGCATCCCTAACATAGTTTACACTCTGGTGGTCTTGACTAGTATTATACAGTGGTGAAATGTGACTCATGTACTGTATTTCCATGTTGTGCTACTTCTACTGCTGCATTGAAAGTGCATTACCAATCAACAGCACTAACTACTGAACTTGCTTTGCGATTCATGAAACAATAAAAAGTGAAGTACATGTTTCTGCTTGCATCAAACATCTGTCTGAGACTCATATTTCCACGGTCTTTGCTGAAACGTAGCGTCTGAAATGCTTTCTGGCATCCTTTACAGACAAGCCGATGAGCTGTCAGTGTCTGCTGCTGCTGTTCATGGTGCACGTTCATTCTGCATCCGGCGCAATTGCGTCGAATGAATCACCGGGTGGAAATGATTCATGCGCTGCTGCTGCTGCTGCTGCTGCTGCTGCTGCTGCACTGGATAATTCCTTCCCTTTCTCACAGTTCTCTCCACTGATTCAAATTGCTTGTGGCTGACAAAATAACTGTTATGACGTTGTAGTATTGACCTAGCCTGAAGCAAATGGGTTCTAAAATGCATATTTATGTGCAGCGGTAAGTCTGGAGGCTGCTTAGCAGAAAAGACAAAATGTTATTGCCTCAGGTTTATTGGTTATTTAATGCTGTGTGTGTGAAGTGGAATCCACTTGTGAATGCTGACAGCTATTGATAATAGAATAGAGATGGATACTAATCTGTCTGGACAAGACAAAACTGAAAACAGATAGATAACAAACAGCACATATATCTTAATTACAGAATAGTGTCTGTTTGTGGAATAATAAAGGATATGGAGATGTTTGTGTGTGCAGGTGGGCATGAATAAAATGTAGCTAAACACAGATATTACTGCTGGTAAATTACATTTATACTTACTGCAGATAGGAGTGTATTGTTGTTGGCTCTTCCAGCTGGATGGGGCTCACTGCTGGTCCAGCTGGTCCACTGGGGTCATGTTGACTGGAAACAGACAGAAGAAAGGACACAGGTCAACATAAGATGTTGAAGATGAAATCCCAGAATGTCAATCAAATCTCGTCATTGTTTGAGTGGGATTACCAAGAAGGATGAAGATAATTACAGTTTATCAAAACTCGGGTCTAAGATCCAACCGATATGAAACGAGACAACCTAAGGAATCCATCGGTACCAACTGCGTCATGTTAGCTTGCGGGAAGGATGCAAAATAACGCTCCAGAGTTAAGCTACATTTTGGGTAGAGGGGAAAAACTGGTATGGCCATTTTCACAGCGGCCCCTTGACCTTGTTTTTCTATGGTGTTCCTCAGGGTCTTGGTGTCTTAATGTCGTATAAAATGGTTAAATTTAGCAAATGTTGACAGATGTTATCAACCCTAAAATTGCTGCAACAACTTATGAGACATAAGTGAGATGGGAACGGCCATCATATGCTTCTATCATAATGGTCTAAGCCCTCATATACATTTACAATTTATATAAATTCATTCATTCATTCTCCTCATTCATGTTTATTTCTGATTCATGTGGTGCATCTCAAATTGATCTTCAAGTTCCCAGCTTTCAATTGATGTGTACACCTTTTTGTGGCATGTACTGTTGACCTGCTATCTCCCCCTAAAGACCCTAAAAAAGACAAGGTCTCTTAGGGTTAAGTTCACAGTTTGGACCATCATTTCTATCAGTTATGATACAGTAGGAATGATGTTGTTGCCCTGGATGTCAGGATGTGAATACTATACTGATGAACTCATTTATTTGAATGTCACATCTGACTGTAACTCCTGTCCGATTTTGTGTGAGTGTTTGTTGGGTACATGGCAACATTATTGATTTAGGAAACCTCAAGCAGAAACCTGAGATACGTTTGTTTATAGTGGCAACGGCGATCCAAGTTCTTCTTTTTTGCGATATGATTACAATAAATGTTACAGTTCATTTTCACATTTCATCCAATACAGAACTCTGCGAACATTATCATCCAAAAAGTCCACATTGTCATAGTCGAATGATGACATGCCAAAACGTATTCCAGAGATGTCCTTTCTTTTCTTTTCTTTTTAATCGTTGAGGCGATGGTGACCAATAAAACATGGCATACTCAAGTAGCAGCAGCAGAAATTAGCAGCAGGTTTGACAGCTGACCATACCCCACCACCCCCCCAGTCACTGATGACATCACACACTCAGCTGATGCACCAGCTGATCAGGACACAGCAGCACTGCAGCTGTCTGCCTGCATCAGCTCAGTCCTCCCTTCATCTTCTTAACCAGTATTCAGAGTCCTCAGCTACTTCAGGGCTTCAAACTCACATGCTGCTGTTCTGGATCCTTGGGCTCTCTGGATGGGTGTGTGAGTGAGTGGGTGGCTGCGCATCTGGCCAAGTTTCTGCATGGATATCTGTGTATATCCTCACACACATACTGTACAGTCTCAAAGCTGCAGTAATCAATATGTTTTATATTAACAGTAATCAAATAACTATAATGTAATGTGAATGGGATCACTCATCATCATTTGAATGGTTTCTGTTTCTGTTTTAATCAGTGCTTTTTAAAAATCCTGGGGGATCCCAGTCAGAAGCACCCAATTCCTCCTACACATTATTGAGGTCATGATTGCAATGGGTCCTTTAAAGTATCACAAACTATCAGGGGGGGTCGGGGTACTCCGTCAGTCATTGTGAAGGAGACAGACAGAGCAGCAGACACAGATTTCCTCATGTGCTCTGTCTATTTTCATTTGACATAAAATACAAATTAACTGCAACTTCCCGAAAATAATAATGATCTTTTTGTTTTTTTTCAGATGACATAAATTACATAACTAATAATGTTTTGAAAAGGAATAACATTTTGCTATAATGGTTGTTATATACATACATAGTGTGATTATTTACTAAAAGTCTCACTTGTGTGTGTGTACGTACATCTGTGTGTGATTAGTACAACTCAGCCATGTAGATGATTGTGCACGTGCACGCAACAACAACAACACACAGGCATGCGTGTGTACGTACGACTTTGTGTGCACATCCTGCGAATGAACATGCACGTGCTCTCTTTTAAGGCTGACCCGAAGCTTCGACAGTCGCCATGGTGATCAATGTCCAAATCAGTATTCAAATGCAGCGTTGCGATAGCTCACCGTTGTCGGACAGAAAAAAATGCCCTTAGCTGTGATATAATCACAATATATCACAGTCTGAAGTGAGCTTTTTATAAAATCAAGTGTGGCAATATGAAAGTTACTGACACATTCCAATTTAAATTTGTTTTATTAACAAATAATAATGTTCACAATAAAATAGGCCCTCCTGCCATACCAATCTGTTTGCTAGAACTGTGGTTGCTAAGGTACGCTATAGCAGTTAGCATATTGATTTTTTTTTATCACAGGCTGCGTTATATTGATTTCATTATTTGGCTCTTTATTTACATTATTGTATGTTGCCATTTATTCTGCAAACCACTGAGAAACTGTCCAGCATCAGTAGGAGGACTTTGATAACTGCTTGTACTGGGCTGCTCTTTTTTTGTTAGGTTGATGCATGTAGCTTGGCTTGGCCAGGATGTTGCTCCGGGCCCCGAGTTTTGGTTGCCAATCCACTTACTGCCATAATCTCTCTCGTGTCAAGACCCGCATCAGATAGTTTCTTAATGGTGGTGCTGCAGAGGCGGCGGTTAGTGTGCAGTATTTCTGTTGCGATCCTGCTTGCTTGCATATTCTGGGCCACATTGTGGAGCGTAGCTCTGCATGTCATTTAGCATTAGTCATTTAGTCATTTTAGCAGCTAACTTTGTTGTTACTTTGTATCTGTAACCTGTTCTGTGTTTGCGGATGTGATCCTCCCGTGACCTGTCGTTAAGCAACCACAAGTGTAATGTTGTTTTTTTTTCAGGCGCAGCGTGATATTGAAAGTGCAAAGGTTAGACGCGTCATAGCAGTGTGGTATATGGTAATTATATCAGGGCTATCAGACTGCTTGATTTGAGCAACACATTTTATAGTTAGTTTTTTCAAATTATTATGGCAGACTGTAAATTCATTATGCATCAACATTATTAGTTATTCTCAGACTGATAGCAAGAGCGTGTGTTTGGCACTGTCCCGGGTACTGAAACGGAGTGCAGGAGATCGACAGTATCAACAAAGCCAGGTCTTTTATTTTATATGTCGGCATATACTGTAGGCTACAGTCTGTTTTTTTATTACTTTGTTTATAAACTTAGATATGAGCAAATTTATTTGTGTGGGCTATATCACTGTCATGTATTTGATGTGATTGTTGCACATGTTGTCGGCGTTTTTGTTTCAATAGAAAGGAAAATCCTTGAATTTTTGTCCTCATCTCTCATTAGACAATAATAGCAAATGAAAGGCTAAAACATGTCAAATGAAGCTCCAATGGAGGATAACCACTCTTGGCTTCTTACGAATTCACAACCAGCAGAATACAAGATTGACATTGCATTGGTCCAATGATGATTTCTAAGTTTCATTTTCAATTATCTACCTCTGTATGTGTACGAGAGTGGGACAAACTGGCAGTAAAGCGATAGATCAACACAGTAGCATGTTAGCTAAAACAACAGTTAGCTTGTTGTAGCAGCCCTGAATGAATGTAAACTGCTGATACGAACCGGATCACGGTATGAGCAAAGAACCCCATACCGGGGTCTAGCTCGTTGGACTGACGGGCTTCTAGTGACACCAACACAAACTTGAGGTTCATCCCCATCCAGAGACTGCCGTGATTGTTTATTAGAAATCTTGTAAGTCATTCTTTTACTGCTTAATAAGAAAGTAGAGATGAGCCCAACCCAGCTGACTCCCCAGTAGGAGGAATATGTTTCTCACCACATCTCCAAAATAATAACAGAGCAACAGCTGCCCTGTTTCAAAGACATGTTGTCTCTATTCCAGATGTTATGACATATTGGAATCAGTTTGTAAATGATATATAGGCTATTGGAAGAAGGTCTGGATTCTTCCTCATACATACCTAATAGTGAATAAGGTTAAGGAAGTGAATCACTACATGCAGAAATTAAAAAAGACATAAAGACCTTTGCAGATTTTCTCATTAATCGTATCTTTAAAGACATTTTTATGGGGCAAATGCAGTGTTTGGTTTCTTCAAAAACATCAAAACAATATTTTCTTATAATACATTTTATATGTTTTCTTTTAATCTTTTATTCATAAATATAAATTGAACAATAAATACCTTATTTTGTTGTTTTCTTGAAGGATGTTGAGCAATATGTGAAACCACTTTCTAATTTGACTATAAGACTATTAAGACACTCAATAGGTCTATATGTAGGTTTCAATGTATTTGTTTAGTTTGATATACCTCTGGGTCTTTTGTTATTGTTATACTGAATGTGAATTATGGTCTTATATTTAATAAATAAGGAAAGTAGAGATAAGTATCCAACTAGTTCAAAATAGCACAATGCCGTTGGTTGGTTTTCCTCCTGTCCTCCCCAATGTTTTGAGTCACCAGCTGCCTCTGACATACATACAGCAGCTACATACATACATAAGTATTGGGTTTGTGTTGCATGCTTGAATGTGTGAAGTCCCTGTTGGTTTTTGAAAACAGACCTTTTTTACTGCTGGTAGCAATATGGTTTCTAATAAACAGTCATAACAATGAAGTCACTCATTTGAACTGAATCATCCCTGAGTCACTGAAATATAACCACAACAGAATAAACAGTTTGAAATCATGTCCATATCCAACTCATTTGCATTTACAAATATCCTATGTTTTGTAAGAGATATAATGCCCCTTTGTTTATGTTTTTTATCATCAATATATAGAAGACGCATGCGACCAGTCCGACCCTTTATACTAGCTTCCCTACAGTATCCGCTCCCGGCAACTAAAGCACTAAATCATTTCTGTGGTTCTGCATGTGTGTGAGACTCAGTCTTGCAGGGTGCTGCCTGCCTGCCTGCTCAGGGATAACCTACAAACCTACATAGAAACAGCTAACATCAGGCAGCAGGATCCACATATACTGTATCTGCTGGAGGACAAACAGGACAGCTGCACAGCTCTGGACTGTCAGAAATAGTCTCCCACATCTCAGTCAGCACATCCAGTATAGTCGCTAACCACAACTCTGCCAGATGTTTCAAGATAAACAAGGCAGTTCCAGTTAGTTCCCAGCTTGAAATCAGCATCACCTTTTTAGGCTGTAATATGCAGCACACACCGCAGAGAAAGTGATACAAATTATGTATGGATAAAGTCGTGATATTTGTCATATAAAGTGTGGCCTGCTAATGTGGGACAGAGGCTTACATGGAGAGAGACTTTGAAGCAGCCAACACCAAAAACCCCATGAAAAAGGTCTGTTATATAACAGGTCTGACGCAGAATTTAAAGTGTTATACATGGTAAAACTGTCACAATTACAGACACAAATTAATCTTTTAATGTGCATGTGGCTTGTGAGTAGGGCGAGTAGAGTAGAGCGTGTAAGTTATGACTTAATTAGCAATGTCCTCAAGCTGTAGGAGATACCACTTTAAGTCTGTGACCATTGATTTTTTTTCTTGTAGTTAATTAATGTGAATTCCTTGCATTGGATAAACAGCAGAAATCAACTCGAATCAAAATCGTTCAGTCAACACTGAGTTATGTTCGTGAAGTTTGCTATATGGTGAAGGTTGAAAAATCTACTTCTAATTAATATTTCTACAGCGGTCACAATGTATATGTTGAAAAAAGAAAAGCCATTGAATCAACATTGCATAACGGACTTGTTTTCAACACTGAAATACTAACATTTAAAGGTGCTATATTCGATATCCAGAGCATTAATATAACATTAACAACTATTGTCTATGTAAAGAAATACAGGAGTAATGTCTACCTGAGCAGAGAATGAAGTCTCTCTCCCTCTGTGTGTGTGTGTTGTAATCAGCGCTGTCTTTGTGCTTTGTTGACCTCGCCGGGCTGGTCATGCGTGCCTTTTAGTGCATGTGAGCGTGCCCCACTGGATAGTTCGAGGCCGCTGCTCTCATACGGAGGTTACAGCTGATAACACCGTCCCGATGGAAGTGCAGCAGCACCCACCCTCCGGTCCCCCCTCAGGTAAAAAATTTTATCTCTGTCAGCACTTTTGCCGTTGTTTGCAGTGTTAGCGCTGTTAGAACCATAACCTGCGAGCCACCCGGCTTGTAGTCGCCATGTTGAGAGCTGTTGATATAATAGAAATGCTCCCAATCCTGTATTTAGCACGTTGAATCAATATTGTCTCAAAGTGCCTACTGCCAACTTTCTGCTATAACGTGTATTAAATTAAATGTTGTAAGATTTCATAACTCTAGTTCTAGTCTAGTTTGCTCAGTTAAAAACGCTACACATACATGTATGCATTTTCAATTCTTTGGCTGTGTCTCGATTACTGTAGATTTTGTATAGCAAACATTTGAACCAGTGGCATTATCATGATGTCTTTGTGGGTTGTCTAATGTCGTAAATGGTTAATAAATTAACTATTGTAATGCGGTTGTGTTTGCTGCCTATATGTGTACCAGCTAGCATTAAGCTAATGTTAGCTATTAGCATATCTGAAGTTAGAACAGAATCTAATTTTCACTCTCATCAGTCTGGCAAGGTCATTAGGTCATTAGTCTGTCTGTTACTGTGTCAAAATTAGCTCTATGGTGATTTTTGAGGCCATGATTGTTGGCAATTTTGAGTGGGGTTGTGTAAGTTGTTATTTTGTCCACAAGCACATATTGTACCTGCATTCAAATTTGGTCCAATACAACAGCTGCATTCTAAGTGCATTACACATAGGGTTAACTGGAAAACATCTTGCGATGGGATCACACCGGCCGCAACACTAAATCTAGTTTACGCGCTCACAAAACACACAGTCAGATTTGTCTCAATATTCACAAATGCACACAGAAGGATTCACAAATGCATTTTGTGATTTATATATAAATGACTCTCTCCTCAAAAATATGTTTCAATACACACACAAATAGTTATTGTTGTATATAAATGTAAACAAATAAATAAATCCACATATAAAAAAACAAGGTTCACAAATATATTTCTGATGCACACACACATCTTTCTTTTTTTAAATAAATGTAATAGAAATCCACAAATATATGTATTTAAAAGTATTTGCAAGTTTCATCAAAAACATATTTGGATGTCGTTACATTTATATACAAACTGTTGAACCTGCATTTACAAACTGCTGTCATGTGTGAACTTCACTGCACCTGTGTGGGTTTTATGAGACTCCCCTGACATGCACCAATCCACAAATGACACAATTTTTTTTTCAACAGGGAATTATCTGTAGCCAATCAGATGTCTCGCTCCTTATCAGCCAAATGTGGACAGATACGTATGTGCCTTGTGGGGTGATTGTGGTGTATATACATATACATATATATATATATATATATCATTTTTTTCTCCTCTCTTTCTTTACAATATTCTGTTTTTTATTTTATAATGATTGTAAACACTGTCCCCTACTGCTCCTCTACTTGCATACGCACTCGCACCTACACACACACACACACACACACTACACTTTCTCTCATATATACACCTCACATCTATCATCTACTTGGTCACATTACTTTCCATTCATATTCAATCCTAACCACTTTTTGCTGTTTGTATGTAATGCTTGTTTTGCTCCTTGCCAAGTCGCCCAATACATTACATTACGTCTTTTCTAACCTGCACTCAATGCATATTTTGCCAACCTTGTCAAATCACTAAATGTATCACGTAAAACAACAAATGCGACACCCCGTTTGAATGATGTCCACTTTTCCGGAGTGAGAAAAACACATTTCACGTTTTTTCCTCAGCAGATGGAGTTTAGTATGGAACTTCAGTCACATCTGTCAAAACCCGAGCAAAGTCCACCTCCTTAGGATGGCTGAGCGAAGCGGTTGAAAGTTTTCAAAAAGGTTAGGAAGTAGACCTCGAGTTCTGATTTTTAACTGTTTCCGAGGTAAAGAATAAACGCTCAGTTGTAATTTATTTGCAATATCGGTCAGACAAATCTCAATTAGATGTGTCCTCAGATTGTTTAGTGCTACATGGGAGTATTGCAGTTAAGATGGACTCAACAGATAAAAGTGATAACAGAATCATATACTACACTGCAGCAACATAACATGACATACTAGTCCCAGCGGCTGATTCGATGGCTGATTGAAGTCAAAAAGAAGAAAACACCACAGCGCGGAATGCTTATCCCCAACGACATACAGGCAAAAACCAAACCAACAATCCCTGCTCCTGATTTAGCACTGCACCACTGTAGAACACCCCAGCCAGACACACACCACCACGCTGTGTCACATGGTCCACACACACACACACACACACACACACACACTAACCAACACAACACTGTACTCTATACACTACTGTACACAAAAAGCACTCACATCAACCATACATTCACAGCAGAGGGCTTATGATTTCCCTGTGTTTCCTGCTGGCACTGCATTGCAGTCATCTCTGACCTCCAAGCTCCTAGGCTGTCCATTCCTCCATCAACCTCCCCTCCTCCTCCTCCTCTCCTCTTCTTCCTCGTCTTGTCCTAAACTCCAGCCCTGTGTGTCACTTCCTCCTTTCTTCCCTCCACCTACCTGGCTCTCCTGTCCACACGGAACTTCAACATCCTCCCCTGAATCAGTCATGTACCAACAGTGCAGGAGACGGGACGAATGGACGGACAGATGGAGGAGAGATGGAGAGATGGAGAGATGGACAGAGAGGTGGAGAGTAGCTGGACAGATAGAGGAGAGAAGGGAGATACACACCGCTGTCCTCTTCTCTCTCCTTCAGACTGCATGCCTCTCTCTCTCTCTCTCTCTCTCTCTCTGCTTGTTTCCCCCACCTGT
Organism: Sebastes fasciatus; assembly: GCF_043250625.1. NCBI lineage: Eukaryota > Metazoa > Chordata > Actinopteri > Perciformes > Sebastidae > Sebastes > Sebastes fasciatus. The sequence goes on along the minus strand of NC_133795.1, from coordinate 40,251,912 downwards.
CCCACCCTCCCTCTCCTTTCTCTCTCTCTTTATCCCCCTTCTCTCTCTCTCTCTCTCTCTCTCTCTCTCTCTCTCTCTCTCTCTCTCTCTCTCTCTCATACACACTCACGCTGCCTTCTGGCTGAGAATTGCAACACTCAGCTTATTCAGTCCCCTCAGTCTGGTTGATATACGCCCTATCTCTCTTTCTGTCTCTCTTTCTCTCTCTCTCTCTCTCTCTCTCTCTCTCTCTATCTCTCGTTGTTCTTCTCACAAAGGACAGTGCTTAAATATAAACACCATGTGGTCTCAGCTACTGTCAGACCTGAGAATGACTGCCTTTTTTCATCTGTATGTATGTATGTATGGATGTAACATTGTATGTGTGTGTGTGTGTGTGTGTGTGTGTGTGTGTGTGTGTGTGCGTGTGTTTACACATCTGTCCAGTCATGGGAGAACTCCTGGCCAGCGCTCCACAGGAACAAGCATCCACTCCACAATATCAACAGGCAGAACGGCGGAGAAAATGGACCAACTGACGTGCAAGCTACGCTTAGCTCAGTGCACACCTACTCAAGTCCCGCCCCTTCCGGTGGACCATGTGGTACCTTATTACGGTTAAAAAAAATGAACGGTAGTCAACGGAGAGAGACAAATATGTTTTTGATCCTGTTTGAATTGCGCCACGAATCACACATATGATGTTGGTCAATTTAAAACATAATTTTGCAAGTCCAGAAACTCTCAGTTTGTCGTAGTTTTGTCATGGTTTAATTTAGTTTTGTGTGAAACCGCTCAGTGAACTACATCTCTCGTCTCGGACGATATACGTCACCAACACTAGCCAGCTAGCTAATTTAACTATGTTCTGCACACAAATGAAACGTTATCTGACCTGATGTGTTTTATCAGCCGGGAAGAGAAAGAAGGATCAGACCTGTTACTTGTCAGTATAAGCCAAGTATACTTCAACTTTTATGTCAGTATAAGACAAGTATACTTTGACTTTTCTGAATGCTTGTCAGTATGAGCCAAATATACTTAAATATACTTTTGTTAAGTACATAAAAATTAAACTTAAAGTATACTCTCTTATTCTAAGTTTAAAAGAAGTATACTAATAGCACACTTGACTAAACTTCTTTTTAGTAAGGGAGTTTTCTCTGATGGACAAACTATGTAATTGAGCAGTTTTAAACCCAACCATGTTGTTTTTTCCTAAACCTAACTATAGTGGTTTTGTTACCTAAACCTAAGCCCATGTTTTTGTTTACCTCACAACATTAAGCACGTGTTTACTGCGACCGAAAAGAGTGACGCCGAGAGGTCTGACAAAGCGTCAGTATGTGACAAGTTGGGATGAGAACGCGTTGCATATTTTGTAAAGATGAATAGTACATATCATTGGTTTGGTGTTAAGAAAGAGTGTTCCTTTGTGGCTAGTAAGCCTAATATGGTGGCAACAACATTTCTACTATTCACGCTTTAGTCGCTGGCTCCAGAACATTTAGTTTGAGGTTTTTGCATAACTTTTCCTTGTTTAAAAATAACAGTTTAAAGCAACATAGTGCTGTTAAAATCATTTGTCATACTTGTTTTGAACTGTTGCAAGCGAATGAAATGAAAAACAAATAGTGCAGACATTCAGCTTCGATGTTGTGATTGAATTTACAGTCAATTGTAGAAGTCTGCTAGATTTTATTTCCACCAGTGTGTAGATAATGTAATATGTGAACATATTTGCACTGGATAGCATTGCTTCTGTTTGCCAGTTGAACTATTGAGGGCATCCTTATTGATATAATGGCAAATGTGAATATTGGATTTGTGCACAAGCCTGGGAACAAAAGAGATTCTCCTTTGTTTTTTTAAATAATATACGGGTCTTTATTGAGAGATAATATCTTAGAGCACAAAAATGGATTTCGCATTTCAACTACTGTAATATTCTGCTAACTATTTACATCCTGTGTTCGTCGTTCTCTCATAGATAAAAGAAACTACTCTCCTCAACACACATTACAATGCCCCATGGGCCCACAGTCACATGCATTTGTTGAGGTCAGCATTAAACGCTGCTTCAGTACCCCCTAGGTCCCAGAGCTCAGCAGGACTCACATATTAACATGTCATCCTGTCAACGTTAACCCTTAGAAGCTGCACTTAATCACATATAGCTGGATACTGCCTCTGCTCTTTATGGCTCGTCATAGAGACAGTTATATTATGATACTGTACAGGCAGTACAGGCACTGTAGAGGCACTCAGAAAATGTATGTCGCAAGAGATCACCCATAATATGTCTACATGGGGGTTGGAAGGCCTATTTATTGATATCAGTCACTAAACTACAAACCATAACCACCTTTTAATGCTTACCATCCTTTCACTCCTCCGGGGGAAATCCTTTTTTTCTGCTGTCTGTTTGCATCTTTCCTTCCTTTTTCTTTCTTGTTGTCATCCCGACCTCACTGTCTTCCCTCCTTACTTGGAGATTATTTGGTATATTTATGGAGAATGCAAATGCTGATGCAATTACTTTCCGGTGGGACGCTTTTACAGTGAAGAAGTTACAGGAAATGCAATGTGTGTGTCACCTAGTTAGCGCAGCTTCATTAGTAGTGCTATTCTTTCATAAACTCAGTTCTAATCAACCATTTATTGACATATTCTGTACCATATTGTCAGTGGATGAGTTTTTGGAGGAGTTTTTGTGGTGTGTCCCGTATCGTCGGCTCTAGTCTGCCCGTGTCAGTTTTTTGGCCAATTCAGCATGTTGAAGAAGACCGTCAGTGAGAGAAATCACTCTGATTGGCTGCTCAGCTTTAAAGAATCAGTGCACGAGAAGAGAAACGGAAGTGAGGAAAGCAAGCCAACGAGTAAAGTCAATAGGGCACACACAAAAGGCTCTTTTTATATTTTTGATCTTCATCTCATCTGATCATTCCAACACACGGATATTTTCATAGTGACATGGCCATCTGGATATCCGCTGTCCTACTGTAGGTCTTCCAGTTTCCCTCTTTGAATGACAAATACAGACTAACACTACCTGCTGGTATGGAGAGTTATTTCCTCTCACGCAGGCGCAGAACGTAGGTGGTAGTTGGCCGTCAGCTGTAGTCTTTGCGGTGTGCTCGAGTGCAACTTTCTGGCCAAGACAAAGGCGACGTGAGACAGTCGGCCACCAGTTCCTTGATGTTGGTTTGGTGTGTCTGGGCCTTTAACCCCTCGGCCACCAGACCAGGGCACCACCAACTCTACATTATGCATTACCAGGCCCTTCCAGGGGCCAAAGGGGACTGGAAGTGCTGCTGCTGGAGAACTGCTCATTGCTTCTTAACTCCAGGGAAGAAGATTTTGGTTGTAATGTTAGTATATCAAGCATCCTGCAGCAGTGCAGGTGAACTGCAGTCAATGAGCTGCGGCCTGTAAAGGCCTACTGCGGACGACATGCACAACTCAGTCCGTAGAGCCCTGAAAGCGCTGTTGCACAGAGCGTTGGTCGCTTGTTTATTCAAAGTTTATTAATATTGAACATGTTGCGTGTCCAAATTGCACCAAATTTGACAGCGCAAGCCTGTTGATCCTCTGCAATTCACCCGTCAAGTGTGAAGTAGATCGGCCGAACAGTTCTCGAGATATGTGAAGGACAGACGGAGGGAGATTCCTTGATTTATAGTTCGATAACATGTAACATTTCTAAGTGTCGTCATTCGCAAAACCCATTGTTCAGGTTAGGGGTTGGAGGTGGAAGCTGCGGCGTGGTGAGCAACTGTTTGTACGTGCATCATTGTCTAATAGGCATGCTCAGTATGGCGCAGAGCCAGCAGAGAGCTGGCCATAACCCAGAGCTGAGAGCTGGCAGCGTTTGCATGGCTTCAAGCAGGGGGAGGTGGCCTGGCCATACAGTAGACAGCTCTCTGCCAGATATTATGAGTCTCTTCAATTGACCCTCTGCTAAGCCCCGCCCTCCACTGCTACTCCGTCAAGCTGTCAGGGCGACCATGGAGCCCACAGTGTCCCTAACTGCACTCCCTGAAGAAATATTGTCTAATTTCTGGAAAAACTATAAAGCGATTTCAGAAAGAAGCCAACAGAAGGATCTGCCATATGCGTTTTGGAGGACATCCAACTGTTCCAGCAGTGAAAATAGATTAAAAAGATACAAATATATATAAAAGGTCATCCTGCCCTGGCTCGTTACCAATCAACAACCAGCAGAATACAATATTGACATTGTGTTAGTCCAATGATGATGTCCGAATCTCTATGGAGCTGTAGTTAGCTACTTGTGTTAGCCAACGCAACAGTTAGCTTGTTGTATTAGTCCTGAAGGACCCGGTGCAGCAGTCTGTCGCCCATACCGGGATTGCAGCACGTCAGACCGCTGCACATCACAGTAGTAGTGACTGGGGCGTGCAGCAGCAGGATCATGCTCCGGATTGCCACCAAAATCGAATGGCTTGTTCATTGTGCCACACCCTACCCCTCCAAAAAAGGTCATTTGAATCCATCTCAAACTTTTGGAGTAATCCTGCTAACAGACAGAGGACAATAACTTAACATAACATGACACCCTGGGTTGTGTTTTTTTTTTCCCTCCCCAATTGTTTGAGTCGCCAGCCGCCACTGTACGTAACATTTTAGAAACGTGTATCTCCATCCAACCTCTACGAGTATCACTAACACACAACGGTTAACCATGAGTAGCTCCATATCCACTAAACCAGCCTGAAAATGAAGAAAATCTGAAACGATTAAATGAGAGTCTATGGAGACATATAGTTGTCGGACCCTGGTCGGAGTTGGCCGATGCTGCGCTATGACTGGCCAGTCTGCGTTCAAGGGGCGGGACTTAGCAAAGGGTCAATTATCATCAAACAATAAATCAGGTGTTGTCGTACACACAACCAAGAGAGCATAAAATAGGTTTCAGAGCTATTTTCAACAAAATGTAATTTTCTACTTCTACTTTCTCTACATTAACTACTCGGCTACATTAGCTACTCGGCTACATTAGCTACTCTCGCAGCCATTCATTTCAGTTTGTTCATATCATACAAAGCTAAAGTGACAGCTATTTGATATCAGATTGACCTCCATGTAGTGGGGTGCGTTGAGGTAAAAGGGTTTCTTAAATATAAGGGTAAGTTATGGTTTCAGGCATGTAAATGTATTCATATGTGTATTAATAATCATAACATTTCCTGATAATAAAGTCTGCTCTCTGTTTTGCTTATTAAATATTGTTTTCCGATAGTTCATTATTTTATCAGGATTTATTTTTTTAATGACTATGGTAAAATGCAATAAAAACCAACACAAAATTGCTATCAAGACCTTCAATCCATAAATACTGAATGGCCTTCAAAAACCAAAAGCAGTTCAATTTAAGTTGGCACGTCCATTATAGGTCAATAATTCCATCAGCTGGGTTCCCTGAATACACAAACAGTTCCATTTAAATGCTTACAGATACTGAACATCAGCACCAAACGTTCTTGGATTTTAACAAAACTATCAATATTTATATCAACTTATATATAGTATAACCCTCCTCTCAACTTCAGACAGACCAAACAAGACCAAAGGTATGACTACGAGGAAGAGCGTGACTGATATTTATGAACATTGATTCAGCCAGTGAGCCTATTGATCCTACTGGCACACCACTGTATTGTGATAAGACTCAACCAGTCTGATCAATAGATGTGGGCCAGACATGCGGCTGACCATGCGTCCGTCTCTACGACAAACAGCAAACCAATTACAGTGGAACAGTGCACAGCACAGCACAGCACAGTCAGTCCATCACAGACGTGAACCACAACAAGAGAGGTGGTGCAACGTGGCAATCCTGGGATGTCACAGACCACATGTGAGACCTTATACTTAAATTCTTATATGATTTACCAATTATAATCATTGGTATGACACATCATTTCCAAATTGTCTCTCTCTTGGTCAAGGATCTATAAACATCTAGGTATTAATCTTGTCTTGTTGTTATATACAGTATGTCATATAACGGACCAGATGAACATACAGTACTCTAGGTAGATGCTAACAGAGTGCAGTAAACCCAACAGCAAAAGCACAGTTCTACTAAGAAAGTGGTCTCAGTCTGATAGTTTTACCCGACAATGCAGATTGTCTGCTTCCCCAGATTTCAGCAATCATTATGACAACTAATAATACAGTAGTGGTGGTAGCCAAAAGCAAATCCCAGGTTGTAATAAAACATTTTTATTTTTTTTTAATTGGTCGAGGATGGTGTTTAAAACTCAAATGAGAATATGGGGAATTTGTCAGGCCTTCTGTACACAGGCACAGTTTGCGTTGGTTCAGGGGGTTCACTGAACCCTCTAGAAATGCATCTTATATTTTTTATAATAACGAAGAGCTAATAATTTATTATGATGATGAATAATATCGACCTTGATGTGTCTTCATATTGACAGAATAAGAAACCAGATAAGAAAATAGATTTGTCTTTTTATTTACTTATAGCCTAATAACATCGGACACTCTGTTAAATATGAACTTTCTGTTACGCCATGTACACAGACCACTTGTCATCAGCTGTGAGCTCCAGCTCAGACTAGAGACGTAACCACTTAAAATATGGGTAGGTAGTACTCGCTCTCTTCTGACGTTTCTGTTTTTTAAACAGAAAACAGGTTATCTCTGTCTATCTCTTATCTCTGTAATGTATCAGTTTTATAAATAAAATTAAAACAAAACAAAAGCGGAAACAAGACTTCAATAAAATACAAGAAAAGTCGAGCTGTGTGTTTACTGGAGGACTTTTGAGTTAACTGTCTATATCTTTGCACAAGAGAATGCATTACAAGGGCAGTACAAGCAGTTTTGTTTTTGTTTTGTTTGAAAGAAAAAATCGCCACAGAAGCTATGTTTGATTAATGAAATAAAGTTTAAGTTAAGTGCATGCTATTCCCCACCAATGGGCCTGCTTTCTTTGCTTTGATACATTCAATTTCTTTTTGCATGTAAATAGAAAATAAATACTTGCCTTCAAAACACCTTCAAAAAGTTGTTGGGAAATGATCAAATAGTATAGCTTACTGGTTTGTCATTTTACCGACTACACTATCCAAAAAAGACACATGTTCATGGCTACGGCCTTGCTTTTCAGTTTTACTCACTGAGTGTTTTGAATTGTTCCCTGATTCTTCAGATCAGTCATGTCTGTCAAGACAAATGTAGCAGTGTATAGAGCTGACAACTGATTTCAGAAATGCCAGAATGGAGCATCAAACCCCATCGCTCCCTTTCATAAAAATGAATTACTTATGAACTACAAGTAGTGATGTGTATCATCTGTTCTCTTTATCCATTATAAAATCCTTTAAAAAAACTTTGATGCTATACTGTTGATGAAGTGTGTTGTTCAGGTCAGGACATCCATCCTGCTGGAATGTACAGAAATAAAGACTCGGGTGGGCTGGCAGTGAAGGAGGCAGCTTCTCAGCCAGTTGGGAGGAGGCAGGAGATGGATTAAGACATAGCTCAGGGTCAGGGGACTTGGGGGAATGTGCTTTTATACAAATTAGCTGCAGCATGGAAGCAGCTGGTGTTTGTCCTCCTTACTGGATAAGATCAGAGAGCGTCCAGGACAACGCCACACAACGAGACAGAACTGTAGGTTACATTGTAACTAGGGTTGCCAAAGTTAACGTGAATAACAACTTTGTTAATGTAAATTTGTTTTAACGCCACAAATTTCTTTAACGCGTTAACGCAACTTGCAATTTTCAGGTTGTAGCAGTCTCAGTTTACTGATACTGGTATTGTTGCAAAGCAGGCTAAATAATGATCCAAACTTACACTAAATTCTGTCTAAGAAAAAACTTTCATGGCCATTTTCAGATGTGTGAATGAAAATGGGTTCTATGGGTACCCACGAGTCTCCCCTTTACAGACATGCCCACTTTATGATAATCACATGCAGTTTGGAGCAAGTCATAGTCAAATCAGCACACTGACACACTGAAGTTTGCCATGTTATGATTTGAGCACATTATTTTTGCTAAATGCAGTACCTGTGAGGGTTTCTGGACAAACTGAAGCCAGTAACCCTGGGTCATGGTTGAGTGCACTCACGCGTCTGTGCCCAGTCCGGTCTCTTAGACTATATAAGATATGGACGTATAGTCTCCGTGACGTAGGTTTCTGAAGAACGGTTGTAAAACTCAAAGTGGGTGGCTCCGGCCATTGCTTGGAAGAGACAACATGTCCTAATTCCAGGCTATAATACAAAAATAAGCAAAGAGGGGGATCATTGTTGGAGCTGAGGTGGGTGACGCAGCAGAGCAGACAGCTAACAGCCTGCGACCTGGTACGGCACCCACCTGTCACTCAAAGCGCCCTCAATTATGCTTAACTTTAAGCCTTAAAGTGGCAAGAGGCAGTATATTTTTGGCATCATTGGGCAAAAATACCTTAATAACCTTTCAGCATATTGTAATTCAAGTGTTCTGAGAGATAACTAGACTTCTGCTCCTCCTCATGGCTCTGTTTTCAGGCTTTAAAAAATCTAGCCCGTGACGGGAGACTTTGACCAATCACAGGTCATTTCATTGAGAGAGCGTTCCTATTGGCTGTGCTCCGGTCACGTGACAATAACTTGGAGTTCCTTCACCAGATTTCACAATGGCGGCGGCGTCACAAACTTTCTCATTTTACAGCTAAACCGTGCACTACAAGATGATTCTGAAAACATTTGAGGAGAGAAATAGACATTAACGTAACATAATATTTTTTCAGGTTACCTGTTTCATGTACTGTCACGATAAAGCGACCATTTTATAATATAACTTTTTTTAATCATATTTTCTCCAATCTCACCTACTTCATCTTTAATATAATTTAAGGTGGTGAGTTATACAAAAATTCACCCCCATTTACCAGTCTGTAGACATGTTTATTTCTGCTGTAAAGTTGGGCATTTTAACATGAGGGTCTATGGGGATTGACTTGCTTTTGGAGCCAGCCTCAAATGTTTTTTTTTTTTTGTGTGTATATAATATATGTCACATATGATGTGTGTGTGTGTGTGTGGTGTGTGTGTGTGTTAAATAAAAAAATATATATACGTATATGACATCTGAACATTCTTGTCACGTTATGCCGTGTTGTGAATGAAATGAAAAGTAAATATATAAGTTGTCATGAACACTGTTGTGTTCATCAGACAGAGATCATAAAATATAGCGATATAACAAAACAATGGACAGCTGATGACAGCTGTGACACACGTCATATTTAATTGACGTTTCATTTTGTTAAATGCCTATTGCCTCAACTCCTCTCTCCTCACGTCTCTTCCTCGCCTCCTCCGCTCACATCTCCCGTAGGAGGGACTAAAATGTGAGGAGAGGTGACGAGGAAAGGAATCAAGGAGACACAACTGTTGTTGTTTTTTAGACACCAAAACAGGGAAACCAAAACTATTGGAAACCACTGGTTTAATCTATCTACTAATCTATTTTATAAGGTTATCCTATTTTTATATGTAAATGTTTTATCTGAAAAGTAAATGATTATATTTGTCAAATACATATAGTGCAGTAAAAAAGTACAACAGTTCCCTTTGAAATGTAGTGGATTAGAAGTATAAAGCAGCCGAAAATGGAAATACTTATATCGAGTACAAATATACCTCAAAACTGTATTTAGGTACAATACAATACAATAAATGTACTTAGTTACCTTCACTGGAGGGCTTCAGTAATTTAAATGAATATTATTTTATATTTATCCAATTTGTTCAACAGAAATGTTCAATAAATCACCACTTGTATATACCAAGTAATTGTATTTTCGTTATATACTGTAGTTTTGTTCTAATCTCTGTAAACTTGTGTATGTCATTAACATTTCTGATATGTCATGGTATAAGAATTCATAACATACAACCCAGTTCAATATCTAAAAGGATGTGCATCAGCTGGGCTAGGCTCTCACTCTAAAGCATTATTGACATTATTACTGGCACATTTATTGGATGCCATCTCTTACTTAAACCGTTATTGTTCATTTGGACATATTTCACACATACTTACCTACTGATAATTTGTATCTTGGCCCGTCTCTTATCAGCATAGATTAGCAGCATTCATGGGAACAATCCCCCGTTTCTCTGCTCTAATGAGGCAGATGGAGAAGCTCAGGCCATGAGATTTAAAGTAAAGCAACATGATTAACTGACTTCAACTTAATTAGTTGTTGGTATGCAGTAAAGACTGATAACATGCAGGAGATTGAACTCCTTTCTAGCAAACAACTGATATTGAGTTTGACCTTCCCTATTAGTGATGTACAAAGTTAAAATGTCCCTGATATGCTTTTTCAGGAATTTTGTAATTAACTCAAGTATTTGAGTCTGAGTTGGTGTGCTCCAATTATCAGGGGGGGGGGGGGTTGTCACACTGCTCAGCCTCCTCGGGAAAGTTTATTCTATAGTGCTGGAAAGAAGGCTAACCTCAAATCCAGGAGGGGCTGTTGGAGGGGTCATGGGAGTTTGCCCATCCAGTCATGGAAAAGGCTTACCACATGTCCTGGGGGGTGCTGCGGGAACCAAAGTCAGAGCTGTGTCCGTATACTCGGCACAAAGTCAAATACATTTCCGGTAGGTGTTGGCCTCCGCCAGGGTTGTCCCTTGTCCTCGATCCTGTTTGTGATTCTCATGGACAGGATCTCACGACGCAGCCGGGGGTAGGACAGTGTCCGGTTTGGGGACCTCAGAATTGCGTCTCTGCTCTATGCAGACGATGTGGTTCTGTTGGCTTCATCAGACCGCGACCTTCAGCACGCACTGGAGCGGATTGCAGCCGAGTGTGAAGCGGTTGGGATGAGATTCAGTACCTCTAAGTCTGAGGCCATGGTCCTCTGCCGGAAAACGGTGGACTGCACCGTCCGGGTTGGGGAGTGAGTCACTGCCCCAAGCGAGGGAGTTTAAGTATCTCGGGGTCCTGTACCGAACCGTTGTGGTGAAGAGGGAGCTGAGCCGGAAGGCAAAGTTCTCGATTTACCAGTCCATCTACGTTCCAACCCTCACCTATGGTCATGAGCTTTGGGTAGGCTGGGCTCAGCCTTAGAGATAGGGTGAGGAGCTCAGACATATGGAGGGAGCTCAATGTAGAGCCGCTGCTCCTTCACGTCGAAAGGGGCCAGCTGAGGTGGTTCGGGCATCTCAGGCATCAGGACACCTCCTGGAGTCCTCCCCTCCCTTTCGGTGCACGTTTAACTGTTAAGAGGCCCCAGGATTCTATATCTCAACGCCTCGGAGTCCCCCAGGAGAGGGATGTCTGGAATACCCTGCTAAGCCTGCTGCCCCCGTGACCCAGCCCTGGATAAGCGGAAGAAAATGGATGGATGGATACTCATGACAAAAGTGCTATAACTTTGTTTTACAGTTTTTTTGTTTTTTTTACGCCAAATTCACACCAGCGCGGCGGCAGTCCCTCCGAGCTCAGCGAGCTGCGGTCGTTTGATTCTGCTGTGATGTGCAGTCAAGCAAAAGTTGGGAAAAGTTGAACTTTTAGCGGCGAAGTGCGGCCAGAGAGGACCCGCAGCCAATCAGTAAACAGATCCTGTGACTCCTGTGACATGTTGACCTATGTTACAAAGAATTACTTCCCAACTGAAACACGTGAACATGCAGAAAACATGTAATTATTGCGGCAAGCCACACTTCTCCGCATCCTGGTGTGTATTCGGTGTTACTTTCTTGACTTTTATCTGCAGATCTGAAAAAAATGTTCACTGACACCATTTATTTCCTACAGTATCCATGCAACTATAAAGCGTGATTAACATGTTTTAAGGTAAGGGAAAATCATGGTTATGATTTGAAAAAGTCAAAAGTTACATGAAACATGAGACAGGATAATGAGATATGAGACCTATAATATTTAGTTGTATCCCTAAAATGTATTTGGCAAAACAAATTAGATGTATATTAAGGTCATTTCTAGGTGACAGGGTTGAGAAGAGACTCTGAGGATGACTTGGATGAACAGAATATGGTGTATAATATAGTGTGCTTTTGGTTGTATTTACATATGGACTGCTTCTGCCTCTGCTTCAACAGAATACTAAATAATTATTCATAATAATAATAATAATAAATAAATCACTTTGGACAAAGGTTATTGTAGGTGCAAAGAACATATTGTTCTGCCATAGACACAGCTACTGTAAAGTCAGAATGAGGAGCACTGCAGGTGCTGCAGTTATCGTGGGTGTCACAACGGGAGTCATCATCCTCCACACCTGCCAGTCACATGTCAAACTGGGTTAGTTCAGGTGGTTTGAGTGTTGCGCTGAAGCCTGATGCTTTTATCCGAATATCCTCCAGCCCTGGCAGCCACAACAGATGCCTCTCATAAATCACCTGCTGGCCTGATTTCATAACTTCAGAGCAGCGGAGCACCAAACACAGACCGGCAGACGTCTGGCCCAGTTGGCAACAACAACCCACTCTCTATTTTCACAAGGTGGCAGGAAGCCCTGAGCCATACTGTCCCCTGGTGGACAGAGCAGGCACACACACAAGAGCCCTTACTTACCAAGAAGACTTCTAATAACTCCATCCCTGTCCTCACACCCTCAGTCTCAGGCTTTTCTCTGTAAGCGTTGTCATGCCAAACTCAATCTAAAAATGGAACAGTTTAAAGGTCCCATATCATGCTCATTTTCAGGTTCATACTTGTATGTTGTGTTTCTACTAGAACATGTTAACATGCTGTAATGTTAAAAAAAAACTTTATTTTTCTCATACTGTCTGCCTGAATATACCTGTATTTACCCTCTGTCTGAAACGTTCCGTTTTAGCACATTTCAACGGAATTGCAACGGAATTGCGTTGCATACACTGCAACAGGATATAAACTGGGACACATTTAGAATGTTTATGTTTAAAACTGTGTAATAATCTAAATATTGTATATTTGTGACATCACAAATGGACAGAAATCCTGACGCTTGTTTCAAACGCACAATTACTGAATACGGGCTGTGTGTATTCCTCCGTATATTGAGCGTTTTGATGGTTTAACAGTATTTATAGGGCACTGAAACCTGTTTTATAATATAAAAGACCTGAAAATATCACTTGTTATAATATGGGACCTTTAATGTTGCCTTGCTCAATGGCAAACACACACACACACCTTGTTGAACATCACAGAAGTTCTTTGACACCTTCATCAGTATTATTGATATAAAGCTCATCTGTTACATTCAATTTGTCACAGTCTGTGTCTGTGTGAGTGTGTGTGTGTGTGTGTGTGTGTGTGTGTGTGTGTGTGTGTGTGTGTGTGTGTGTGTGTGTGTGTGTGTGTGTGTGTGTGTGTGTGTGTGTGCGTGTGTGCGTGTGTGCGTGTGTTTCAGCTAGGGCCTGTTAGCATTGCTGTTATTGTCGTTGCTCAGTGAACTGTCCTGACTGATGAAATCTCTTCATGGCAGAGGGCCTTTGAGGTTCGTTTAGACTGAATGCCAAAGATACTGAAAATTATTCTTTAGTTTTTTCAAAATGCACTTTGGTCTAAATAAAAAGTTTTGAAATACGGTAACAGGGAGAAGTCAGTCACAAGTCAGTCGGACGGAGAATTATACTTTGGACGTGACATTTATTATTCTGTTTTTTATTACAATATTGGTTTCAATTCCTGCTGAGAGTTTTTCTATGTGGAACTTTACCGTGGGAGAATGTCTTTATTGTCAAGTTGACGGTTGTGCGTCAGCGATCCACCCCCTACCTCTTCCGCTCTCAAAGATAAAAATTTACATCACCTTACACATGCACCTCCGTCTGGCTGTCTCTCCCACACATCAACACACAAACAAAAGAAGTGTTGGCGTCACATGCTGTACCAAAGCTCCACACGCTACCATACAGTCGAGACACATAATGAATATCTGTATTAGGAAACAAAGACAAACAAAGCTGCCCTCACATCGTCAACATCACTTTTTTACATTACTGCACTGCATCACTTCTGAGCTGCCCTCTAGGCTAACACATTTCAGTGTTGTCAAGTCAGGTTTATTCAAATAGACCAAAATCACAGATTCCATCAGTGTCAAAACATCCATAGAAACTACTCAAACCACTCCTGCAGTGTAATCCCCTTCTCCTCTGTTGATGCTTTGCCAACGAAACACCAAATATGCTACCTATCTGGCGTGGAGAGGAGGTTGTGTTGTTCGGGCTCTACCTGTTTGGCGTGGAGAGGAGGTCGTGTTGCTCTGGCTCTACCTGTTTGGCGTCAAGAGGTTGTGTTGCTTGGGCTCTATCTGGTTAGCGTGGAGAGGAGGTCATGTTGCTCTGGCTCTACCTGTTTGGCGTGGAGAGGAGGTTGTGTTGCTCTGGCTCTATCTGTTTGGCGTGGAGAGGAGGTTGTGTTGCTCTTGCTCTACCTGTTTGGCGTGGAGAAGAGGTTGTGTTGCTCTGGCTCTATCTGTTTGGCGGGGAGAGGAGGTTGTGTTGCCCTGGCTCTATATTTTTGGCGTGGAGAGGAGGTTGTGTAACTCTGGCTCTATCTGTTTGGCGTGGAGAGGTTGTCGTGTTGCTCTGGCTCTACCCGTTTGACGTGGGGAGAAGGTTGTGTTGCTCGGGCTCTACCTGTTTGGCGACACCTGGAAGCTGCTTAACATCCTCCTGGATCCACCTTCTCACATATGTTCACATTACATGTATTATTTTTTGTCATATGGATTGTCTATGTTGTATTTTCATTATGTTGTTACTCTGTACACACGACATCTATTGCTCGTCTGTCCATCCTGGAAGAGGGATCCCTCCTCTGTTGCTCTTCCTGAGGTTTCTTCCTATTTTTTTTCCCTGTTAAAAGGTTTTTTTTTGGTTAAGTTTTTCCTCATCCGATGAGAAGGTCACACTGTAAAGGACAGAGGGTGACAGAGATTGTAAAGCCCCCTGAGGCCAATTTATGATTTGTGATTTTGGCATTGTTTGAACCATTAGCACTGTTAGCATCATTAGCTGCATGTCGCCATGTTGAGAGCCACGCAGAGGCAATAGAGATGCTCTGAATTACGAATTCATCACCTTTAAGGAAGAGGTCGTGGTGGATGGATAGGCCAACAGAGAGTGTGACTTTGACACTGGAGACGGTGGTTTGCACCTGTCTTCAACTAACAGTCAGTCTGTCTTTTAACTATGACAGCTATCATCCCCTAACCGTAACCAAGTCATTTTAGTTGCCTAAACTTAGAAGGGGCAAATCAGAAAACATTTCCATGAATACTTTTTGTGTGTGTAATTCTTGCATGTATATCAGTAGGAATACAGATCGACACAATCGGACCTGCCTCTGTTCACCCTCCTCCCTCCTTTTCCCTCCAAATTTATTCTCCCCCTGCAGCTCCTGTACTCCCTCCCTCTCTATCTGAAATCTCCCTGGCCTCCATCACTTTCACTTTTCACTCTCGCCTTTCCCACTGCTCTCCCCAATACACCCCGCTCGTTCCTTCTCCTGCAGACAGTTGACTAGCGGCCAGGGTCAGCGAGGCCAGAATGAGAGGAATTTAAACAGGGGGAGAGGTAGAAACAATCATGTCTTTACGGGAAGGATCTGCTCCTTTTCCTCCGGGGCAGTTCTCACTGACCATACATATGGATTACAATCCCCACAGAGCAGCTGCCGGCTCAAACTCTCACTCTATCGCTCTCATCCCTCTTTCTTTCTTTCTGTCTCTCCCTCTCTCTCTTGCCAGAAATGCCGGTTCTTTGTCCCTCCCTACGAGACTCAAACATACGCACACACATACACACACTCCTATACATGCACAATGTAAACAGAGTAGTCACATGAGGGATCAGTTGGGCTACTAAATGTTACTATACATTGTGGAGCCCACATGTGTAAGATCCCGATTTTCCCTGGAGACTCCCATTATTCATCACCCTCTCCCGGTTTCCTCCCGGGGTCACATTTGGCAATTTTTTCACTTTTTGTCCTTTCTTTTATCTCAACCTGTTTCTGGTACTGTACGGCGTGTATAAGCCCTACTGTTTCCACTCGGACAATACAGCTACAACCTAATGTTTTTTTTCTGGGGGAAGAGAACTGCTCGCGACGCAACATTGAGCTGCGCTCGCCGTTGGGTTCAGTGCACATCACAGCGTGCTGTTCAAAGTCGGGCTTTGCTCGATGCAGAGAAAAGCCATCAGAAGTAATGTGTTTCAGAGCGCTGTGGTGCCGTTGTCGCGTTGTGTCTGAGAGGACCTTCAGTGAGTGATTGACGGAAAGAGAAATTGAGAGAACTAAGTACAAAAATGAATGAATGAATGAAAACTGATGAATAGCCTATTAGTTTATGCCAGAGATTCACACAAGTTCACACCAGAGGGTCAAATTATTCTTTATTCTTTCCTGAGAATTAAAATTAAAATTAACAGTATGAATGAAGGAAACAAAGTCTTTCAAACTAAATTTTTGTTTCTGGTGGAGGACCCACAAACCCCCCCCCCGCATTTGTTTTGAAATCCTCCCTATTTTTGAGGTCTCAAGGTTGGGGAGTATGAAGATGTTATGGCCGTAATCTTTAACTGAGGTGCATCCTGAAGTTCATGTTGAACATCATTTAGCTCTTAAAATTATTTTCTTTTCTTTTTTTTTTTTTTTACATAGGACCAAGTTTTCTTTCTAATAGTCTGGTACTGAATATACTATTGTTCAGTATATCTTTAGAGTACATAACAGAAGCATTTTGATTACATTTTTCAGACAGAGGGGCACTAAAGCTTTGTGCGCTGTGTTTTGCCTGGCCATTTCCCAACATCTGCTCTGCTTCCCTTTATCATATGCACTAAAACAAAATCACTTCCTCCAAAACTCATTAATACAACTACCATAAGTGAGTACACATTACAGCAATATAACTGGATCAACTATTCAGCTGCAGGGATTTCTTCCAAACATGTTTAATGTTGGCTGCACGGTGGTGGCACTGTCGCCTCACTGCAAGAGGGTCGCAGGTTCAAACCCGGCTTGGGGCCCTTCTGTGTGGAGTTTGCATGTTCTCCTCCTTGTTAGTGTGGGTTTTCCCAGTTTTAAGTCTGATCTTAATCAGTTTTTTATTGCTTTAAGTTTGTTTAATCAGCGCCACTGAGATCGAGCTAGATCATGCGCCTTTTTAAGCAATCTTTGAACCAGAATGTCTTGTCTTTAGAAAAAGACAACATGGTTGGGCTTCAAATTACTTTGTTCCTACAGTGCAAATGTGACTTGACGTTGTGAACACGAGACACAAACAAACAGCTAATTGTAAAGTGAAAGTGAAACGTAACACACGGGACACGAACAGCGGTCTCCTGGATGAAAGCCTTGTGTTTGTTGTTGTTTGTGTACGGAACTTTAAGTTTCACTTTCACTTTACAAACAGTCATTTTAAGCCAAACCATGATGTTTTTTTCTTTCCTAAACCTAACTAAGTGGTTTTGTTGTCTAAATCTAAGCACCGTGACCGCTGGGCTACCCAGTACATTAGAAAGTGACGCCAAGAGGTCCTGACAAACCGGCAGTATGTGACGAGTTGGGATGGCCCAACCAAATGATAACCTTGCCAAATGAGCAGCTTTTTACATCTTCCTTGCAGGAAACTTGTTTATTGCACCTATCACAATCACAATCACAATCACCTGGACGTTACAAATATAACAGGCCAACACCTCTGCTGTTAATTAAGACAATGAATAGTTTACAAAATGGATGTTTGTCCCCTAGGCATGTATTTAATACATATTCTTCAGTTTATTTGTGCTTGTTTCAGTGACTTGGTTAAAGATCCCATATTGTAAAAAGTGAGATTTTCATGTCTTTTATAGTATAAGGCAGATTTAAGTGATATATAAATACTGTTAAAGTATCAAAACGCTCAATCCACAGATAAAGACACACGGTCCGTATTCAGAAACTGTGCGTTTGAAACAAGCCATCAGGATTTCTGTACATTTGTGATGTCACAAATCTACAATATTTAGACAATTTCACAGTTTTAAACGTAACAATTCTAAATGTGTCCCAGTTTATTTATTTTTGCAGTGTATGTGAATAACATCAGCTGACAGGAAGTAAACATGGACCCGAGCTGTACCCTAGCAATGCAATTTCGTTGCCATTACGTTAAAAGGCACTAAAACGGAGTGTTCTGATAGAGGGTGAATACAGGTATTTTCAGACAGACACTATGAGAAAAATAATGTGTTGTTTGAACATTAAAGTATCTAAACATGTTCTAGTAGAAACCCAAAATACAAGTAAAAACCTGAAGATGAGCATGATATGTCCCCTTTAAGTCTGGGGTAGATTTGCGCTATCTGTTTTCCTCAGTAGCGGGGTCGGGGGGGTCCTCCCCATGGGATACAAGCTCTATAATTGATGCTTTCTTGTCACTCTAACAAGAAAGCATCAATTATTTACATTCAAAGTACATGTCTTAATCATATCTCAATATATCATGTCCCAATTATCTAAAGCATGTTACATGGTCGCGACGCAATTGCAGTGACACATTTATGATGTATCAATACTGTCTGTAAAACATTCAGCATATAATCAAGATCATTTGTTAGCTGACCAATATATCGCACTAATCTTCCAAAGAGGAAAAAAAGAACACAGTGTTGTGTCCTCTGTCATCCTGTGGGTCTCTGTCTCTCTGATTGTCCAACATACGGATGCCAGCCTGCAGCCTGCCAGCTGCCAGGGAAACACAGCTCAGAGCCAGACCCACCAGGGAGGCTGAGGACCAGAGCCACGGTGCCATACGCTGCTCAAATCTGTCCTCCGAAGCCTTGCTCCTCTACCTACACAGTCAACTCCCAGAAACAGAGATTCACTGACACAGCAGAGACACAACTAGAGAAATCTGATCTAAATCATAAAAACCACCATCTTTTCTGATGGAGTTCCCTGAATCAAAATCTTATCAAATGGGGGTCTGTGACCTAATGTGTATCAATTTAGGGGTCCTTGACACGAAAAAGGTTGAGAACCACTGAGATACAATACTGAGCAATGCAAGAAGGGAAATACACAATAAACACACACTACTACTACTACTACTACTACTACTAGACACACTAAAAGAACACAAAAGTAAAGGAGTGTGGAGAACGACGCAATACCTTCATACAACCTTTGATGCTTTCTGTCTTCTTAATTAAAGTAAAAAGTCAAAAAATCACACACACACGCACACGCACACACACGGTGTGTTTGACAGGTGTATTCAAGCTAAATTAGGGTCAGGATGTAGTAGTAAAGACTGGTCATTTAAAAGTATTGGTTTTAAAACAAACAAAACAAACAGATATTCACATTAATTTGGTTATAAGAGTACTCTAGTTCTTAAAAAGAAGCTTCCAAAAATGTTCGAAATATAATCCTACATTAGTATATGTTTTTTTCATATTATCATGTGCATACAAATTAATATTTTGCTAACACACATTATTAAAGGGACTGTTTGTAACTTCTTACACGTATAAATCGGGTTGGTGTCCCATGTGCGCTCCCGTGTGGCTACGCTGTTCCAAAACAAACTACACGGAAGCACCAAAACCGCAAAGTTATATCTAGTGAAGCCCGTCTTGCAAACAGTGTTGACTCTTCATTCTCCAGCCCCCCGACCGCTGCCAGAAGACACAGGTAGCTTTGGTCTCCAGGGCCGGAGTGCCTGCTGCTCTGCTCCTCTGCCTGCTTGCCTTCACTCACACACTGAGCTCGTTCTCACTCGCTCCACCTCTCACGTGCATGTGCGTGAAGCAGGACAACACAGTATCAGCAGTGATTCATGGAGAGACCTTCGTCTGGTCAGCTAACATTACTGCCAAGCAGCTGAAATATAGAGTGATATTGTGGTTTTAGCTGACGTGTGTCGCCTCACTGTTTTACCGATGCTCGTTCATGTCTATGTAGAGCGAGCACAAGCACGAGCAACAGGACGCTGACTTTCGTTGACTTAACGGTCACAGGTGTCGCTGTTAACAAGACATTTCTGATTCTTACATAGAGTCCCTTTAACTTGCTAATTAACAACACAAGAAACGTGTCTTGAGTACACAATTAACTATAACAATATTTGCACTCCCCTTATATAAATCCCATCTTTCAGACCTTTGGGGGATACATAGATTAACTGAAATCCCTGAAGTTTTAGGTTGTCAATGAGCTTCCTCACCAAGCCGTTGTACTCAAATCTGGTTATGTGACCTCACAAGCATTAAACATTTTTCAGAAGGTAATACATTTTTGCCGCTGGAGTCTAAAAGTATTTCCTCTCCGCATAACTGTAAGTTTAAACAAACGCGTGTTGTTTACATGAAAACGTGTGGAGAGCTTTCTGAGTGGGACACACACACACACACACACACACACAGTTCTCTATCCCATGGTCACACCCCACAGACATCATGGCTTTATTTAGTCCTTCACATCAGTAGCAAATCTGGCTTCAGCTGCAGGTTACACACACACACACACACACTGAAGTGGGACTCCCTCGGCAGAAACTGAACACAAAGAGAGCAGAAACTGGAGATCCCTCCATCTTTTCTGCCCCCCCTCCTCTTCCTCCAATGTTTCAAATAAAGAACACGTGCCGCAGTGCTTACCTTCTTTCACCATCCCTTCCTTCACTTTTCTTCTTCTCCTCTCTTCTTCTTTGTGCTTCCTCCGCTCCAGTCTTCCTGTCTGTAGCGGCCGCCTACAACATGCTGGGGCTTGGCTGGAATGGGCCGATCTGCAGAAAGCCTCACTGGTCTGGAGAAAATAAGCGAGAGAGAGAGAGAGAGAGAAAAAGAAAGGAAGAGATTCAATCTGCATGTGAGTGGAGAATCGAAAGAAAAGAGAAATTTGAAACCTCCAAGGCTCCAGTAACAATCACCCCCTCCTCCCTTCCTCCTCCTCACTGCTGTCTACCTCCATCTCCCTCTCTGCTTCCCTCCCTTTTCCTCTCCTCTCCTCTGCCTCATCTCCCACTCATTCATTTCGTATGCAAGTCACTCACTCCTTCACCCTGTTCAGTTTTCACTTCTTTTCCTGTCTCTTTTCTTCCATTCTTTTCTTTCCCTCACTTTTATTTTGTTCTTCCTCGGACCTCCATGTCTGTCTGGCTCTCCTTGCTCGGTTCGTTCACTTTCTTCTGCTCTGATGCAGTCCAGGTTACATCAGGGTGGAGTGGAGGAAGGGGAGAAAAGTCCAGTTCATTTAGAGACTTTTATGGAGTTCGCATGGCAGACATCCTCAGGGTGCACCGAAATATCAGCAGCACTGAAGTGTAAGCCTGAAGCTGTGCTGGTGACGAAGCACCAGCACAGCTTCAGGCTTCAGGCTTCAGGCAAAATACATATCACTCAAACATGGGCCATGTTCTTCTGATTACTATTTTCTGTATAAAGGTGTTGCGAAGAAAAGGTGATATTTTCCGTACTCACCCTTTGGAACAAAGGGTGCATCATGGCTTATTAATTATGATTATAAAGAAAAAAATGACAGAAACTTTGACTAATAAAGCAGAGATAAGTGTGTGCGAGAGCAAGTCATTTTTGTATTTGAAAAAGTACATATTGGAGGGGATCTACTCCCAGCACCACAAACAATTTTGAGAATGTGCATGTTTACCTCTCCTATAAAGAAAAATGAACCTAACAAACTGAACCTGGATTAAAGTGGCAGTAGTCAGTATATTTTTGGCATCATTGGGCAAAAATTCCATAATAACCTTTCAGCATATTGTAATTCAAGTGTTCTGAGAGAAAACTAGACTTCTGCACCTCTTTGACCAATCACAGGTAATTTCATTGAGAGAGCGTTCCTATTGGCTGTGCTCCGGTCACGTGACAGGAACTTGGAGTTCCTTCACCAGATTTCACAATAGCGGCGGCGTCACAAACTTTCTTATTTTACAGCTAAACCGTGCACTACAAGATGATTCTGAAAACATTTGAGGAGAGAAATAGACATTAACGTAACATAACATTGATTCATATTTGATCAGCGCTGCCTAGTTTGACCGTTTGGTCGGAGTTCGCGAGTGATTGACAGCCGGCTCTCATAGACAGCAGATGGACAGCAGACCTCGGATCGGCTGTGACTGCTTGTTTTCCTCCGGTCTGTGAAATCTTGCAGATGCCGTTAGGAGCACCGGAGGACACAGAGGCACATGATTTTTTTCAGGTTACCTGTTTCATGTACTACTGTCACCATATAGCGATCGTTTTATAAAAATAACTTTTTTTAATCATATTTGCTCCAATCTCGCCTACTGATGCTTTAAAGCATGAGACTGGAGTTATTCCATATTTTCTCTTTGTCAACAAATGCAGCCAAACCAACAATGTGTTAGTCCGTCGCTCAACACTTACAGTGCAGTATGGGGAAGGCGTCCAACAAGACTTAATCGCTTCCTACAGTAGCAGCACTACAATGATGCTTCATGCTAATTGCTAAATTCTGAGCGCAGGGATCACCAGTCATTAGGATTAGGATACATCGTCTGGGAACCATGAACGTCTGTACAAAATGTCATGTCAATCCATCCTATAGTTGTAGACAGTGGCGGACTCAGGCTGTCTGAGCGGCAGGGGCAAAAAAGCATAAAGAAAGGCACCAGCCGCATGCGTTGGGGCACCAGCTGCATGTGTTGGGGCACCAGCTGCATGTGTTGGGGCACCAGCGCGCAGAAAGCATGGCTGAAAAACGTCTCAATTAATCCACATTTTGATGTGTTTTTAATATTTTTTTGGGACGACAACGGAGCCCTATGGCACAGAAGAAGAAGATATATCAGACTTTTAGATACACACTCAATACTTGTTAGTAGATACATTCATTGTTGGTTTGGCTCTGGGATTTGTGGACAGCAGGAGAATATACACTCGGCCATATCCTTTAGGCTTTTCCATAACACTTAGCCAAACTGCTCAGACTTATTTAAGGCTGAGATATCAGGCACAAATCACATCAGTTCACAATGACGAATTCAGAAACTTACAGAGAAGAGTGTTGTGTTTATAGCCACAGAACACCACATAGTATGAACAAATAGCTATGAATGCAAAAACAGACAAACTGTCACAAAACAAAGACAAAGAAACTCAAACTCCACACTTCTCTGTTTGCCGTGCTTGTCGCAGTGCAGGCCTCCCGATGTTGTTATATTGTATTCATATCCAGCGTGAATAAGGTTTTACATTATTTTCGTCGTTTTACAACATTTGAAGTGTGAGTAAAATGGGAAAATTCGGCTTTTATGAGGCTTCGGTCACAGGTCAAAACCATGTATTAGCTTTATGTTCATTTTAACACTCGAGCAGCCTATAGCAAAATGACTGCTAAGTATTTTTCCAGTTCATTTGGAAGCACTTATGTGACTGAAATACCTTGCAGATACTTGAGATTGATAAAGATCTGAGATAAAAAAAAATTTATAAGGCAATAACTGCAGCTCATGTAAAACTGTGACAAAATCCGTGCCAAGGGAGGAAACTGTCTGGTTAAACCTGAGACGGAGAGGCTATGATCAAACTTATTCAAACCTGGTTTAAAAAACAAAACTAGCTGCTCAAGGAGTGTTTGCTGTGGAAATAAATCATACTTGCTGTTACACACAATTACACCTAAACTAAAAAGTTTTTTTTACAATTTCATTTTTAATATTTTTAGTATTTTAGGACCACAACCAATATTTGATACCCCACCCCCAAACGTTTGTCATCAGAAGCTCTACACTCTTAGAAATAAAAGTGCTAACTAACCATATAGCGTTCTTTGGCTTATCCTCATCGGAGAACTTTTTTGGTTCCTGATGGAACCTTTTATAAAGTTTTCACTTGGAACCCTTACGGAGGGTTCTACCTCGAACCCAACATAAAGGGTTCTACCTAGAACCATCTGTGAAGGTTTCCACCCAGCACCTCCTATGAGAGGTTCTATACGGAGAACCCTTCTATGGTGTAATGGTTCTATTCAGAACCTTTTCACCTTCTAACAAAAACCCAACCCAACCTTACCCTAAATATTCCAAGGGTTTCATCTAGAACCCACGCAAGAGGTCACAGTCACAGTTTTTGGGGTGAAGATTAAGGGGACAACCAACAGAACCTTCGCCACCCTAACCCTGGCTTTACCTTAAACCTTGGTAAATGGTAAATGGACTTGCATTTATAAAGCTCCTTTCTAGTCTTCAGACCACTCAAAGCATTTTTCAGTACATGTCAGCATTCACACACACATTCATACACTGATGGCACAGCTTTCTGGTTCAGTTGGTGGTCGACCTGCTCTGAACCACAGACGGCACCCATAGGCTTTGACAGACACCTTTAAAAGGCTGGGCTGATGTGGTCCAGCGCAACCCACAACACTCATGGTTCCTGATCACGGTTTTTACTACTACTGCTACTAAAGCTACTTTTTACCTTTTCAGTGGTGCAGTGGATTTCAATTCTGCCAGTTATATTATACAGTAAAATGAAGGTGAATCCTTGCCGTCTAAGCCGAGGGTCCACAGAGAAGTCTTGAACAATAATTTCAGAATTTTAAACTGTTTTTTATAACAATTGACTACACTACCCATATATCTCTCCTCCACCCTGACAATGGTTTTAATTTAAAAGGTTAGCTTGGGGCCGTTAGCACCACGTCCAGCAAGGCTGATATGGTGCAGGGCAACCCACAACAATCTTGGTTCACTGTTTTGGGGGAGTGGGCAGGGAGGGGAGGACCCATGCTTTCAACAACCCTTGAAGAAGCCTTTCTTCCAAAAAGGTGAACTTTGTAGAACTTTAGCCTCTCAGGAAGAACCCTTTTGGAACCCTTATTTCTAAGAGTGTAATATATGTATATATACAGGCTACCTAAATGTTATAGCATCCTCAAATCATAGACTTTGTCCTTCCCCCCGCAGAAGAAACACATTGGCCGTCTCCTTTGTGTCTGAGTGAGTGTCTGCAGGTCACCGTGATTACGGGTGTTGGTGTTACTCAGCATTAGTCACAAAACACAGGTGTGTAGGGAGTGGCCCCTGGATGAAGAAACAGAGGAGATGGAGGTGAGTTGAAGGAGGTTTAGAGGCTGTGCAACGCATCCTCCACTACTCAAACTTTGTCTTGCTCACATGCCCACACAAGCCTCTACCACACACATACCATTGGAGTCTAATCACTTCATCCAGGTAGCTCTAGAAGCTCACAGCAACGGACACAGACGTGTGCACACACACCCACACTTCAGCCGAGCCAAACACCAGGTGCTTTGCAAAGTCAGTGAGATCTGAAGTGTTTAATGCTGCTCAAAGGAAACCTCAAACAACCATATTGTGTTTATATGTATGTTTTATTCCATTTAATTAAACAATGACTAGTAAGCGCTAAGAGACTACACCCTTCTCAAGGCAGCGAAATCTGATTGTGTTACTTGAAGAACTAAATCTGCATCGAAATGTACATAATGCGAAGTCATAACTGGCTGATGGCAGCTGCCATCCATCCATCCATGTGTTTATTGCCAATTATCTGGGTCATGTGTGCAAGGTGGCCCATATATTCTACTCCCCAGCCACATCTTTCAGCTCCTGGGGATCCCAGGGCCTTCCCATGTTCTGGGTCTGCCCCAGATCTCCTACCAGTTAGACATGCTCGCTAAACCTCCACAAGAGAGGCATTCAGGAAGCATCTTCTTCTGATGTCCAAACCACCTCACGTGGATCCGCTGCCTCAACGGAAGGAATTCTAGTATCTTTGGGGCTTGTTCATGAGAGAGGGTAATGGTAAGACGGTCAGCTGTCTGGGAATATTAAGGATGAACTGTGCAAGGATGACGGTATAAGAATGATACAAGGATGGATTGTGACATTTTTTTACCTTTCAAACGTGTTATGCAAACACAGAGCAATATTAACATTCATTAAGAGTTGTGTTTGTGTCCACCTGATTAAGTATCAGTCTTAAACTCTGGTTCGGTCTTCACCAACAAATGCTCTACTGTGTTCACCAGCTATAGTCTCTAACTGTCTGTGTGCTGATTGCTGCTGAGCAGGTGGAGGGCAGTGGCTTCATCAGAGCTTTTTTTTGCTGAAAACAGCTGCTAGCTGCTGCTGCTAGAAACGAGGTTGAGGGTGAGAGTGTTAGGCTGAACTAAACCTGCAACTCCGTGGATTATAAAACCAAAACAATGAGCTGTGAGACGTTAAGACTCTCAGGGAAGCTTCAGAGACCAAGCAACACCACCCCTTTTAACATTACACATAGTCAGTTTATCCATTGTTAAAGCTGCAGTAGGCAGTATATTTTTGGCATCATTGGGCAAAAATTCCATAATAACCTTTCAGCATATTGTAATTCAAGTGTTCAGAGAGAAAACTAGACTTCTGCTCCTCCTCATGGCTCTGTTTTCAAGCTTTAAAAAATCTAGCCCGTGACGGGAGACTTTGACCAATCACAGGTCATTTCATTGAGAGACCATTCCTATTGGCTGTGCTCCGGTCATGTGACCCGAACTTGACGTTCCTTCAACAGATTTCACAATGGCGGCCTCGTCACAAACTTTCTCATTTTACAGCTAAACCGTGCACTACAAGATGATTCTGAAAACATTTGAGGAGAGAAATAGACATTAACGTGACATAATATTGATTCATATTTGATCAGCGCTGCCTAGTTTGACCGTTTGGTCGGAGTTCAGAATGATTGACAGCCGTCTCTCATAGATGTCAGCTGAACAGCAGACCTCAGATCAGCTCTTACTGCTTGTTTCCCTCCAGTCTGTGAAATCTTGCAGATGCCGTTAGGAGCACCGGAGGACACAGAGGAACATGATTTTTTTCAGGTTACCTGTTTCATGTACTACTGTCACCATATAGCGACCGTTTTATAGAAATAACTTTTTTTTAATCATATTTGCTCCAATCTCGTCTACTTAAGCTTTAATATAAAAACTATTGATTTGATTTGTACAGATTTAAAGAACATAGCAAGTAGAAATACTCTCTCTCTCTCTCTCTCTCACACACACACACACACTTATACACACACACTTAACACAGCAACATAATAAAAAGTCGTGTATGTTACCAACCCATATGTTTTTTTGTTTTTTTTGGTTGCTTCAAAATAATGATAGTAATCATCTTCTGTCTGTGTGTACTTGTTAGCATGTGTGTGTGTGTGTGTGTGTTTGTGTGTGTGTGTGTGTGTGTGTGTGTGATAGAGAGAAAGAGGGAGAGAGAGAGAGAGAGCGTGTGTTGATGGCAGTGCAGTACCAGAAATAGCTTCTGCATCTACATCCACTCTATAATCAATGTGTTCCATCATAATTTGCTGTGAGACCGGCTGCTCCCTCATCTCTCTCCAGTCCACGGAAGGCTGGAGGGCACACACCACTCACTCTAAATATATGTAGAGTAGAGTAGAGCTTTAGAATATGATGTTGCGTATCAAGAGATTTCTTCTTTTGTTTTTGTGCATGATTTTGACATGTTTTGTCTTCATTAGTTGTCCTGAAGCAGAGCCTAAAGATGTTAGTGTTGGTGTTTGTTAGGTCATCCGTCCGTTCACTTCTTTGATCCGGAGGAAGATATCTTGACAACTACTGGCCAGGTAGCCGTTCAATTTAATATGAATATTGGCAATAATTTTGGTGACCTCCTGACCTTTTTTTGGCACCGCACCAGGCCAACAATTCCACTTGCACACACACACAGTTCCATCAACTCTTCTCTAGCTAGATCACCCTCAGAACAAGTTTTATATGTTTAACCCAGTAACAACCAGCTCTCAACACCTCTCTGTGTTCTGCAGTCTGAGTACTGCTTCGACTGAATCGGGAAAATTATGAAAAAGTTGTCAGTGAGAGCATTGCTCTCAGTTGTCAGTTGTCAATGCTCTCCTTTTTTCAGGAACGCCCTGATCACATTCACACAGTTACACATTCACACCTGGAAGTTGCCCAGTACAACCACTGTGATTGAAAGGACGCCACCACAACGTTGTCCGGTCTAGGGCACAACTTTAACCCTTTCACAGTGTGTTATCACTTCATCAAAGGTAACATGTTGGTTTTACTTAGCTCCACTCTCTTGTGTCATTTCTGGTTACAAAAAAAAAAACATGGCGACGACCAAAAACCAAGATGGTGACGGCAATATAAGGTTTTATCCATATCGCCGACGCTGACTTATGGAACGGTCTGACCTCTCTGACACACAGAGCTACACACAGTACTTTTGAGTGGCATCTCACAATCGTATCATGACATACTGTATATTACGCAACGCCTCTCCCGGCAGTCCCCGGCTGCAAACCTCCAGAAGCTTCCACTCAGCCCTTTCGGTATGATGAATCAATGCGTGTTCATCATATAAAGTATAAATACTTCAACAGAGAACAACAACAATCACACATGATCAGTTAGGATCATTTGAGAGGCATAAAAAAATACAGATTTTTCATAATAATGTTTTACAAAGAAATTGATCAAATTCACTCATTCACATTTTATTAAATCAAATTTGCTTCTAATTTATGTGGTGTGAAAATGAGTGCTTGTGGCTTAAGTGATATTATTAGAACATTGATAAAAAAATGTTGTCATCAAAGTTAAAACCAGATAAATTGAGTGACCACTTGGAGTAATAGCATGCAAACTGTCAGCTGTTAGCTCAGGACACACTAGACGCTTTTCATTAAATCTCCAGCAAATAAAGCCTGTGGCTGCGGAGTACGTGCTCTGCGATTTAAAATTAGATGACCTTTGACCTTGCCTGAGTATAACAGTCCAGAGGACCGTGTGACTGTGAGTCAGTTTGTATTGTCAAAATAAGTCTGCAGCTCATCTCCCTGCAGGGTCTTCCTGTGATAGAGACAGGAAAAACTAGATAAATAGATGGAATCAATTCATCTATTCTTATTTGTTTACCGTTTCTTTGTTTGGATAGTAGTAGAGGATGTTGATTTAAAATCAGTCAATAAAGTCTAATTCTGTTGGGAAATTCCTACATGTTTCCATTGTTAACCATAACTGTGGCTACTTTGACAATTCAATCACCGTAGATTGTGTAAAGCCTCACCAATGAATTCCAGTTGCTTCTACTTCACTTCAATGCTCGATCACCTTTCTGTTACCTCCTTCAGCCATAGTAATTTAACAGACATTTATTTAAATGAAAATCTTCAAGATTGCCACTTTAACACAAAGAAAAGAAACCAGTTTATAACTACTTGGGTTTTAATTGTTGTAGTTTTGCCATCAGTTACCATCAATTCTGAGATAATGGTCCTTGCAGAGAGACCCAGGCCATTATTTAAAACTTATATTAGAGACAGTATGGTAAAATAAGCCTGAACTACTCGAGAATTTAAAAAGACAAACAATATATTTAGAAAGACTTAAAAAATTCTGTCTGCATCGACATCCTCTTCCATCCAGCTACGGGGATTGAGCAGCGTAATCGCTGTGAGGCTTGTTTTCTGGCAGATGTCCCGGTGTACAACAGGGATGGACTAATAGCTGTTGCAGTGGATTAGACCTCTCACAGCTGATGAGAGAGGAACATCTGCATTCTTAAGCAGACTGAAGGATGAAGCAGCACCAAGGGTTATGTAACCACTAGGGGTGGGGGGGGGGAGAGACCTAATGACACTGCAGATTTGTTGAGCAGCTGCAAACAGGCATAAGCGAGTTGACTGCATATCTGCTCCAATGCGGACACTGTCTTCACTGTGTTGTTGCTGACTTGTTCTCTGACACACAAACAAACAGGCACATGCTGTACACACATACACACATGCACGCAGGCGCACACACACACACACACACACACACACACACACACACACACAGGGCAGCCTTGCCTAAACCCTTGTTTGTCTTAGTTGCTGAATCTCTGATTGTTTTCTTTAGCCAGAACCTGCAGTATGAGTATACAGTAGTCAGCTGCATAACGCTGACACTGTCTCAGTTCAGTTTGTTGAAAACATACAAAAAATAGGAGAGTAGTAGGAAGACCATACTATTTAAATAAACAATGGTTCTCACAGTTACAGCAGAGAAAGAATAAAGAGAGTAGATAAAGATGGCATGTTTTGCTTGATATGCACTGCTGGAATACTAAAGCTAGATTCAGACAGTTTGTTTTGCTTACATCTTATGGCATCCCTGTCTCCTAGAAATGTATTTGCAACAGGAAATATGTTCTGAGGGGAAACGTAATGCCAAGTGGACGTTTCTTATAACTAATGAGGAAATGTTGTTGATTAACGTATGCGGTAAGTCGTAAAATGTTGATTTGTTGAATTAGGCAGCGTTTAGACACTGGCAGCACTTGCTTAAAGGTCTCATATTATAAAAAGTGAGATTTTCATGTTTTTTTTTATGAAGCAGGCTTCATTTCTACGGATATAAATACTGTGAAAGTATCGAAACGCTCAATCAACAGGGAAATACACACAGCCCGTATTCAGAAACTCTGCATTTGAAACAAGCTGTCAAGATTTCCGTCCATTTGTGATGTCACGAATGCACAATATTTAGACCCTTTACACAGTTTTAAATGTAAACATTCTTAATGCGTCCGAGTTTATTTCCTGGTTACAGTGTATGTGACTGTCATCAGCTGACAGGAAGTACACATTGATCCAAGCTGTTGCCTAGCAACGCAATTCTGTTGCAATTCCGTCGCAATTCCGTCAAAATGCGCTAAAACGGAGTGTTTAAGACAGAGGGTAAATACAGGCATATTCAAGCCGACAGTATGAGGAAAATACGTTGTTTTTTTTACATTGCAGCATGTAAACATGTTCTAATAGAAACACAAAATACAAGTATGAACCTGAAAATGAGCATGATAGGGTACCTTTAAGATAGGCGAAGATCGTGCTCCAATTTAAAGGGACTGTTTGTAACTTCTTACACGTATAAATCACCCGGGTCGGTGTCCCATGCGCCTCGCATATGCGCACTCGCGTGTGGCTACGCTGTTCAGACTCAGACTCCAACACAAACTACACGGAAGCACCAAAACCGCAAAGTTCTATCTAGTGAAGCCCGTCTGTTAAACAGTGTTGGCCGCGGTAAGACGCGGGGGAGACCGTAGCTTTGGTCTCCAGGGCCGCAGTCTCTTCTGTACTCTGCTCCTCTCCCTGCCTGCTTGCCTTCACTCAGCTCGCTCCACCTCACGTGCATGCGTGCGCACACTACACACTGCAGAAAACTTCATAGCTCTGAGAATATCTAGTGAATGTACAGTGGATGTTTGTGCAGAAATAACTGCTGCAGCTCCTCCAGACCAACAGAGGTTTCCCGTGTCTTGTGAAGTGACGGGCTCCGCAGCGAGTAACGTTATCGTCTACGACCGAGTGCCTGCTTCTGGAGGCTGAGGCAGGAAAAGCCAACACTAGAATCAGCAGTGATTCATGGAGAGACCTTCGTCTGGTCAGCTAACATTACTGCCAAGCAGCTGAAATATAGAGTGATATTGTGGGTTTTAGTTGACGTGTGTCGCCTCACTGTTTTAACCGATGCTCGTTCATGTCTATGTAGAGCGAGCACAAGCGTGAGCTCGACGCTGACTTTCGTTGACTTAACGGCCACAGGTGTCGCTGTTAACAAGCATTTCTGATTCTTACAAGCAGTCCCTTTAAAGGGACTGTTTGTAACTTTTTAAGCGTATAAATGTACCGGGTCGGGACATATGCGCGCTCGCATATGCGCACTTGCGTGTGTCCGTGTCTCTCCTCCTCTGCCTGCCTTCACTCAGACAGCGCGCGCGTTCTCGCGTTCCTCGCTCCACCTCTAGACGTGAACGCGTGCTCACTCCACACTGCAGAAGAGTTAGTTTAGCTCTGAGAATATCTAGTGAATGTAGAGTGGATGTTTGTGCAGAAATAAATGCTGCAGCTCCTCCAGACCAACAGAGGTTTTCCGTGTCTTGTGAAGTGACGGGGCTCTGGAGCGAGAAACATTATTGCCTCCCTCCTGCGCCCGCAGGGAGACACCAGGTGCC
The DNA here is from genome assembly GCF_043250625.1 of Sebastes fasciatus. Classification (NCBI taxonomy): domain Eukaryota; kingdom Metazoa; phylum Chordata; class Actinopteri; order Perciformes; family Sebastidae; genus Sebastes; species Sebastes fasciatus. Next base: position 40,219,878 of record NC_133795.1, on the reverse strand, counting down.
AGTGTCACGGTTCACGTTTCTCTCTGCGGAGCCCCGTCAGTTCACAAGACACGGAAAACCTCTGTTGGTGCGCGCTGTGTAAGTGAATGCAAGCAGGCAGCGGAGGAGGAGAGACGCCGGTTGCCGGCGTCTCCCTGCTGGCGCAGGAGGATGAGGCAGGAAGAGCCAACACTAGGATCAGATCTAAATCATGTTCATGGAGAGACCTTGGTCTGGTCAGCTAACATTACTGCCAAGCAGCTGAAATATAGAGTGATATTGTGGTTTTAGCTGACGTGTGTCGCCTCACTGTTTTGAGCGAGCTCGTTCATGTCTATGTAGAGCGAGCAAGCGCGAGCCCGACGTTGACTTTCGTTGATTTAATGGCCACAGGTGTCGCTGTTAACAAGAAATTCTGAAAGTTAAAAATAGTCCCTTTAAAGGACCAACATGTAATATATTTACTGTTTTAAATCATAAAATGACCATGATATGTCATCAGAGATTAAGGAAACATGCCAAGTTGAAATATTGGTTTCTCCGACAATAATGCTACAGCCACTATGTTCTCCTTTGAAATTTGAAATCTGTTTTTGTTTCGGCCTGTGTGATCCCACCCACCGCCCCAGGTTGCCAGATATGAAACAGTGTGCTGCAGACATGGCAGCAAGCAAACAAACTGGATTCTAAAGATTAGCCTATATAAAGAAAGATCAAGTATTTACTAGTTCAACATTAACAACACGACAGGCCACAGCTGTTTTCTCAAGCTCCCCCCCAAACAGGTTTTTTTCCAACAAAATGTGTCACGATGAGTCCACAAGAGCTGTTTCATATCTTGCGTGGACGGCCCACACACGCCTCGTCTGCGTACAGCGTCTTCCTCTCCTCATCCCTCTGTGTGTGTGCCGTACGGTAGACGGTTTGTTTGTGGTCCTCTCCCCTAAACGGCTGAAGTCTCTGAGCATAATACGAACTACCTTTCCTCAGCTCTTTCGGTCGGTAGATCACTAGATATTTTAGTGAAACGCCGTAGCTAACGTTAGCTAGCCAGCCTACAGATAACGTTAATCCTTGCTCGCCGAACAACAAACAAAGTTCTCTTTTACCTAACATTACATTTTCTAAGTAATCCGCCCAACAACGTTTGTAAGTTAGCACACGACTAAGCTAATGTTGAGCTCGTCTTATGCTCGTGTAGGTTCAGCGTCCTCAACCTGGCAACCTGCGTGACCTTCGTTTCTGGGGCATAGGGGAGACAACTCTCTCCAATATCTTGAATTTGGATAGCAGTACCCATTTTAAACGCAACTTATCAGTTTTACATATTGCTCCTTTAATACAGAGACACCATGTATCTTTACGTATCATGCCGTATCAATCTTTCCTTAACCAAAGTGCTTTTGTTGCCTCAATCTAACCACAGACAGGAGTCTGGTTGTTACAATAAGCCAGCCAGCAACGTTTGTCACCACAACATAATTGGGAAAACCATTGATAAATGTACTTCTTCACTTTTAATGTGAAGCAGCAGAAAATGTTTGCATTAACAGTAACGTCACAGACTTGTGATCGGGGCAGTATAGAGAGCGATCAGGATTCACGGAGGCTTCTATCAATGACATAAAACTGTGATGTTGCAGTATGTCGTTTTCTGTTCATCCTCTCCTCCAGTGTGTGTGAAGGTCATTTGATTTGAATCCCATGCAGGAATGGTGGACTCCACTACTGACGAATAGAGGCGACTAAAGAATGTTAATTCGTCATCAGTCATTCGGGAAGTAGGGGGTCCTTTTATATCATGACGTGAAGGGTGGTGGTGCTGTGGAGGTTGGGTGGTGGATGGATTTCATCCTGGAGACTTCCATCCTGACACAGACATGCAGTCATGTTGGGTCTTTTTAACAATGGCCATGATCTTTCACTAACTTTAACCGGACCTTAACCACACATAACCAGTCATTATGTGTGAATAGTGAAGGAGTAATTCATGAGAAAACACTGGCATTTACTCTCTCTCTCTCTCTGCTCCCTCCCTTCTTCCTGCTGCTCCCTCTCCTCCCGTCTCCTCAGGGACTTGTTACTGGTCTTTGTCTCTTTGTGTGATTCCTCCCAGTGTCAGTAATGGCCGTCTGTCACAGCTGAACGCCTCCTGCACTCACATCTGCCTGACAAACACTCAGTTTCTTTCATAATCCAGTGTAGGAAAATGAATGAATATTAATGTCTTTTGTGTATATGAATTCACAGTAGGCACAGTAGTACAGCATAGTGTCTTAATTCTGAGTGTTTGATTGAATTGATTCCTAAATATAGATATAAAGTCAGTGCTTTAACAGTTTGGTTAGCCCTGGAACAGGACAAAATATTTAATAATTTTGAACAAATTGATACAGTGAAACACGCAGCTCTAAAAGCATTTATTCCAGTGCTGATCCTTTTACCATGCATACGCACAACCCTCCTAATCCAGAATGTGGGTTCAAAGTATCTCATCTGATGCATTATGTATGGTTTATAATGTATTATAAAGGTGTAAAAACGCTTTATAGATTTTGGCTTTAAGGGAGGTGCTAGCATTATGTTTGTGCCTGTGCATGTAGGGAAAACCAGAAAAAATAATGTGTGCAGTCACATTTCCAATGACAGTTCCAACTACAGCTGCAAATAATAGCTTTATCTGACAGTACGTGCAGACACGGAGCACCATCCCTGCCGTCTGCAAACCCCTCATCGACAGCCGGGTGTAAAGAAAGATCGTCTGCGCTCATATCAAATCTGCGAGACAGCGTCAACTTGAGCTTGGATCGTAACCTTAAAGGGATAGTTTGGCCGCTAACAGCCAATGGAACTACAAGTATACACACTGCTGAGTACATCGCCAGCGCTCGACGACTTCAAGCCGATTGCCTGAGTAGGTTACTACAAAATTCAATACCCAAGAAGTTCACGGGTCATGCTTCCCAGCTGCAGGGCAAAAGTAAAGTGAGAGTCTGTGGGATTCCAATCAGGTCTGAGGACAGAGCCAGAGAGCAGCACTCTCTGCTTTGCCTAGGTTGCTAAATGTAAATACATATATTTATTCCGTGCCTTTTTATTGGGCATCAACCTCACCTTTATATGCGCATTTTCGTAAAAATAGAGTTGAAGCCAAAAAGCTGAGACGTGCTGAGACGTGCACCTGCACAGAGCCGACGCAGACATCTGCGTATATTAAAATGAGATTGTATCTGTTGTGTGAGACACACCTGGTGGAGATCTACACTCTAGTGAGTGCACCTTTTCTAGTTTATCATGTTTTTGTCTTAGTTTCAAATATGATATTGTTTAAATGACTTTAAATCGGTGTGGTCTCTCTCTTTGTCTAGCTCACTGAACCCGGGCTGTGACACTGGGTGAAAGAAAATGTAACGAATAAAGTTGTACATTGGATACCGTGCCTCCTTAGATTGACAGAGAAGCATAAGAACAAGAAAGCCTAAAGACTCGTTTTGTGTTCTTTTGCTGGACCTCTAATGTCGGACTATTCTGCCGCTGCTGAATTTCCGAGCCGCACACAGAATGTACTGGAGGCCTGCATCAGCCAACTCCGAAAGAAAGAAACCGTGTGCAACCAAACTGTAAATGTTGCCACCACGTCTCCATCCGTCCCCAGCCAAGAGAGGGGTCACCATGTAGGACCGAGTGCACCGGAGAAAACCCGAGCGCTGGCCCTCCCACAAGTCAACAGTGCGTCTCCCCTCCCCCTCCAGAGCTACTTACTTCTGTGACTGGGGTTGATGCTATATATTGTGCATATACTGTTTATATTTTATAATATTTCTGTTTTGGATTATGGGGATGATATAAATGCAAAAGCTGCACCTCTACAATGAAATCCCTGGATGCTGTCTACCACTCAGGCTGATAACTGGGGATCCTTACAGTACACACCTGCCATCTTTACCAAAAGGTTGGCTGGCCATTATTGGGCTATGAGGTGGACCAGCATTGTTTTTTATTCATTATAAGGTTTAATACAGATGCTTCCACCCCATATTTCCTCCCTTTTAACTCTGAACTGACATAAAACGGTATTTGCTCACAGAATGGGTTGTTGCTCCACATTCCAGTAATCACAACTGAACTGGGACCACTACGGCTGTTCAAAGGCTTTATTTTAGATCTCGTTTTAATGAATTTCAAATGCTTTTAACTTTATTTTATTATATTTTTATACTTCACTGTATTTATCTCTTCTATTTTATTATCTACTCCATATCATGTTTGTTATCCAGTATTTTAACTATTAGCTATCATTCATTGTTGTTTTTATATTTCGAAACCACTGTAAATGAGGATACCTCCTCACTGGTTTTTCAAGGTTAAATAAATAAATACATATTTGTATTTATTTGTATGTTTAGTACAGGCGGTTCGGTGCAGCGTCTGCAGTTACGCGGGCGCTGTACCGGACCGTTGTGGTGAAGAGGGAGCTGAGCTGGAAGGCAGCTCTCGATTTACCGGTCCCATCTATGTTCCAACCCTCACCTATGGTCATGAGCTTTGGGTAGTGACCGAAAGAATGAAATCGCAGAAACAAGCGGACGAAATTAGCTTCCTCCGTAGGGTGGCTGGGCTCAGCCTTAGAGATAGGGTGAAGAGCTCAGACATCCGGGGGGGAGCTCGGAGTAGAGCCGCTGCTCCTTCACGTCGGAAAGGGGCCAGCTGAGGTGGTTCGGCCCCGGGGTGGACCCAGAACACACTGGAGAGATTATATATCTCGGCTGGCCTGGGAACGCCTCGGGGCGTAGGTATAAGTACTGATTATTTCTGATAGCCAAAGTTGAGTGCAATCACTCTACTTCATCTTTTGTACCAGTTAAAGCTGAAGTAGGCGAGATTGGAGCAAATATGATTTTAAAAAGTTATTTTTATAAAAAGGTCGCTATATGGTGACAGTAGTACATGAAACAGATAACCCGAAAAAAAATCATGTTCCTCTGTGTCCTCCGGTGCTCCTAATGGCATCTGCAAGATTTCACATACCGGAGGAAAACAAGCAGTAAGAGCTGATCTGAGGTTTGCTGTCCATCTGCCGTCTATGAGAGCCGGCTGTCAATCACTCGCGAACTCCGACCAAACGGTCAAACTAGGCAGCGCTGATCAAATATGAAATAATATTATGTTACATTAATGCCTATTTCTCTCCTCAGAATTTTCAGAATCATCTTGTAGTGTACGGTTTAGCTGTAAAATGAGAAAGTTTGTGACGCCGCAGCCATTGTGAAATCTGGTGAAAGAACGGCAAGTTCCGTTCACATGACCCGAGCACAGCCAATAGGAACGCTCTCTCTCTCTTTGAAAGGACCTGTGATTGGTCAAAGTCTCCCGTCACGAGCTAGATTTTTTTAAAGCCTGAAAACAGAGCCATGAGGAGCAGAAGTCTAGTTTTCTATCAGAACACTTGAATTACAATATGCTGGAAGGTTATTATGGGATTTTTGTCCAATGATGCCAAAAATATACTGACTACTGAAGCTTTAATGTATTAATGATGCATATTCTTGATGCCCCGTGTGAGGCCTTGTACTTCATATTCACTATATATTTTTCATGTCGTGTGTGATGTTTATTAATTATTGCTACATATGTTGGTAGCTACCCTTTAAGGCATTCATGCTGCGTTATAGAGTGTTAACCAACCACCATATTCTACCCTCACACTCTCTTTAATCTATCCCATTACACGCCACACTCTCCTTCTCTCTTATCTCCTCTCTGTTCACCTCCACAACCTCTCTCCTCAGTTTCTCTTCCTCCGTCCCCTCCTCCACGCTGTCTTTTGTCTCTGCCTTTCTTTCTCCACAAAAGGAGCTCCCCTATTATTATCGCTGTTGCCATGGTTGCAAAAGGGGGAGTGTTTGTGTGATCAGGTACTTAACCTTTTAATCCTCCTCACATGGCAGCCATAAGCAAGTTAAGAAACAAGATATATCTTAGTATCTGTCACATGCAGAACATAACTTTGTACATTTGCATCCATTTTTCAACAATTACACTGAAAGTGACAGAGGCACACACTCATGAAACATACATATGTGTGTGTTTGGTGGAGGTAATGTTTAATTTAAAGTCCTTATATCATTCTGAGCCTCAGTCTGGAAGCATTGTCATGTCTGTGGACAATCAAAGGATTCAAAGACACAAAGCTCATGCAAGTTAAAAGTATATTTGCTCTTCACAAGCTGTGAAATTCGTATCATCTCATCATGTGGATGAACAGTGAAAAGTGAGAGATTGAAAGAGCTCCGTGGCTCTGTTGTTCAGTGGGTGTTTTGTTTTGTGTGGTTGTCAGTGTGGTTCATTGGTTGTAACTTAATAGCAGCTTGAATTTCAGCGTAAAACAATTAAAATATGATTCATACCATAAATGAGGGAGAGAGATGCCATAAAGGTCCCTAGTATTAATTATAAAACATTTTAATGGACCAGTGTGTAGGATTTACTGACATCTAGTGGTGAGCTGCAGATTGTAACCAAGTGAATACCCCTCCCTTCCCAAGCGTGTCAGAGATCTACGGTGGCCTTCAGGTAACATAAAAAACAGAATCTCTCTCTCTAGAGCCAGGGTTTGGTTTGTCCATTCTGGGCTACTGTAGAAACATGGAGGAGCAATATGGCGGACTCCGTGGAACAGGACCAGCTCCCTTTGTAGACATGAAGGGCTCATTCTAAGTTTAAAAAAGCAAAAATAACAGTGTTGTAACACCAGTTCTATAAGCACAGACTTACTACGGGACTCTATGGCTTATACTCTCCTCCAATCACAAGCACGCATTCGCCCACTGAAAATTTGCATAAGTGTAGCCGGCCAATCAGGACTTGCCTACCCAAATGCGTGCGGACCCCATAGTATATAAGGCAGCACACACCGCTGTTACTAATTTACTTATTTATTTATTTATTTATTCATATTTTATTTTATTTAAATGTATTTATTTTTTCTAATCTTGCCTTAATTTGATTTGCACCCTGACTGACCGCCAGCCACCCCCACCCCTCTCAAGCACACACACTGTACACAGTCACATGATATTGATCTTTGCCCAGTTCTGTTGGCTTTTTTAAAGTTTTCTTTATTTTTTATTTATCACTTATATATTTATTTATTTATTTTATCCGTTTTTTTTATTTCATTTTGTTTTATTCATATTTTATTTTATTTTATTTGTTATAAAAAATAAATAAAAAAAAAACGTTTCAACTGGCCGGGCATGGACCATGCTGCCCCCCTACCAAGTGGGCTCCTCCTCCATCTCCTCTCTCCTCCCTCCAATGATAACTGCCTATGGATAGAAAAGGGCAAAAGCCCTGAGCTATCGACCAGGCTCACGAATTTACGTCTACGTCTGTCATCCTACACCCTCTTCAGCAAGCGGCGCAGGAGCAACGGGGCCCCTTGAACTTTAGGGTTAAAATATTGTAACCTTCATTCTAACTAAGACAGGCTGATGACCCAACCACACTGAAGTAGGGGGCCCTAACCAACCCAGTTCAGATAAGATCATTTAAGATAGGCTTTATTGTCTCACAGGGAAATTGGTCTTTGGCTCTAAGCCGCTGCATCACTCAACATACCAAAGTCACAATGCACACACACACGCATAGAACATAGATCGTACATACACTCATGAATAAACATGCTTAAATTCACACGTTGAGTGTGAGACAGTAGTTCTTTAAAATAACACACAATTACACTCAATACTGTCAATATACGCTCTTTACATGCATAGTGTGCTTTCAAAATAAGCTTCCTTTTTCAGAGGAAGTTAGATTTAGTCAACACAACCACTTGAGTAGGGTTAGGAAACGGTCATGGTTGACATTAACTTCACTGAATAGCGACTCATGTGACTCACAGGGTTGATGATACTAATGACTCATGGGACTGACGATACCGACGAGTCATATGACTAACAACTGACGTGAGAACATAAGTCAACGTTACTTTTAGTTTCACACGGGACATGAACAGCGGTCTCCTGGTTGAAAGTCTTGTGTTTTTTTGCTCACACACGCATATGGGTATAATGTGAAGAGAACTGGGGAGCTCACACACCCTTGAGGGGGGGAGGCACCTGTGCTAATAGATTGAAGGTCAGATATTGCTTTATTTACCTTTACATGTTGGACTCTGTTGGCTCGAAAAGAAATACCATTTTATAATAAAAGGATCACACTCGTCTGTTTCAGTTTATCCAATAATAAATCAGGCTGAAGAGTATCAAAAGCTGAACCAAAATCAATGAAAAGTAAACGTGCATATGCCTTAGTGTCTTCCAAGTGTCTAAGGACTAAGTGAGTAATGCCTCTAACTGCATCATCATCAGTGCTCCAGACAGAAGGATCTACAATATGTGCTTTGAGGATATATCAGGATGTCAAACTGATTCAGCAACAAAAACATGTTAAAAAGATAGAGATTGAAGCTAAAGCTACAGATCACTGTGTAGAAGTGAACCACCATCACCTGGTGATCGAGACAGAAGACAATGAAATGAAAGAACAACACTGTTCCTGTAAAGACGGGCAGGTCTTTATTCACTGTTACAATCACTACAAAGCAAAAGCAGCATGTGTATACATTCAGTATACCTTCAGTAGCTAGCGTAACATAGTGTGCTAACAGTAGTTAATGATGTGCTAACGCACTCTGCTAATGTTAGCTCCACAGGTTTTTATGTAGAAACGTGACGTTTTAGAAACATACAGTGTATCTCCTTACAACCTCTCCGGGTAACAAGTATCACTATCACACAACGTTTTAACCATGACTAGCTCCAAATCCATAAAACCAGCCGGAAAATGAAAAAAAAAATCTGAAATGATTGCATCGGAGTCTACGGAGCAAAGCCAGATAGATGTCGGACACTGGTCAGAGCTGGCTGATGCTACGCTATGATTGGCCAGTCTTCATTCGAGGGACTTAACTCATTACAATATGCAATAATTAAGATAAGTGTAGATGTGGAATTTACTATTATAGAACAGGCCTTCATCACATGGGTATATATTATGATGCCACTTTGTTTTCGACTTTGGGTAGCTCTCTGTTTTTTCATTTGTTTGCATCCCTGCAATGTCGAATGTTTGCAGGAGACAGTGATGGAGTTACACACTTTGTAAACCAAAACCTTACATTTTTGCAGTGCTATAACAATGTCACACTAAAAAGGACAGTCATTATTCACACAACTGCAAGAAGCTGATTGTGAGGATAATGCAACCATAGGTTGTGTTAAAGTGGCAGTAGTCAGTATATTTTTGGCATCATTGGGCAAAAATTCCATAATAACCTTTCAGCATATTGTAATTCAAGTGTTCTGAGAGATAACTAGACTTCTGCTCCTCCTCATGGCTCTGTTTTCAGGCTTTAGAAAATCTAGCCTGTGACGGGAGACTTTGGCCAATCACAGGTCATTTCATTGAGAGAGCGTTCCTATTGGCTGTGCTCTGGTCATGTGACCGGAACTTGGCGTTCCTTCACTAGATTTCACAATTTTCACAAAAAAACGTCGTCGTCACCACCAACTTTTTCATTTTACAGCTAAACCGTGCACTACAAGATGAGTCTGAAAACCTTTGAGGAGAGAAATAGGCATTAACGTAAGCTAATTAGCTCTTACTGCTTGTTTTCCTCCGGTCTGTGAAATCTTGCAGATGCCGTTAGGAGCACCGGAGGACACAGAGGCGCATGATTTTTGTCAGGTTACCGTTTTATAAAAATTACTTTTTTGCTTCAGTCTCGCCTACTTCAGCTCTAAGTGTTATGATGATTCTGACGAGGACAGTTCTCATAATATTCTGTCACTCCTTTGCCAGAGAGCTCTGAACAGTCAGTTCTGTGGTACTTTAACCGAGAGCTGAGACAGCATATCACAGATGAGCGGCTTTATGGCTGACCTGTGATCAGAGCTGAGTAGTGCTGTGATGTTCTGACATCTGAGGTCTGTCAAGTGGTCCGTACTTTGCTGTGGGGCACCAGCGGCCTGGCAGCACTCCTTCTGAGCCTTGCATGTACAGTATAAGAGGGCACAGCGCAATAAAACTCAGCTGCACAGTACGAATAGTGTTGAAGTATTTCATGAGGGAATAGATGTCGATGGAGCTCACTCAACAACTGATTGATGTATTATATTGCGGTTATATGACACATTTGGTTAAATAATATGTTATCCACCTCCAATGAAAGCAGCCATTTATTCCAGCTGCCATCATTTTATTATTATCCCACCCATCATTTCTGATCATCAAAATAATATCAAACTCAACAATGTAAGTCAGTACAGAGTCAGTGAAAAGTAAAAGGCAGCGCATAGAAACGGGGAAGGTATGGAACGATATAACAAGTAAAGTACTGTGTTAATTATGTCAGCTGGCTTTAGATTTAGTCTCATATGATGTCTCCATATGAGTTTTAGCCATATTTAGTCAACTCCATCCCTTTGTTACCACAACTAACAACAGCAACATCAATCAATATGTCCCTAAATCACCAAATTCACCCCATCTCTCTGATGATATTTAAAAACTGTAATTGTCAATTGTGACTAGGTTAAGAAAAAAAAGACTTGACATCGCGTGACATCCAGTTTGGCTATTCTTTACTGTTCTGTCCATGATATGACATAGGCGGCAATGTGATTGTATCTTTGTCGGTCTAGTCCGGCTATCTTGTGGTGGTTGTCTTATTTTGTTCTTTTTTTTTTATTCTTAGTATTATTTTTAAAAAAAAATTATTATTAAAGGGGACATATCATGCTCATTTTCAGGTTCATGCTTGTATTTTAGGTTTCTACTAGAACATGTTTACGTGCTTTAATGTTCGAAAAACACATTATTTTTCTCATACTGTCTGTCTGAATATACTTGTATTCACGCTCTGTCTGAAATGCTCCATTTTAGCGCATTGCAACGGAATTGCGTTACTAGGAAATAGCTTGGGTCCATGTTTACATGTCAGCTGATGTCATTCACATACACTGCAACAGGAAATAAACTGGGACATTTAGAAAGTTTACATTTAAAACTGAAATGGTCTAAATATTGTAGATTTGTGACATCACAAATGGACAGAAATCCTAACGGCTTGTTTCAAACACACAGTTTCTGAATACGGGCTGTGTGTATTTCTCCATGGATTGAGTGTTTTGATAGTTTCACAGTATTTATATATCACTTAAACCTGCTTTATAATATAAAAGACATGAAAATCTCACTTTTTACCACATGGGACCTTTAAATAAACAATGTGAATAGATGTTCCACCACTGGTCTAATTCTATACAGGTGGTCAACTTGCTTTGTATGGTCAGAAACAGCATCCAGAAACCCTGGATGTATTAATAGCATGTAGCAGGCCTGGTTAAGGGTACATTGGCAACAACAATAGTAACAATAGTCATCATCTGATAATCAGAGGTGTGTGTGGTGATACACACTTGAATTTCTCATCACACTCTGTCTATGAGTGTGTATTATTTTATTGTTGTCATCTTAATACTTTGATCAAGTATTGGGCGTGTACAGCAAACACTCACATACATCAAGGTCTGGACTAAAACTCTATCAGGATGCGTCGTCATGCTTTCTCTCCCCCTGTTAACACACACACACACACACACACACACACTGTATGTATGTCCACACAAACACACGCCGATGACAGAGTGGGGTTGAAGGCATCAAAGCCTTTCTCATCCTGCTTTGCCCCTGATCAGCTCTGCTGGGAGGATTGGAGTGGAATTGGCTGGGATTAACTTAACGCTGCCATGTGGCATTCAGCACAGCACCCTGCCAAATGACATGCAGACACACCCACAAGCACAGTCTCTCAGTCTGTTTTCATCCGTCTATGTTTCTGTAGCTACACTCACTCATACTGTACGTAGGATTCTTCTGTGGTTGCAAAATAAATTGTGTGAAACATGTCGGTCCTGTGTTTCCTGTTGGCCAAATTAAAATACGTGTTTGTGGATGGTCGACTAAGGGTTAATAGACCTGGAGAATCCCTTCTGTCTGTTTTAAGAGCAGCGTGTAACTGAAGCTGCCAACCTCTCCCTGTCTGCTCGCCTTTGATTGGTCAACGCTGTTTCCTTGTCCAAAGAAGATATACTGTAAATGTCACACATTCATAATTATATATATATATATATACTGGTAACTATATACTGGTAACTGGTATATATATACTGGTATATATATATACTGGTAACTGGTCATTTGATATATATATATATCAAATGACCAGTTATATATATATATATATATATATGTATATACGTGTATATATATACTGTATATCAAATGACCAATTACCAGTTTCTGATTCGTCAATATGGTTCACATCAACATCCAAACTCTAATTTTGAAAAGCTCTCTATTTTTTTCAAAAGCATGGATACATGGATACATGCAATTTGCCGCTAGATAAACCAGAAGTGCCTGACAAATATTACAAAGATCTCACGACACCTCACGTCAATATACATCTACATCAACATCTGTCATTCAAGCTAATTAAATGCAATTAAATAGATGTAGTTGGTGCACACTAGTTTAAACCCTAACACAACCAACTCTGCAGAGTCTGATGACGTGAACACAACAACAACGTGGTAATCGCCGCATATGACGTCAACACGGCATTATACACAATATATAGACTACTACAGGGCAATGTGTATTTAGGCTTGTATATGGATGCATGTCCTTGGACATTAAATAGTTTATTACTTGAGTCATTGTCTTCAACCAGGAGGAGTTGTGGACTAACTAATGCATCGTGTTGTTGCTACCTGCCTCAGGTGGACTGCTGGTTGAGTTTATTGATTAGAATAAAGTGAAATCAAAATCAAAAATGTCAACTTTATCTCCTGAAGTAAACTGGAAACTCCTCTGTGTCTTCCTGAACTTAGACTCCACCTCATTCATTCCTTCCATTATGCTCTTTTTCACACTGCAGTCTATAGACTTGGTAAGACAGTCATTGATGAATCACAGTCACAGCAGAATGCTGTTCAGCTGCTGACATGTTCTATACTAGCTTACACAGTACTTTGGTGGTGTGATGAAAATATCTGACACACATTACTAAAATGTCTTTTCTCTCTTTAAGGTCTGCATCTGTTCGTTAATCCAAATGAAGTGAATCCGACATTGAGCTCAGTGTGTGAGGACGCCGGGCCAGCCCGACCGTGCAGCCATGCAGGCCGCCAGCGCAGTGAAGTGAAGTAAGCTAGTCCAGCTCACTGGGGTTCAGGTAAGACTGTAAGGCTTAGTGCTACTTAAATCTCCTAGACCTGACAAACATATTCACTGTGCTTTATTTCAAATCTTAAATTCATTCTTCCTACGCTGAAAGTTTTCATGGCTTTTACTATTTCTATAATGATATTGCATCTTCTCTGTTTGTATGTCCCATTGTTGTTGTTTTGTTTTGTAATTGACTCATTGTTAATGAGGGTCGCCCCTCAACGATCTCTGGAGTATAAATAAAGGTTGAATGAATGAATAGTGCCGTGCCGTGATGTAACACAAACACTATTTATTGGCCCATACTGGACACTCCATGCTGTCTATGTTCTAAAGCCAAACTAGGGGTGTGTCCGTACGGATGGCAATATCAGTTGGTTCCATAACTTTGGTCCAGACTGTGGTTGCCATGGTGACACTGAGCGACGAGCTGCAGGTGACCAGCTCGGGTCCACGGTGGCTGCTGTGCACACCACCCTGTCTGTCTTCGCCGCTGCTGTTGTTGTGTTTGTGATGGAGGTGCACCTTAAAGCGGAGGATATGAGTCATCTGTGTCCTGTTGATCTCTGTTTTCTGCCCAGTCAAGCGGAAATGCACAAAATACAAAATAACTGTAGCAATACAGAGTAATACAGACAGGACCCCACATGCACAAACCCTGAAAAAACAAAACAGGTGCACTACATGTAAATCCACAATCAATACATCAGCTTCAGCACGTAAATAATCATTTAGTCAATAACTGATAAAATGTTTGCAAAATCCATGTCAAACAGATTGAATGGAGGTCTGTTCGATTACAGCAGAGGGTGAAGCAGTGAACACATTCATTTATTCCTGGTGCACGCACAAACATACACACACACCCGAAGCATGTCACTTACCAGCCACATGTACAAATGCTGCCACGTCCCTGCTGCTGCCGCCTCTTACAACTGCACATGTATTCCAACGTGTGTGTGTGTATTGATGAGCGTGTGACAGGACAGCGTTCTATCACACCCTCCAGCCCTCAGTCAGAGCCATGCTAAAATGTCACTATCAGCTAACAATAGATCCTCTAGGAAGGAGAGCTGAGCGAGGAAAGGCTGGATGCTGGACAATAATAAAGCAACCTCTCCTCAGATAGGAATGGATGGAGGGGAGGAGGAAGGGAGGCTGCAGAGCACGCCTGGCAGAAAATCCCTGGGTATTATAAAGTCACATGACCACCCCATCCACCGTCAGTCACAGAGCGAGCGCAGGAGATGAAAGCAAAGGAGGAGAAAGAGGCAGAGAGAGGACAAGAGTGAATGGGTGGAAGGTGGCGACGTCACAGTGCTGCTCAATTCCCCCCTTTTTACAGTGACAGAGACACAGAGAGGAGGCGTGAGCCAATAAGACTTGAGGACTGTCTGCTGGTTGGAACCCCTCCCTGAGCAGAACAGCCAACACTACAAACATGGAGAGGGAGAGACAAAAGAAAAGCCCACAGAGAGAAGCAAAGAGATCCAGCCCACAGACAAGGAAGAGAAAAGGAAATAATTAATATTTAACCAGCTCTGATTTACATAAACACTGAAAGTATTCATTTGAAGGATATCAAATCTCTCGGGTTTATATTTCCATTTCTAATCTGGTATGACTCCTCACTAAGACACTTGCCATGTTGACATTCAAAGTGAAAGACGAGAGTCAAATCTTTTTGCCACATGGCATAGAAATCAATCTTAAAATCTGGATGCAGAGAATTATTATTATTATTTATGGATGCTGTCGCCTTGCCTCGTGTCAGAATAGCTAACTTCACACTTGAAATTAATTTAAATTTTATCCACAGTGAGAGTGGGAGTGGTAATTAATGAATTAATTAAACACTTCCATTAGTTAAATTCCAGTGATACTTTCTGCAGTGACCCATCAGAAATATTTCTAAAATAAAATCATTTTTATCCACTAATGACCTCAATAGAGTTGCCGTTTAGATTACTGCAACGCCCTTTACTCCGGTCTCAGCCAAAACTCACTACATCGTCTGCAATTGGTCCAAAACGCGGCTGCCAGACTGATCGCTGGTACGAGGAGATTTGAGCACTTCACTCTGGTTTTAGCTGCACTTCACCGGCTGCCTGTCAAATTTAGAATTGATTTTAAGATTTTATAGTTAACTTTTAAAGGCTCTGCCTGGTTTGGCACCAAGCTACATCACTGAGCTCCTTACTCCCTACGTGCCACCTTGTAACCGGAGGTCCTCTGACTTGGTCTTACTGGTTGTACCCAGGTCTAGGCTGGTGACTAAGGGTGACAGGGCCTTTGCAATGAATGCCCCTAGACTCTGGAACAGCCTACCTCAGGACCTCAGGTTAGCTAGCTCTATAACCAATTTTAAATCTCTTTTAAAAACCCATTTTTATAAAAAGGCTTTTTTTTTACTTTTTTTAACTGCAACAACTTGGTGCACCTTTTTCCACGCCTTATTTTGTCCTCTTTTGGCATATGTGTTGTAACTTATTGTTTTGATAACGCTGGTTACGGGTTTTAGTTTTCTCATTATTTGGTCTTTATGTTTTGTTCTTTTATTGTTGCTTTCATTTTGTCTGTATTTCATTGTATCTGCGCAAGCACTTTGTAACTATGTTTAGAAAGGTGCTATACAAAACAAATTACTATCATTATTATTATTATTATTATTATCTGGTGCTGAGATCTCTTGTGATCAGCTAACAAAAACAAGATGAAATCAAACATGGTAGACAGATATTTCAGGGCATTTTAATGGTATATTGGATTTGTTCACACACTTCACGTGACACTATATTGTGTGTTTTTTTTAAAAACTAGTAAACAATTTAAATGGGTTGTTAAAGGCATGGTTGGTAAAGATTTAGAAACAGTTTTTTGGGATATATTAGTTGAAATTGTCATTACATCCTGAGAGCAATCAATAGATCAAATGCTCTGACAAAAAAACAAAAACATCCGGTATCTGTGGCTGTCGCAGGACTGTAATAAACCCATCCAATCATTTCATTCGGCCCCAATGTAATGATTGGACGGGCTACCTGTCTACCTGTGTGTACTCTCCCCGTGCACTAACTGCGTCACCGGAGTCTCCCACCAGCTGCTATCTGGACAGCTGTGAGCATTTTAGATCTAATCATTGAGGTATTGAACTTTGTCTAAGTTGCATTCATTCAGTTACTCTTGTATTTAACAATTGATTCACATGTATTATTGATGTTATTTTTACTGCTTATTACATGTGCAGGAGGCGAGCAAGTATACAATACCACCCCTGTTTATAGAAATGAGTAGGCTAAATAGCAGAAGCACCTCTCTGTGTAATGCACCACAAACTGCATCCTCCAAAATGAACACACAGTTGAACCAACACCACCTAAAACAGTTTCATCACAAACATTATTTCATGAAGGAGGGTGTATTGCAGGACTGTGTATACATTGTGAGAATCTTGTTCTCAATAAGCTGTTTCCACTAGTAGCACAGCGTATGTGCGCCCTCTAGTGGCTCCCCACTTCGACACCTACATTCTGAGTGATGAGTATATGCTGTTCATATCAACCATTCCTTGTGGAGTGTTGTTTTTTTAATCCAGTTCACCTCACAGTGTGACCAGCTGGCCTGGTGGCCACAACACCCTGATCGTTCCTTTGAATGTGGACATGAGAAGCTGGTTCAGCAACCTAGAAAATATTGACCAGCTGGTGCTGAGGATGGTGATGGAGCAGCTGCAGCAGCACTTGATTAAATTAATTTATCAACTAACGTCCTCTTGGAGGGCGCTGTCGAGAGGTGAAGGAGTAGGTTGCTTTTCCTGTGTCCGCATGTTAGCTTGCTTATTGTGCCAAGTTAAAAGTTTTGTGAACACAACCAGTTAGAGAGGAGAAGTGACAATTTTCCAGAATGCCGAACACAAAAGCTGGAATCAAGGATAGCCATCAGGATACACCGCCGCCATCTTGCAATTCTGCAACTGCCACGCCAACAATTAGCAATCAAAAGGTCCTCGATGCTATCGCTATCGCTATGTGAGCGCTCCTGATGAGCAGGTGGTACCTGGTGGCCTCTGCCATCAGTGTGTGTGAATGGGTGAATGTTGGCCGGTGTTGTAAAGTGCTTTGAGTGGTCGCTCAGACATTATATAAAGGCAGTCCATTTACAATTTACCATCGATGTCTCAGAGATGTCTACTCGGTCCAGACAGAGTTTACAGCATACCGAGCCGAGACAGGATGCAAAAAAATTATGAAAAAATCTAAGCGATAGGAATTACGTTTTTTGTCTGAAAAGCACTTGTTTGAAAATTTTTAAATTAAGATTGGATCTATTTTTTTTTTTAAATAAATGCTTCAGAAGATAACTGTAACAAGAAACTCAGAAGAACAATGTTTGTTTGTTTGTTTGTTTAATAAAAGCCATAGAGTAACTGCATCTTAACAGGAAGCTCAGGATCTGGGATGGGTACCAGCACTAGGTACACCGGTAAAATATTTCTTGCGAAATTTTGTATTTTATTATATATTCACTTCAACGTGCGTCACGTAGCATCGCGCTGGAAAAGGGGCACAAATTAGTGTGTCCACGCGGGTGTCATGTTTCCATCACTGCCGAAATACCCGTGACTACTGCAGAGACATTTGTCCCGGGAAGGAATGCCGATTGTAACCTTTCACACTGAGGGCAAAAGCCAGATGTTAGTGGATGTGCATCAGCAATCAGGGACTGCTGGATAAAGAGGAGAGCTGTCAGTGTGGAGAACACAAGGAAAGTTAGCTGTGGAAATTAAGAGTGACGCGCCTGCCTGATCTCTCTTCTTCTCCCCTATGTCTCTTCAGGAGGACCACGGCCCTTAAAAGAAAGGAAAGTGACTGCCCGATCCGGGAAGAACCTAAGTTTTGTTTACTCCCCTGACAGTTAATAAAAGCAAGTATTTTTTAGTGACTCCAGCCTGGTGTGCCAGTGTACTGTCTCCTCCATTGCCACAATACTTTGTTTACTAAATTTCCCTCCACTGAGGGAAATTTAATAAGTCTCAAAAATGGCTATAGAAATGTATCACTACACTAGTCCATCACTACCTGGACATTTGTCTAAAGACAAACTCTTTATCCAGCAATCTAGAGAAACTAGGCTGGATACAATACAGAGCATTACGATTTAGTTTGTTAGTTATCATTAACATACTGGACAAGAATTCAGGGAGGAGGAAATGTTCTGCAGAATTGTTGGGAGTACACAACTTTTTCTGGTAAAGGATTTGGATGGGACATTAACAAGAAAGTGAAACCGTATAAGTTAGATATCATACAACACAGTCCAGCAGTTATCAGTAGCAGCATTCCACCATGGATATTCCCACAACCCACGGTAAATCTTCAAAAAAACGAGCTGGGAAGAGAAAGGTCAGAGAGGAATTTAACATTGGGTACTTGGTTTAGGAATATTTGAAGAGGAGCTAGGAGCTTATGCATTCCAGAATTTTACAAAAATAATTGCTAAGAGAATTTCAAACAGGTTATCAGACACAATGACACTTTATACATCATGAAAAAGACAGAGTTGGATTAATGTGAGACATGTAACTGTAAGGAAACTGTTGAACATGTGCTGATAGGGTGTAGGGAGTTCAGTGACGAGAGAGAGACTGAAGGACAGGGTGGTAGATGGACGGGAGCATCAATGGTCTGTTAGAGACAAGGGACAGATGAGTAGCCTACAGGTTCAAAGGCTTTAATTAAATATTTCAAGCGTACTGAGAGAAAACTAGACTTCTGCACCTCCTCACGGCTCTGTTTTCAGGCTTTAGAAAATCTAGCCCGTGACAGGAGACTTTGACCAATCACAGGTCATTTCAGAGAGAGAGAGCGTTCCTATTGGCTGTGCTCCGGCTGGTGGGCGGTGCTTGGTATTTCCTCAACCGATCTCAACATGGCTGCCGGGTCACAAACTTTCTCATTTTACAGCTAAACTGTGCACTACAAGATGATTCTGAAAACATTTGAGGAGAGAAATAGGCATTACAGTAACAGAATATTGATTCATATTTGATCAGCACGGCCTAGTTTGACCGTTTGATCGGAGTTTGCGAGTGATTGACTCATAGTTAGGCAGAAGCTGGACGGCAGACCTCAGATCAACTCTGACTGGTTGTTTTCCTCCGGTCTGTGAAATCTTGCAGATGCCCTTAGGAGCACTGGAGGACACAGACGCACAGGACTTTTTTATCAGATTACCTGTCTCATGCACTACTGTCAGGATATAGTGACCGTTTTATAAAAAAATACTTTTTTTTTAATCATTTGCTCCATTTCTACCCACTGCAGCTTTAATATCTAGAATCTAATTTCTTTATAAAGTCAGGTGGCTTTTTTAAAAATAGTAATACTGTCTTTAAATGACAAAGCTGTCATAAAGTTATTGGCTAGGCTCGCACTGTAATAAGCCGGAAACAGTCAAGCATGTTCTTATGGAGTGCAACAAGTATGACGAAGAAAGAAGGGAATTGCTATCAGTAGTAAATGATGGAAATATTACAATGGGAAATCTGCTAGGAAAGACATCTAAGAAAGTACATAATCTTCAAATTAATTACTAAAGGGCAACAGGAATAATGGAGAGAATTTTATTATTATTATTATTATTATTATTAATAATAATAATAATAATAATAATAATAATAATAATAATAATAATTTTATTTTAGTTAGTTATTATCATTATCAGCATTATTATTATTGTTATTGTTATTGTTATTTATTTATTTTATTTATTATTTGTTTGTTTGTTTTTTCCTGCCAATCTACTGCTCCACCCTCCAGTCCAGCAGGTGGCAGCTTTCACCCTCAAAGTCGGTTTGTAGTCCGCCATATAACCAAAGAAGAAGAAGCAGTCTTCCGGTCGGAGCTTCTAAACACAAACACTCTGCTTCCTTCGCGGTGGTCCCGTTTCTTCTCTGTTCTCCCGTTAACGTCTACCGTCAACCTCAACATGTCCACCATACAGTCAGCAGTGCGAGTGTTCGTCAACCAGAGACTGACTGTGGCTGTTGAAGAAATCCTGGACATGTTCGAGAGAACAATAAAGGAGTATGAAGAGGAGGTCCACCTGCAGAGCAGACTGCTGGGAGCTGATCAGCTGCCTGCTGGCATCATGACAACCTCACTGTTAGACAGAGACACAGAGACAGGTCAGTGGCCTGTCTAGTCTCTGACTGGAACCTGCTTATTCGAAAAATAGAAATATGTGTAACGTTAAAGTGTAGGAGAAACGGCCCTGTTAAACCCGCGTACTATATAAACCCACTTAAAACCTCTGAGTCAGATAATAGAAAACTACATCATCATATTTGCTGAGTCATGAGTTGTTCCAGTGAAGCTGGTTGTTACATAAATGACTCTTTTTTTTTTTTTTTTACCATAAATCAATCTGAATTGTGGATATTGAGGTACATGTGCCTGCTGAACCCAGAAGAAGTTGCAAAGAACCCTTTGGTACCTTCAGAAGATAACATTTGTTGTACATTTGTACTTCTGTTTTTGTTTCAGAAGTGATTCGTGTTTTGAATTAGTGTATTTTAGAATATGAATTGAATGAGAAATATTGTTTCTTTTGACATGAAAATCTGAGTTTTGGCATACTAGCAAACAGAACACATGCTGCACCAGTACAGTAGCTGCATACAGTGGTTCATTGCAATGATATAAAGCATGATGTATGCAGTTTATATTATTATACTGTTAAATAGGCAATAAATGTGTATGTTTATCTTTATTTATTTTTGAAGAACATTTTTACCTGGTGGGTTTAAAGGGAACACTAGCAAACAAATCCCAATGTCTGCGGATGTATAATGAGTATAGCCTATTACTTCTCTGCACCATACATAGATTTTTTTCATATAATTATTTTTATTATGATATCCATGTATGAAAACGTGTGGATGCACTGAAATCTAAGAGTGTTTCACAGGGTAAATAAGAATCCCGGCACACGTATATTTCAGCACTAAAATTAATGTTTTAGGAAACTTTGATCAATAACTGGTAATAACAATAACCGTGGTCTGTGATATTTCTGTCCACAACAACCATACAGTGAAAGTCTGATAGCAGCACATCCCTACTCTCTGTATTTCACATTAGACATACATCAGCCATGAAGAATTACATATACAAATATTTTGACATGATGTCCTGTATGTTTCTATCTCAGGTGTGTCTCAGGAAATTCGGCCGCTGACTGTCAACACAAAGATTCCCCCCGAACAACAGGAGTCGAGGCCCAGTCTGGACCCAGAGGCCCCACACATTAAAGAGGAACCTGAGGAGGTCTGGATCAGGCAAGGACTGGACGGGGCTGATATCCCAGAGTTCCAATTCGCGCCCGTCTCTGTGAAGAGTGAAGACGACGGAGAGAACTCTCAGTCCTCACCGCTTCACCAAAGACAAACTGAGGAGCACAGAGAGGCAGATCCTCCTGCTCAGCAGCAGACAGACGCCGGAGCCGGCGGAGAGAACTGTGGAGGATCAGAACCAGCCGTTGACTTGGATGTAGCTGGTTTTTTAAAAGCAACCAGCGATGGACGGTTTTTCCTTTCGCAGTGTTTTAAAACTGAGCCTGAAGACTTACACGATGACTGGAACCAGTCATTTTCAGACAAACTGGAAGAAAACGAAGCTGAGTCTCATTTAAGATCTCATACTCAGAAAAAGCTGTACAAATGCCCAGCATGTAACAAAACATTTAAGCACAACACGTCTCTGCAGAGACACATAACGTGCCATACGGGGGAGAGGCCGTTCGACTGTACCCAGTGTGGAAAGACATTTAGGCAGAAGGGAAGTTTGCAAATACACATGAGGAAGCACACCGGAGAGAAGCCTTTTTGTTGCTTAGTTTGCAGTAAAAACTTCACCCAGAGTGGAACATTAGCTGCACATATGAGAATTCATACGGGAGAGAAGCCTTTCAGCTGCTCAGTCTGTAAGAAAAGGTACAACGAAAAAGGGACGCTAGTCAGACACATGAGGGTCCACACGGGAGAGAAACCATTTACTTGCTCACTTTGCGGTAAAAGATTTAGCGAAAAAGGAAATCTGAATAAACACAAGAGAATCCACACGGGGGAGAAACCGTTCGGTTGCGGTGTGTGCGAGAAAAGATTTTGTTTGCTGTCACACCTCAAAAACCACAAGTGTCCTCGTGTGAAGAGCAGTGAAACTGTAGAGCAGGCGCTTCAGCTGAAATGTCCAGAAGTTACAGCACAGTTCAGCAGATGGGAGGAGAGCCTTCAGTCCGTTACAGCAAGGAAATAATCTGCACTGATTAACTCATAACTCAATAATCATTAGCTGCAGCTTCAGTGTAGGTTTGTACCGAATAGTTGGAAGCTTAAAAGCGTCATTCATAACATTGACATTTGAATTCTAAATCATCATCTGAATGCGGCACAGATCTTTTTTTTTTGTTGTGTTTAAAGCAGGTATTTCTGCACAGTTGCAGGTAAAAATCAGGATACGTCAAAGGTCCCATATTGTAAAGTTTAAGAATTTTTCAGGTCTTTCATATTATAAAGCAGGTTGAAGTGCTATATAAAAACTGTTAAACTATCAAAACGCTCAACATACGGAGAAATACACACAGTCCGTATTCAGAAATTGTGCGTTTGAAACAAGCCGTTAGGATTTCTGTCCATTTGTGATGTCACAAATATCCAATATTTAGACCATTACACGGTTTTAAACATAAACATTCTAAATGTGTCCCAGTTTATTTCCTGTTGCAGTGGATGTAAATGACATCAGCTGACAGGAAGTAAACATGGACCCAAGCTGTTACCTAGCAACGCAATTCCGTTGCAATTCCGTTGAAATGCTTTTCAGACAGAGGGTGAATACAGGTATATTCAGACAGACAGTATGAGGAAAATAAAGTGTTTTTTAAACATTAAAGTAAGTAAACATGTTCTAGTAGAAACACAAAACACAAGTATGAACCTGAAAATTAGCACGATATGGGACCTTTAATATTGGTATCACACTATTGTAGAATTAAATTCCAGCGGTGGCTGCGTACTGGTGATGTAAGGGTCAACCCGGAACCTGTGGCTCGGGCGGGTTTAGATAAGCTTACCAGGAAATATGTTTGTATGTATAAATTTCGGGCGGGCGGGTGACAAACACATGCACACACACACAGCGAGCGCCAACGGCAGTCCTCATTCCGCTCATACATGTACTCATGTTGACGAAACTGATGACTTCTATTCATTAAAGAAAAACTTGATTCAATAAAAGAAGACTAACTCATTTAATCCGATGAATCACTTTATTCAAACTGAGGATTTTGTTCGAGGAGTTTTGTTTTTAGTCATAACATATGATGACTGACATTCAAAAATTAATTCAAAAACATCAATAGAAGCTTTAAATGTAAAAAAAAACACACCGGGGCTGTACTGAAAGACATTCGGTACAGCCCCGGTGTGATTCAGAATTATTGAACTTCTTGCATATTCTTGCATAAAAATAATTCAACTTTATATATATATATATATATATTTATCAACAAATCATAAAATGGGCTTATTTGGAACACCCATGGGCTTAAAGGGAACATAGTTACATATTAAGACTTTGGACATATTTTGACAAATTAAACAATAAAAACATTAGAAATTTGTATAAATTAATCACTGACACTTCAAATGAGAGATTAGACTTTCATTTTGACTCAAATGTTCTCATTTAAATGGTGGCAATAATGTCTGAAAACTGGATTTGGTGGACTTCACAGGGACATTTACTCTTAACTTAATTCAATGCAGCTGCTCTGAATAAAAACGTGCCAGCGAGCTGATAACATTATGTTATACTGTAAAATAACGACACTAAAATCAACAATATACAGTATAATTGCAACCAATATGACAGCCACAGAGTTGAGTCAACACCTCCTTTCCACAGTTGACATTAGTGGGATTTATAACAGGACAATTTGCATTGCATCACAACATACAGGGTGTCTTTGAACACTGTATAACGTTATTCAATCACGTGCAATAATGTTACTGTGACGCCACTTACCAGTAGGGCAAAAACTATTAGCACCAGCAACTAAGATGGTTAAAGTTGTAGACTTTTAATCCAAATTCATATTTTTTCATGACATTTTCATGTCATTTATATTTATTATAAATCATTTATATTTATTTTGGACAGAAAAAGTGTAAGTGTGTACTCAACTAGTGTAGTAATAATAATAATAATTTATATAATAATTGTCAAACTTAAGCACAAAGTTCTTTCCAGATTAAAAGATTTAACAGAATAAAATAAAATTCCATGTGAGCCCATATGATCAAATTAGGAACATGAGAGCACATTATATCAAGCAGCACTGAGTCCATACATAAAATGGAGGTGCAAGTGGAAAATATGAGAAATAACTTAATAAAAAAACATGACGCCGTGGGTTTGTTTTCCTCCTGTCCTCCCCAATTCTTTGAGTCACCAGCCGCCACTGATGCAGAAACATTACGGTAAGAAATATGAGATAAAAAACCGTCTTCCCCCTAAGTTAGTGTGCTGTTTCAGTTCCTTTTCCTGCTGTGTGGCTTGAACTGATGCTGCCCCCACTGAAGTAGCAGAAAATGAGCAGCAGATGGAGCTAGAGATAATCAAAATGAATCTTGACGGAGTCTCTGCACTGGACCTCTAAAGTTACATTCAGTACAAACATATTTCCATACAAGCTTTATTTTGTCATTAATATCTATACAGTATGTCATTTTATTCTGTCTACGACACACAACATTAAAAACATTCCTGTTAATGTGTAATGTGATTTTTTTATTATGTCACCAGAAGTTAAGGCTTGTACGGAAACTCTGAAAGGTCATGGTGCCGACTACTTTGGCATTACCTCGTAATACGTTTTGGTTTCCCTCTGATCCACAGAGGAAGGCTGATCTGTATTATGATACAGTATTATTACTATTATATTATTTGTAGTAGACCACTGCTGTAGTAGCCTATGTATCATTGCAGCTCTTGTAGAAAACCAGTTCTTCATACTGTGTCATGACAGCGCTTTGGCCTTTACAGTAGCTGTGATTGTGGCTGTGCTGTAACGACAATATTTTCATTAATCCTGCTAGGATCTTCTTCAGGTCAATGTGTTAAAAAAGTGGAAAAAAGTAGAAGAAGGTCCGCACACCGTAGCTCCCGTAGAGTGCAATTTATTGGCACACCTTGAGCTCGTGCTCGAAACGTCACCCACTAAGATGTGCCAACAAATTGCACTCTAAGGGAAATACAGTGTGCGGACCTTCTTCTACGTTTTTCATTTACTGTCTTCTACTGGTCCGGCACCGGCCTACTACGGTTTTGGATGTGTGCGACCATCTTACATTGTTTAAAAAAAGTGGAAACCACACCCATATGTATACATACAGCACACCAATAGGCAAACAAGCTCTGTGATGGCAGGTGTAGCTCATCCTAAACACCAGTGTGATAAAAACCATCCGCAAACAATTCACAATTTCTTGTGGAGAAATATATAGTGCCTCTTACTTTCATTGTTTTCCCTGTTATAGGGTGGGTGTATGTGGTACACTTATATATGAAATTGCACTCAGTGCATGAACCACAATGATAATTCCCTGGCGGAGGATCAAGTAAAAGTTTTTAACCAGAATAAGATTTTACCAGCATTTGTCTTAACGGTCCCATATTGTAAAAAGTGACATTTTCATGGCTTTTATATTATAAAGCAGGTTTAAGTGCTATATAAATACTGTGAAAGTATCAAAACGCTTAATCCACAGAGAAATACAGAGCCCGTATTCAGAAACTGAGCTTTTGAAACAAGCTGTCAGGATTTCTGTCCATTTGTGATGTCACAAATCTACAATATTTAGATCATTTCACAGTTTTAAACGTAAATATTCTAAATGGGTCCCACTTTATTTCCTGTTGCATTGTATATGAATGACATCAGCTGACAGGAAGTAAACATGGACCCAAGCTGTTGCCTAGCAATGCAAATCTGTTGCAATTCCATTGAAATGTACTAAAATGGAGCGTTTTAGACAGGGTAAATACAGCTATATCCAAGAAGACAGTATGAGGAAAATAAAGGGTTTGTTAAACATTAAAGCATATAAACATGTTTTAGTAGAAACCCCAAATACAAGTATGAATCTGAAAATGAGCATGATATCTCCCCTTTAAGTTAGGGGATGTTTGTACACAGCTTTGGGTAGATCTTTATATTATTTTTTTAACTAGTGGATCAGAGCTTTAAATGTGCCAGTGTTTGCGTATAATCTTTTCAAAATCTTTACCTAGAGCTGAATATGATTATGGCTGTGACACATTTGTTTACACTGGGCGTAACACTAACTACATGCAGTGGTTTTGACATGGCTGAGCATTGCACCGAAGTTCTTTCTGAACTACTGTAGTGGTAAAACATCTGTCATATCGGATAGATGTGGCTTAACGATGCTTTCTTGGCTCATGTCGATAGAGGCAGTAAAGAGTAGCCGGAGTACAGCTACCGTAGCCATATCCATAACATCACATATACAACCACAGATACAGCATAGCTGGAATAATAACCATATCCACAGCTTCGCCCAGCACAGTTGTCACAGCCGTATACAGTTGGAGATCTGACTTTTGATGGCCAAATGAGCAATAAATGCATCATGTAATGTGTCACATCATCTCTCCTTTCAGCCCTGTCTCCTAAAAATGACGTTCCCATACAAACTGCATTGTGAAATAGGTTTCGAAGGAAGTGTATTTTCTCACGGAATACGATTGTTTTTGACGTATCACAAATATGTTTGTAATGACAGTCTGTGGAAGTCTGCGTAGGGAGGAGGTCAGGGTGGATGGGTCAAACACAGGAGTAAATTCGCAGCTTCATGTCTTCCAAAATCACTCATTTCCCTTCACAGCCCCTTGACACACTCCTAGACTCAATCAATGACATCACATTATCCAGAAAGGGAAAAATAGGTGACACATAGTCTTTATTAATGAGAGAAAACATGACAAGTCTTAACTCCCTTAAAGACCAGTGGGCGGGGATCTGGGTATAGAGGTTTCAGACATCTGGTCAAAGATGATGACGGGAATACATTCATTGCTGCGCTGCACTGGACCAAAATGAAACTATTCCAATTCACATCCGATATAGACCCCATGTGTGACTGTTTTAATATTAGATATGCTTTCCAAAACTACTGATAAATCCTCAGAACCATCAGCCTGCCTTGCTTTATTTAGTATGGTGACACAAAATTTGACTTTAAACAACAATAAACTAAACCTTTTGTCTTTTGCTGTGCTGGTGGCAAGATGACAAATTTTGATTAGATGGTAAGATTGCAACCCTCCAACATCTGTGCAATGGCTTAGAGATATGTTGTATTTTTTAAGTTGGAGAACATCAGGTAGACTATTAAGGGGTCAGCTGACACGTTTTCATTGATATGGAAACCTTCCCTTAGTCGTGTTGATACCTCAGGCTCAGATAACTTTGTGGCTGAGTAAAGTTTGGTGTATGTATGCATGTGTGTGCTTCTTACTTGGGTGGCATCACGCCCCTTACTTAGGCGTCACGTCCCTTACTTAGGCATCACTTTAGTAGTTACACTTGGCGTCACTTTAGGATTAGCAACAAAACCACCACAGTTAGGTTTAGAAAAAGAAACGTGAAAGTGACTCTTGACAAACAGTAGTCTCATGGATGAAAGCCTTGTGTTTGTGGGACCCGTCAACCTCCCCTCCCCTTTAAACTACGTCACCACACCCCGGCGCACTTCCTCTGAGTGTTTACTGTTGCTGCGGACGGGTTTACATTGTAGTCAATGGAACACCTGGTGCATTTCATACCGGCAGTAAAGGCTGCCGGTATCACACGCCGACAACCATGACAACGCCTCTGTATTTGATGCCCTTGGAATCAGAACGGACCGACCAGACACTGAGACAATTTCTTTCCTTTCTATTCTGACTATGTGTCAGTATATTTGACCAATAAACGTGATTATAATACTGATTGTCCAGGAGCAGGACTGCATTACTACACTATAAACCAGTCTAACTGTAACTGGACTCTCTGTGCACTCTTGAATACAGTTTGGCATTGTAAAACTTTGTTGTGAACAGTAAGCCAAAACACTTGTAAAAAAGTGTTGCATGTTGGGAGCTCAGGGGACTCCACTGCCCCCTAATGGTCTACCAGTTTCATCACTGTGTATTCCAGTTGCCACAGCAGCCAGTAAGGAGTGTTAATGTTTCTGAAACAAATGCGATCATTAATGAGGTCCACTGTGAGCTGCTTCCTTACAAAACACTTATCAACAGTTTCTGATGGTAATTAGCCCTCTGGGAGCAAAGAGAGAGGCCCGGTTATACAGTAGATGTTTGTCAGAGCTCAGAGGATAACACTGATTACAAAAGATAATGAAAGCTCCCGGGATCTATACTTCACTGTCAATGCATGATGAAACTTTGGCTGCTGATTTTCCAGCATACTATGCTTTGGTCCACAGCAAGAAAACTCAGCAACTATTGGCCAGAGTTTGATGAAATTCAGACATACATGGTCGTAAATAAACCTTTCCTCTAGTGCCATCATTTGGCATTTGAACATAAAAATATATCATGATCTGAAAGACAGACTACCATGAAACTTCACTCACAACTTCAATCACTCCATGACATTTTGTCTATAAAACACACTGTGACCTTTCAATATCCACATGAACAAAAAACTGGTCTATAAAGAAATGTTTTTCCCAGTTCGGTGTGGAAGAACTTGACAGAACCCTGACCTCAAACCCATCCAACACCTTTGGTATGAACTGGAAAGCAGACTGCCAGTCATGCCAGCCAAATCTTTTGGAAAGTCATTCCAGAACTCACACTTCTGCAGATTCAGAGAAAGTGAAGATAACAGGATGGACAGATGAAGCAGAGAAGGAAGTGCGAAGTTGAAGAGGGAAGACTGGCCTGCAGGCTGGAGTCTCTCCAGAGAAAGAAGAGTGTCTCCCTGTCCGTCGCTCCCTGAACGCCTCGCTGCAGCTTTAATTCTATTAACCTGCTGGTCACCGAGACACCTGGGAGCTCCGAGGCCTCCAGGACACTCATTACAGCCTAATAATAATGACACAGCTATACCACAACACACATACTTAGGCAGAGCCACTGTCGCTCCGTAACCACAGTCGCCGCATGGCCACACATAGCCACACTTTCTTTCTTAGCGCTGTACAAACATAGTAATTTTAAGCCCAACCATGTTGTTTTTTTCGTAAATCTAACTGTAGTGGTTTTGTTGCTTAAACCTTAGGTGACGCCAAGTGTAACTATAGTGGTTTTGATGCCAAAAATAAAGTCATGCCTAAGGGGCTTGACGCCGCCCAAGTAAGGGGCCCAAGTAAGGGGCCCAAGTAAAGGGCGTCATGCTGCCCAAGCAAGGGGCGTGACGCCGCCCAAGCAAGGGGCGTAACCACAGCCGCCCCAAAACCACAGCTGCCCCATAGCCAGAGCCACCCCGTAGCCACAGCCACCCCATAACCACAGCTTCCCCATAACCACAGCCGCCCGCCCCATAGCCAGAGCCTTCCAATAGCCACAGTCGCCCCATAACCACAGCCGCCCCATAACCAGAGCTGCCCCATAGCCACAGCCGCCCCATAGCTACAGTCGCCCCATAACCACAGCCGCCCCATAGCCACAGCCGCCCCATAGCCAGAGCTGCCCCATAACCACAGAGGCCCCATAACCACAGCTGCACCATAACCACAGCCGCCCCATAGCCACAGTCACCCCATAGCCAGAGCTGCCCCATAGCCACAGCTGCCCCATAGCCAGAGCTGCCCCATAACCATAGCCACCCCATAACCACAGCCGCACCATAACCACAGCCGCCCCATAGCCAAAGCCGCCGCATAACCACAGCCGCCCCATAACCACAGCCACCCCATAAACACAGCCGCCCCATAACCACAGTCGCCCCATAACCAGAGCTGCCCCATAGCGACAGTCGCCCCATAACCAAAGCCGCCCCATAGCCACAGTCGCCCCAATAACCACAGTCTCCCCATTACCACAGCCGCCCCATAAACACAGCCACCCCATAACCACAGCTCCCCCACAATCACAGCTGCCCCATAGCCAGAGCTGCCCCATAGCCACAGTCGCCCCATAATCACAGCCGCCCTATAACCACAGCCGCCCGCCCCATAGCCAGAGCCTCCCAATAGCCACAGTCGCCCCATAACCACAGCCGCCCCATAGCCAGAGCTGCCCCATAGCCACAGCCGCCCCATAGCTACAGTCGCCCCATAACCACAGCCGCCCCATAGCCACAGTCACCCCATAGCCAGAGCTGCCCCATAGCCAAGTCACCCCATAACCACAGTTGCCCCATAGTCACAGCCGCCCCATAGCCAGAGCTGCCCCATAACCACAGAGGCCCCATAACCACAGCTGCACCATAACCACAGCTGCCCCATAGCCAGAGCTGCCCCATAACCACAGCCGCACCATAACCACAGCCGCCTCATAGCCAAAGCCGCCGCATAACCACAGCCGCCCCATAACCACAGCCACCCCATAAACACAGCCGCCCCATAACCACAGTCGCCCCATAACCACAGCCCCCCCACAATCACAGCTGCCCCATAGCCAGAGCTGCCCCATAGCCACAGTCGCCCCATAACCACAGCCGCCCTATAACCACAGCCGCCCGCCCCATAGCCAGAGCCACACCATAGCCACGGTCACCCCATAACCAGAGCCGCCCTATAGCTACAGTTGTCACATAGCCACAGTTGCCCCATAACCACAGTCAGTATTTCTTGTGTACACGTGAGTGGAAGTTGTGACCTGATGGAGGTGCTAGCAAGAAAGGACCATGAATATTCACATCAAATTGTATGGTTTTACATCCAGAATCTGTTGAGACATGCTCCTCTGGTAAAATTATTGGATGGACGGGTGGATGGAGACACAATTATACATAGACAGTAATAAAGGGGTGATTTGAAGGAGTGACACTGGGGTAAAAATCAATATATATGATAATGTGTTCACCATCTATAGATGTATTGAATAATCAGGTTTAAAATGTGGCATCATCTTGATGACAGTGAGTGATCTCAGCAGAGGAGGACAACGGTCCCTACAGGTTTCCCATCCCCGCTTGGTTGTAACCACTAATGAACAGACTGTTAAAGTTGCTGCAACAACAAGAAACCAACAGACAATATTCCAAAAGTTCTTAGACAGCTATCAAGCTATTTAACATGCTGCTGATTCAATTGTACAACAGTCACGTATCATTGCAATAACATGAAAATAAATTCACAACAAACTAACTACATTTCTTTCACCACAATGTTTTTTCGAATACCAAAAGCTTCTATACTTTGTGTTTCCTTTATGTAGCAAGGTGATGAGTTGGGAGTGAGAACGGGTTGTCCTTTCACCTCCAGTTCTTGTGCCAAGCTAACACATCATGGACCAGTCTGTCTGCCCTACACACAGTATCCATATAACCCCTGGTAAGACAGTAAACAAGCCTACAGCTCAATATGTCGAATGTGGGATTATTAACTCTAATGTCATTACTGAATTTCAAATTGAATCAATTACAAATTCACTAGCAAGGACCACACCATCAACAAGGTACAATTTAACCATTTTATTGAAGGAAAACACAGATGGTGCTTGTGGTTTGTCCACTTAGTCAGATGCAGTTTGTGGAGCTTTGATTGAGGATCTGCCGTAGCGCTCGGGCATGACGGACCCCCTCGGGACCCTAAAATTCCTCCCCAGACCCCGGAATTCTGCTGATAGCTTCATTTGGCTTTTTTGAAGAAGGCCGGCCATCGGAGGACCTCACTGGAGCGTGATGATGTTCCGACTACGGCTACGTGTTGCGAGACCGGAGTTGTCAGCTCCATGGCGGGTGACTGGAGTTGTCCTCGGAGGCGATGGAGTAGAACTGCGGCGTCGGCGATGGTATGTCCGTGTTACGGCTTGCTGGACTCACCCTTCTGGACGGCGTTTGGATTACAGGAAGCGGGATCTCAGCAAGGAGGCGGACGGCGGAGAAGTATTCGGCTTCTGCCGCTAGTCTGCTGGCATGGGCTGATGGAAAATTTGGACGTGGTCGTCCTGATTTTGACCAAATAGATCATCGTGTAGGGATTCGGCAGGAACAGGTTTGGTTATTTGCAAATTAATTAATAATATATATAGAATTATTAATATTAATACAAATTATCAATAAACATTAATAATAAACGGGGCACCACCCTGGAATCAGGGACCAATAACCAAAACGTTAATATAGTCTCATTAAATATACTAAACTATCAATTAGGAACTTTGATTAATAATTAAATTAATAACTATAACCAAATTAGATAGTAAAGGTTGAAGGATATTGGAGTTATTGACATATCAGAAGTTGGCATTATTCACTCTTGTACAACATTAAACAGACCAGAATGTATATTCCACAAACATTTATTTACAAGATAATAAAGGTGTAAAACACAATATTAATCTAACTAAATAACTAAACTAAACAAACCAAACAAAGTGTGTGAGCATGTGTGTGTGTGTGTGTGTGAGAGAGAGACAGACAGAGAGAGAGAGAGAGAGAGAGAGAGAGAGAGAGACAGAGAGAGAGAGAGAGAGAGAGAGAGAGAGAGAGAGAGAGAGAGAGACAAGATGGGTGGCTACTTGTCTCAGGATGTCTGCATGGCCTACAGACAAAATGGCGAGCACTGTAAAACTACAAAGATGGCGGGATCAAAGTCAACATGTCAACACATGGCCTCTTTGTTCTTCGGAGCACATGTGCTCAGGAAGGACAGAGAGGGGAGTGAGGTGGGGGTTGAAATTATCTGAAGCTGTATGTTTATGTTTAACACTTATCCACAGTTTCTGTATGTGATCTTAATTTGTGTGAGATAATGCAGTGGGTTAGAAAAGATGGTTAGTTTGCATGCAAGACTTGTCTATGTGAAGCATAAACCAAACACATCAGATATGGCAGCTACCCAAATATCCTAACTACAAATAATATCACAACAGTCAAACTCAATGAATAACATTAAACCAAATCAAAACAAGTACATTCTAGAAATCAAAACTGAACAGTCTTGCTCAGCCATGTGCAATTGCTACTGCTAAGGTAAGCCCAGTACGTTACCAATCCATGGAAAAAAGGGTTTGTAACTCCATGTGTTGAAGTTGTGATTCCAAGTCAAAGATGTTGTCTTTGCTGTGCTCAAATCAAGTTGTGCAGATTGGAGGAAGCTGGTCGCTCCAATACTTTCTTCCCAGCAGCTTGATAGCTTGGTGCTAACTTCCTTGCGGTTGTTGCTTGAAGTTAGTAGGTAAAAAGGCAGGCTCTCGCGTCTTCTGCTTAGAAGATCCTTGTGTTCCTATGGCTGTTTCCTAACAGGCCATAGATCAGAACAGAGCTGCTTTTACAGCTTCTGGTCTGGAGAGCAGCAGCTCACCTCCACTGGTTAGGAGAGGTGAGAAGGGGGGTGAAGAAAGAGCAGAAAGAGCATAAAAAGAGGGAACAAAGAGATTCTTCTGGTTTTGTCCTGGGTGAATTTCACACCTATGTGTGAATGCTACAGCAGCCAATGGCTACTGAGCTGAGTCCTCAGCCAATGGCTACTGAGCCGAGTCCATGGTTGGAGATACTCAATGCTCAAGGATCCTGAGAAGCGTAGTTCATTGTCCTTGCCACCATTTGGTAATGGTGGGTCCCAACAGTCGTGAGACGAAGTCCATACTCAAGATGAGGTGAGTGGACGGATGATGTGGCTCGTATATGGTGAAGTTAAATACATGTAGCTCACTTTTCTTTGTGCTAATTGACCGAAACATACCGTTATTATGGTAATGTAAGGGGACCAACTTCAGGTCAGATGTGTGGTCAAATATTTTTTAGGCAGCGCCCTGATGGCCTACGGATTATGAACCACCACAACGTCCTCTCCCCTCATTTCCTGGCATCCCTCTACTGTCAGTTATTGATTAAATGCAAAAAATGCAACATATTTTCGGAATAAGTTGATTTCTGTAAACAAATCTATGAAGGCAGCTCAACAAGTAGCTTCAGGAGGAGTAACCTCAGGTCAATACTATAAAGATGGTGTTGGGACCCACCATTTAAGATTGTGGCAGAGACAGTGTCCTACGTTTCCCAGGTTCCTGGAGTCCTTAACTCCACCCATGAAATCACAGTAACCATGGCTACTGTAACCCATGACCCATTCACACTTACCTGTGAAATGCAGCCTGACAAAACCAAAGAGCTTCCTTTGTCTCCCTCTCTTCTCTTCTCTTCTCTTCTCTTCTCTTCTCTTCTCTTCTCTTCTCTTCTCTTCTCGTCTCACCTCCAGACCAGAAGCTGCATGCAAAAGCAGCTCTGCAGCTCTGAACTACGGCCTGTTACCAATAGAAATAGACACAAGAACTTCTTCCAAGGAAAAAGGCCTGCCTGCCTCTTTAAGATTCCTGCTTAGCTCAGTTTGCAATGCTAACCCAGAGTAAACACGTTTAGCGCCAGGGGAGTACAACAGAGTCTGCCAGCTAACTTTACAAGTAACAGGAACAAAGCAAGTTAGCTAAGCCAAGCAGCCAACTCTGGAGAAACAAAGGATTGGAGGAACAGTCTTTGAACACAGCAAGGACTGCATCTTTTGACACCAGATCCAACTTTCTCCAGCCTGGCTCTTCCAACTTTAACAGATGCAACCTCCATTTAAACCTGAAGTAGGCGACATTGGAGCAAATATGATTGAAAAAAGTTATTTTTATGAAACGGTCGCTATATAAGATAAGATAAGATAAGATGAACCTTTATTAATCCCAGGAGGGAAATTCAGGTGTCAAAGCAGCAACATCAGCAAACAGAGTGAAACACAGGAGAGGTAAAGGTATACAAAAAATTATAAAAAACAATAATAGAGAAATAAAAGATACAGAGTGAATGGGTGAACATAGTGTATGCAGTCTGTCAATAAATACATGTAGTATGTGCAATAAATAAATGTAATATGTACATGTGTGCAGTCTATAAAGTGGTACATAGGATGTATATTGTAAGTACGTGTAAAGTGCGCCAGTGGTTAGAGTCCAAGATAGTTGCAGATAGTGTATGTTTAAAGGCAGATAGTGCATGTTTAAAGGCAGATAGGGCATGTTTAAACTTCTTAAAGTCCTAATAGTTCTCATATGGGGGTCAGCCTTGGTTGTGGAGCCTGATGGCTACCAGCATGAAGGACTGACCCAGGCGCTTTGTGTTGTGCCGAGGGGGGATGAGTCTGTGGCTGAAGGTGCTCCTCATCTTGACTAGCTCATCATGGAGGGGGTGGGAAGGGTTATCCAGGAGAGCGTCCAGCTTCCTCCTCATCCTCCCCTCTGCCACCACCTCCAGATCGTCCAGTTCAGATCCAACCACAGAGCTAGCCTTCCTCACCAGCCTGTTCAATTTGTTGGCATCCCTTGAGTTGGTGTTACCCCCCAACATGCCACAGCAAAGAAGAGAACACTGGCTACTACAGACTGGTAAAACATCTGCAGCAGCCTATTACACACATTAAAAGACCTGAGCCTCCTCAGGAAGAACAGTTTGCTCTGTACCTTCCTGTAGAGGGCCTTGGTGTTGTCAGTCCAGTTCAGTTTACTTTTCATATGTACTCCCAGGAACTTGTCGGTGTCCACCACCTCCACCTCCTCCCGTCGGATGGTGATGGGAGTTAGGGACCTCTTGCTCCGTCGGAAGTCCACCACCAGCTCCTTGGTCTTTCAAATGTTGAGCTGGAGGTGGTTGTTATCACACCACCCTACGAAGTTCTCCACCAGGGCTCTGTACTCGTTATCATCCGTGATGCAGCTGACAATGGAGGAGTCATCGGAGAACTTCTGTAGGTGGCACGTACCCGAGTTGAAGCGGAAGTCGGAGGTGTAGGTGGTGAACAGGAAGGGTGACAGCACAGTTCCTTGGGGGGCACCGTTGTTGCTTACCAGCACATCTGACAGGCTGCTGCTGCCTCCTGGGGAAGGGTGCTGACAACAGGCTTGTATGTTGGTACAAGCCTGATGAGGTTGTGGTCTGATCCGCCGAGGGGGGGAGAACAGTTGCGCCGTATGCCTCCTTAATGTTGGCATACAGCAGGTCCAGGGTCTTACTGTGTCTTGTGTTACAGGTCACATACTGGGTGAAGTTCGACATGGTTTTGGAGACCTTGATATGGTTAAAATCACCGTTTATGATGATGAATGCGCTGGGGTGCCTCGTCTGTAATCCCGCGACGGTGGAGTGGATGACGTCAGTCGCTTGCGCCGACACAGCACTCGGTGGAATGTAAACAGTAACTATGATGGCGTGTGAGAACTCTTGAGGAATATAATACGGCCTCAAACTCACAGCCGGCAGCTCAATGTCCGGAGTACAGATGTGTTCCTCTACAGTTATGTGTCTGGGATTACACCATCTTGAGTTAACAAAGACAGCAAGCCCTCCGCCTTTCTTTTTACCGCTCTGTTTGTCTCTGTCGGCTTGCACCACCGTGAAGCCGTCCGGTTCCACTAAGCAGTCTGGTATAATCCCATTTAACCATGTCTCCGTAAAGCACAACATACTGGACTCTCGGTATTCCCGTTGGTCTTTCACCAGGGCTGATAGCTCGTCCGTCTTGTTGGCCAGAGATCTCACATTCCCCATGATCACCGAAGGCAGGACGGGTTTAAATCTCCTCCTCTTCTCCCTCCTTTCCCTCACGATCGCGCCGGCTCTTGTTCTCCGTCTGTGTGGCCGTATCTCGGCAGGTAAATCCTTCGGTGGAGCTATTACTCGGTCCCAAAGGGCGAGTAGCGCTTCAAACGAATACACTGTCCGTTGGCCGCCGATCATGCTCGTTGGTCAGACTAACTAAATAAGACGGCTGTGAAAAAGGAAACTATTTACATATAGTGTGCAGTATACTATCACTGACAAAAACTAAGTGCAGTAGAAAGTTAGAAGTCACGAAAAAGTAGCAAAAAAAAGACAAAGAAAGTAGAAACACGGAGAGCTACTAAGACAGGCTGCCACTCGCAGCGGCCTAGTATCGTGACAGTAGTACATGAAACAGGTAACCTGAAAAAAATCATGTGCCTCGGTGTCCTCCGGTGTCCTCCGGTGTCCTCCGGTGCTCCTAACGGCATCTGCAAGATTTTACAGACCGGAGGAAAACAAGCAGTAAGAGCTGATCTGAGGTCTGATGTCTATGAGAGCCGGCTGTCAATCACTTGCGAACTCCGACCAAATGGTGAAACTAGGCAGCGCTGATCAAATATGAATCAATATTATGTTACGTTAATGCCTATTTCTCTCCTCGAATGTTCTCAGAATCATCTTGTAGTGCACGGTTTAGCTGTAAAATGAGAAAGTTTGTAACGCCGCCGCCATTGGGAAATCTGGTGAAGGAATGCCAAGTTCCGGTCACATGACCGGAGCACAGCCAATAGGAACGCTCTCTCAATGAAATGACCTGTGATTGGTCAAAGTCTCCCGTCACGGGCTAGATTTGTTGAAGCCTGAAAACAGAGCCATGAGGAGGTGCAGAAATCTAGTTATCTCTCAGAACACTTGAATTACAATATGCTGAAAGGTTATTATGGAATTTTTGATGCCAAAAATACACTGCTTACTGCCACTTTAACAAACGAATCCCCCTTTCTTCCCTGGACAGGGTAAGGTAACTGGGCCTACCTTAGCACAGAATAGGCACAGCAATTTCACATGGCTAAGCGAGACTGTTTAACTTTAACCTCTGTCAATGTACATGTACTGACTTGATTTAATGCTATTCACTGAGTTTTATCATTGGGATATTGTTGTAGTCAGGATATTTGGGTAGCTAGCTTCGCCATATTTGATTTGTTTGTTATGCTCCACACAGACAAAGGGTCTCGCATGTATACTAACATACTTTTGTAAGCTGGCGCACTATCCGACACATTGAGATCACGTACATAAACTGTGAATTGGTTTTAAGCACAAACATACACATTCAGAGAATCTCAAAACAACTACATCACACACCCCTTTGTTCTGATTGAACACATGCTCAGACAAGATGTGACTACTGTGTTGGTGATATCTCGGCAGGACTCTCTGCAGTTTGGTTTGGTTAAAATCCGCCGGCCACAATAAAAGCAGCCTCCGGCCACAAGGTCTTGGTCCTGTTGAAATGTTAATGTAAACTCCCTTGGGAGATAACGTCATTCGATCATATTCTGCTCTAGATTAGAAGAAATTATTTCCACATCCGGGCACCACTTGTTGTCGATAATGAAGCAGACGCCTCCCTTATTGTTTGGTGCTGGCGGTGAATGGAGAGCCCCTCTGGAACAATGGCCGAGTCTGGGATGTAGCGGTCGAGCCAAGTCTGCGTGAAAACCTAAGCGTTACAGGTCTTAATGTCCTGTTGAAAAGCCATCCTGCTTCTGAGTTCATCCAGTTTATTATCCAGTGACTGGACATTTGCTAAAAGGATACTTAGCAGAGGAGGCCGGTTTTCACGTTTCCTCAATCGGACTTGGAACCCCGGCCCACGACCCTCGCTTCCTTTGTCTCCTCCATTTTCCAGGCACAGCAACAGATAATCCCAGCCATGGATATTCCCCGTAGTTTGTTGATCGTGATTAAAAAAAAGTGCTAAGATTAGACAACATAAGTTGAGAGAAGTTGAATAAAGTTGACATGAAAACATCCAAGTTAATTGGCCGTGTAGAGATGAAGACCTCAGGGTTGCGAGGGCCTATGCGGCGCCAAGATGGCCAGAAACACTCCTGATTGGATAACCAGGCGGCTCACTCATCTTATAAGAAGTGTCTCGCAGTCCAGCTCTGGTCTGGCTGGAGGAGGTTCACGTAAATAGAGGTAAACCTGACACACAGTCTCACAGTTGTTTTCCACTGTTCACTGAAGACCATTTGATGTTTTGTTGAGAAAGAAAACACTAAAATGTAAATCTTGATGAACTGGATGAACTATAATCTGTCGAAGGTTTTACTGCCATAAATTATATTTTGAAGGACACAAATGAAGAATGACGAATGCATTAGAGATGTTGTGTATAAAAGATAGATATATGGTTTGTTCAAAAACTTTAACAAAAATACACAATAAAACATGAATCTGTATAAGGGATCACTGCAAAAATATATTTTAATAAATATCAGATTTGCATGAAGTGGTCCCTTGTTTCCTTATTTCTTCTGGTTGATGATATAACTTTGTTCAGTCTCGTCAGGAATGCTGTGCACGTTTCCAAGCCCCCAAGGAAATGAGTGAAATCCTCAGACTGACCTTTGAGTGTTTTTTGGTTTTTACTTCCATTGAAACAGGCACAGCATCCTGATCTGCATCCACAACAAACTGTAGTTTTTTGACGTACAAGTGCAGTGAAATGTTGCTCTGGGACCAGAATATTGCAGAAAACACTCTGGTTTTAAGATATACTGTTAGGCTTTCATAACAGTGCTGATAACGGAGCGGATTTGGGGATGCTAATAAGTTTCTGTTTCACTTGTTAAAACTGAGTTACCAAACATGCAGCATATTTAGAAGATACTTTTTGTCCTTGTTGCTTTCTATTTCAAAGCTGCAATTGTTCACCAGCTTATGAATTAGTAACACCATCACATATTATGATAACTGTTGCAGTGTTGGCTGAATTATCTGTCTATGATCCTCTGCAGGATCATCCCCCTGCAGTATGGACAACAAAACTTTCAACATGGACATTCTGCACCTGGAGGGGTTAAATGTCAACCCCAAGTCCTCTGTTCCAGCCTTCATCCTCCTCCTCTTCATCTACATCTTCATCATGATGTCCAACGTCGGCCTGGCGGTCCTGATCTTCATGGAGAGGAGCCTCCACCAGCCCATGTACCTGCTCTTCTGCAACATGAGTATTAATGATGCGTTCGGGGCGACAGTCATCATCCCTCGCTTGTTAAGTGATTTTTTTATTCCGATCACAGAGCGGTACATTCATTATTATGAGTGTGTCATTCAGGCTTTTTGTGCTCACTTTTATGCAGGCATCTCTCACACCGTGCTCATGATCATGGCCTTCGATCGCTACGTAGCCATCTGCAACCCTCTGCAATACGCCACCATCATGACCAACAGGATGGTGGTGAAGCTATCTGTGTCGGCCTGGGGGGTAGCTTTATTGATGGTGGGGATCCTCGTGGGCCTCAGCGTCCGCCTGTCACGTTGCAGGTGGACTATATTAAACCCATACTGCGACAACGCCTCCTTGTTCAAGCTGTCCTGTGAAAGTGTCCTCATCAACCACATCTACGGCCTCGGCTACACGGTGGTCCTGCTGGGTTCCTCCATCGGCAGCGTAACTCTCACCTACCTGAAGATCGCCATAGTGTGTTTGAGCAGTAAGAACAAGGCGCTGAACAGCCGGGCGCTGCAGACCTGTGCCACCCACCTGGCTGTGTATGTCATCCTGTTTGTGTCATGCAGCATCATTGTCATCCTCCATCGTTTCCCTCACTTATCAGACCTCAGGAAGCTAGCGTCCATCTTGTTACAGGTGGTTCCTCCAGCCATGAACCCGGTTATCTATGGACTGCAAATGAAAGCCATCAGACAGAAAATTTTCATAATGTTCAACAGGAATACATGAGGTGAAATGACTCAATACTGAAATGAATGTAAATAATTGTTTATAAAGTTGTTGCACTAGCTGAAATGTTCAGTCATGCAATTGAAAGTCATACTCTGTCTCACTGTCGTGCTGAAATCTTACTTTTCAATTGTATTTCACTTACTTCTAAACATCCATTCAGTAACAATTAAGTGAAGTAATGATGATATACATTAAAAGTACTTTTACGCAATTAGTTTGACTGGCATGTTTCTCAACTGATACGGTCCTGCAATGTGTAATTTGAATTCCTTTGAATTCAATTGATCAGGTTTTATTCAGTGGTTTATATCATATGAATGTTTAGTATCGTTCTGCAGTCCAGATGTCAAATAGAATAAATCCCGAAAAATTAATTTAAATACAGATTCTAAACTTCTAACATTCTCCAATTACGGCTAAAAGAACTCTGAATCCTTCAATTGAATCGTATCGTATCGTATTGCTCTAGATGAGCCAAATATTGTCCTTTAATCATATCGTATCACTCTAGATTAGCCGAATATTGTCCTTGAATCGTATCATATCACTCTAGATTAGCCGAATATTGTCCTTGAATCGTATTGCTTTAGATCAGCCAAATATTGTCCTTGAATCGTATGGTATCGCTCTAGATGAGGCAAATATGGTCCTTGAATCGTATTGCTGTAGATGAGCCAAATATTGTCCTTGAATCCTATCGTATTGCTCTAGATGAGCCAAATATCGTCCTTGACTTGGATCATATCGTATCGCTTTATATGAGCTAAATATCGTCCTTGAATTGTATCGTATCACATCGCTCTAGATGAGCCAAATATCAACCTTGAATCCAATCGGTCTAAAAGAGCCGAATATCGTCTTTGAATCATATCGTATGTCTTTAGATGAGCTAAATATCGTCCTTGAATCGTATTCCTCTAGATGAGCCGAATATCGTCCTTAAAACGTATCGTATCGCTCTAGATTAGCCGAATATAGTCTTTGAATCGTATGGTATCGCTCTAGATAAGCCAAATACAGTCCTTGAATCATATCGCTTTAGATGAGCCAAATATCAACCTTGAATCCAATCGGTCTAAATGAGCCGAATATCGTCCTTGCATCGTATCGCTGTAGATGAGCCAAATATCGTCCTTGAATCATATCGTATTGCTGTAGATGAGCTAAATGTCGTCCTTGAATCATATCGTATCGTTGTATATGAGCCAAATATTGTCCTTAAATCGTATCGAAACGCTCTAGATAAGCCAAATATTGTCCTTGAATCGTATCGCTGTAGATGAGCCAAATATTGTCCTTGAATCGTATCCTATCGCTCTAGATGAGCCAAATATTGTCCTTGAATCGTATCGTTGTAGATGAGCCAAATATCGTCTTTGAATCATATCGTACGTCTTTAGATGAGCTAAATATCGTCCTTGAATCGTATCCCTCTAGATGAGCCGAACATCGTCCCTAAAACGTATCGTATCGCTCTAGATTAGCCGAATATAGTCCTTGAATCATATTGCTCTAGATGAGCCAAATATTGTCCTTGAATCGTATGGTATCGCTCTAGATGAGCCAAATACAGTCCTTGAATCGTATCGCTGTAGATGAGCCAAATATCAACCTTGAATTCAATCGGTCTAAATGAGCTGAATATCATCCTTGTATCGTATCGCTCTAGATGAGCCAAATATCGTCCTTGAATCGTATCGCTGTAGATGAGCCAAATATTGTCCTTGAATCGTATCGTTGTAGATGAGCCAAATATCGTCTTTGAATCATATCGTATGGCTTTAGATGAGCTAAATGTCGTCCTTGAATCATATCGTATCGTTGTATATGAGCCAAATATCGTCCTTGAATCGTATCGCTGTAGATGAGCCAAATATTGTCCTTAAATCGTATCGAAACGCTCTAGATAAGCCAAATATTGTCCTTGAATCGTATCGCTGTAGATGAGCCAAATATTGTCCTTGAATCGTATCCTATCGCTCTAGATGAGCCAAATATTGTCCTTGAATCGTATCGTTGTAGATGAGCCAAATATCGTCTTTGAATCATATCGTATGGCTTTAGATGAGCTAAATGTCGTCCTTGAATCATATCGTATCGTTGTATATGAGCCAAATATCGTCCTTGAATCGTATCGCTGTAGATGAGCCAAATATTGTCCTTAAATCGTATCGAAACGCTCTAGATAAGCCAAATATTGTCCTTGAATCGTATCGCTGTAGATGAGCCAAATATTGTCCTTGAATCGTATCGTTGTAGATGAGCCAAATATCGTCTTTGAATCATATCGTATGGCTTTAGATGAGCTAAATACCGTCCTTGAATCGTATCCCTCTAGATGAGCCGAACATTGTCCTTGAATCATATCGTATCATTGTATATGAGCCAAATATCGTCCTTGAATCATATCGTATTGCTGTAGATGAGCCAAATATCGTCCTTGAATCATAACGTATTGCTTTAGATGAGCCAAATATCGTCCTTGAATCATATCGTATCATAGTATATGAGCCAAATATCGTCCTTGAATCGTATTGCTGTAGATGAGACAAATATCGTCCATGAATCATATCATATGGCTTTAGATGAGCTAAATGTCGTCCTTGAATCATATCGTATCATTGTATATGAGCCAAATATCGTCCTTGAATCGTATTGCTGTAGATGAGCCAAATACCGTCCTTGAATCATATCATATAGCTTTAGATGAGCTAAATGTCATCCTTGAATCATATCGTATCATTGTATATGAGCCAAATATCGTCCTTGAATCATATCGCTGTAGATGAGCCAAATATTGTCCTTAAATCGTATCGAAACGCTCTAGATGAGCCAAATATTGTCCTTAAATCGTATCGCTGTAGATGAGCCAAATATTGTCCTTGAATCGTATCCTATCGCTCTAGATGAGCCAAATATTGTCCTTGAATCGTATCGTTGTAGATGAGCCAAATATCGTCTTCGAATCATATCGTACGTCTTTAGATGAGCTAAATATCGTCCTTGAATCGTATCCCTCTAGATGAGCCGAACATCGTCCCTAAAACGTATCGTATCGCTCTAGATTAGCCGAATATAGTCCTTGAATCATATTGCTCTAGATGAGCCAAATATTGTCCTTGAATCGTATGGTATCACTCTAGATGAGCCAAATACAGTCCTTGAATCGTATCGCTGTAGATGAGCCAAATATCAACCTTGAATTCAATCGGTCTAAATGAGCTGAATATCATCCTTGCATCGTATCGCTCTAGATGAGCCAAATATCGTCCTTGAATCATATCGTATTGCTTTAGATGAGCCAAATATCGTCCATGAATCATATCGTATGGCTTTAGATGAGCTAAATGTCGTCCTTGAATCA
Source organism: Sebastes fasciatus (assembly GCF_043250625.1). Classification (NCBI taxonomy): domain Eukaryota; kingdom Metazoa; phylum Chordata; class Actinopteri; order Perciformes; family Sebastidae; genus Sebastes; species Sebastes fasciatus. The sequence continues at coordinate 40,175,476 of NC_133795.1, read as the reverse complement.
TATCGTATGGCTTTAGATGAGCTAAATGTCGTCCTTGAATCATATCGTATCATTGTATATGAGCCAAATATCGTCCTTGAATCGTATCGTTGTATATGAGCCAAATATCGTCCTTGAATCGTATCGCTGTAGATGAGCCAAATATTGTACTAGAAGTTCTTCATAGATCTAGACTCGTAATTTTGCTCTCAAAGTGCACCAGATTGATGCATTTAACTTTAATATGTTCTAAATTTTCTACCGGGGGGAACATGACCCCAGAGCTCGCTAGAGGGTCCGATGTCCACCCACCACAGTCTCACAAAATCCTGCAGGAACCACTGTATTAGCCTACGTCATCCAGAGCTAGCCCCCCCACTTCAAACTCATTCCTGCGCCGCTCACTCATACATCATGTGCAGAATAGTCAGTTAACTTCTGTGAAGATCACAACGTACGTCATACAAACTTAATGAAGATAAATAAAACTTACAAACATGATTAAGTTATTTGGGTATGAAGAGATCAGAGTCCTCGGGGCCCACTGTCAGAGGACTGGCCTATATGGCAGCGAAGATGCGTCATATAAAAAGTGTATGTCAGTCCACATCTGATTTGGCTGGAGGAGGTTCACATCAGCAGAGGTAAACCTGACATACACTCATACAGTCTTCAAATGTTTAACAACACTGAAATGTTGATATTGATGAACTGTAATCTGTCAAATTGGGGGAAAGAAAATAAAAGATCAAATGGAGTGAAAGCAGGAAACTTCAAATTAAATGAAGCATTGTAAATGATGTAGAGCTGCTATTTATTAAATGTTCATATTTGTTCATAAAAACAGTACAAAACTTATGTTCAAATATATACTAGTTGAAAAATATTGATACAAATTATGAAACATAAATCTGTGAACTCACAGGTTACTCTGGAAATGAGTGAAATCCTCAGATTTAACATAGAGGTGACCTTCATGTTGTTTGTCTTCATTGAAGCAGGCACAACTGCCTCTTCTGTACTTATTAAAATTAACTGTTTGCACATATTCTCAGTAAAACATTCAGCTTTGGTGTTTCCTGTTTTGACTTCAGAGACAGATTGAATGTTTTAACCAACATGTTGGGACTGAAAATGTTAAATAAATTCAGCCTCCACAGTTGACGTAACTTGATCAGGTGAAGTACTGATGATGTTTGACTTAATAATTGTATGTTAAGCCG